>NC_053171.1:66744654-67074126 GCF_016835505.1 Polypterus senegalus | reverse complement strand
ATCCTCCTCATCTCTTCTCTTTTTGTATTTTTAGCAGCGAGGTCATTATGACACCATTGAAGTCAGCTGCTTTTGCCGATGCATGATTTCAAAATGGATTGGTCACGTCACATCCCTGCTGAAGAGTAACTCCCTGGAGATTTCCCGCTAAATGCACAGAGAATTATTTCTGTTACAGCTTCTCAGGCAGGAAAAGAAATCACTTGCGTTTGAAGTCAATTCCAGTTGATGCCATTCATCTTCTGTCTTTTATTGACAACATCAGGGCTGCTGATTTTAACGATTCCTCCCGGCCTGACATTGTGAAGATGTTTGATTTCACATTTCCTTTACGTTACTCGTATTTGAAAATCCTGCTTTATGGCCTTGTGCTGTTTTTTGCTATTTGGTACATTGTATTGTGAAATGTCTTGTAAGGATGTTTATCTGTGAAAGGCACTCTTTAGAATTAAGACATCACAGCAACTAGTTTGGGGTCCCTGGATAATCCATTAGTAGACGTGACGGGGTCACCGTTGTGGCTTTGTTTTTTGACTCTCTTGCCTGGCCAGGAAGCCATTATAAAAGAAGGTCATGAAGGGGCTGCAATATTCCCCTTCCACACTAGAAGGTGGACATGAATGAGGAAGCAGCCCAACCGAGGTGACTGCCTGCTGTGGGCTTAGAGTCTCCCCATACACTGGGTGGCAGCATCCCGTATGGCGAGCCCAATATGGATACCTGCAGTGCAGCTTGGGAGTTGTGGTCCCATGTAGCTGCCTTATGGGGGTGGGGGCCCACCAGGGGAGCTGTCAGATATTGACTACACAAGGACTGGTGTGGTCTTGCCTGACCCGGATGTGCTTCCCAGAGGAGACAGATTGCACACCACAATCGGCTTGGGTGTTAAAAGACTAGTTGGACGAACTTCACCTGAGAGGAGTGCAGGAGGAGAGAACTGAGCTGCAGGAAGAGACCTGTAGACGCCTTATGGGAATTAAAACAGTTTTATTTGTTTGTAAGGTTGTGTTGAGGCTTTGGTGGGTTGTAAAATGCCCCCTACAGGTCTCCCTCTTGTATTGCATTCTTTGCGTTCTGTTTACATTTTATTTCTGTAATTAGTAGTATTTCTTTTGGTAAGTTATTTTCCCTCTGTTATTTTTTAAATTGTGTGGTGATTAGCATTTTGTTTCCTAATTTTTTCTAATTATCCTGACTACTTTTTGGAGATTTTCAAGGTGAAGGAATCTCGCAGTCATGTTTGACTGAAAACATTTTACGTCATTCGTATTTTTCTAATCCTTTCTTTGCAGACACTTGCTGTATAATCACCATCTTTATATGCATTTTCCAAATACATTTTAAGAGTTTAATGAAATTTTCTAGTAATAAGCACTGGGGGTTTTTGCTGTGCACGTTTATAATCGACTGATACTTTAATGAAATGAGATGCGCATTAAAATGCATGTATGTAGTTTAGGTGAAAAACAATCTGAAAACCTACGGGGTGGGCTACAGGGTGGGCCAATGAGGAAAGTGGGTGGGCCCAATACTGGCACTGCCCCTGCTTTGAACCCCTGGCCGAGTCATAATAATCTTGGATTATTGTGGCTGCAACCATCTTGTCACATTCACGTTGACAACGCTTGATGTCATTAGCACCACCAGATAAAGGGCCGTCACTTGCGTTTCTCGCTTATCCGACTTTGTATTGATTTACCCTTCAGTGTGCCGTTCTCTACCTAATGGTTCTCAGACCTTTCTGCCTTGTGATATTTGACTTTTTCTTTACCATTTCTGGCTTGTTGGAAGGTCAGTTTGTCACTCTGGTATTGACCCTGTAACCAACAGGGGGCATTGCAGCGCCCCAACTGCAGACACAAGTACACAGACATAAGCCCCAATTTAATTAAAAGGCTTTAATCTTTAAACATTTTCAATCAAAGGTTTCAAAAGGCACACACAATTCAATTCTTCAGACTCTTTCTCCTCTCCTCTGCTCCACGTCTGATTCCTCCTGACTCTGTCAGCTCCTTTTATCTTGGACCTTTGAGTACTTCCGTTGCCAGGGCACAACCCAATGGAAGTACCAATTGGAAGTCCCAAAAAGTAGGGGTTGTCCCCACGAGACTACAGGCCCCAGTGGGCCCTGTGGGCGTTCTTGTGGGAAGCCTAAACCAGGGTGGCTGCCAAATAGGGGAAGAAAATGTCCTGAATAAACTGTCCTCCCCGGCTACACTGGCCTCTCGACTGGGTAAGGATGCCTGTTCAAACCCGGCTGGGATGCCAGTTCCAGCATTCTATCAATTACACTCTATTTTCAGCCTCGCTTCATCTCTTGACTGTTTCATTAAAATTTTGTTGTCTTCTGCTGAGACAGAACAGCAATGTAACAAATAAGTGAATGGAAATGAAGTGGGAAACAATATTGTAGTATCAAAAATTTAACTCTAATGAAGAAAATGGCTGGAATGGAACCAGTAGGGCTACAGCCCTCCAAGAGCAATACTGAAGACCCCTGCTTTCAGAAAGAGCGCAGGACAAGGGCACTACGAAAGCATAAAACTAAACGACAGCCAGGACTGCCTTCTAATGTGGTGATTGGTTAGAGCAGGACTGCTGTTAGTGACCCCTGGTGTCGACTCTTGTGTCCCTGTCACTGAATGTTAGGCTTCTCTATCTCCACCATTTTTGCTGTGACCTGCAGGCAGTGCCAAGTGAAAGGAGACTGCCATGAAGTAACCTCTCTGCAGCCGATTCCCTGGAGCTGTGATGTTAGCAGCACTAAATACTGTGCCAATGTGCCAATATTTTGAAAAAGAAGAAGGAAACACAACTCTGCCATATCCTTTCCGTTTTAATCATTTAGCACAGTGGCAGAAAAATGGCTGCTTTGTGCCAAGTGTGAGGTCCTTGTTAAGTGAAGCCTTGTCAAAGCACTTGAGGGAAATAAATCCATTAATTAAGAAATGTGCCGTGTCCCTGATTAAGAAGTCCAAGACGCCCTTAGAGGTCGAGTGCATCCTCAACTCTTCGAGGACGAGAAATGAACAGGCATCAGAATTAGAATGAGAGCAGACGAGAGGCACTCCGGCATTTGGAGCTGGTCACAGGGCACCTGCCAAGGCTGACACACTGACACTCCACCTAATCAGTGGTCCTCAAGACCCGTGTCATTCGTTTTTCATTTCAGTGTCATGTACTGTTCTGCTAAAGAGGAAAGAGGTAGGCAAAACAAAAACCAACATCCTTTAAATAGCAGATAAAAGCTAGGACCTCAGCTGGACTGTAACTGAAATGTCACAAAAGTCCATACCGGGGTAACCAAGAATCAAATGCCAAAACCAAAACTCACAACGGTAAATAGAATTCATAAACTTTAAAGCACTCAGAAACAACGCCATGCAAAATTTCATAATGGAAATGTTGTGTCAATTGATTTCAGCAACTTCGGGCAGTCAGAACATTATGAAATTTGAAACTATTTAATTATCGTTGTTAGATGTTGTGACCTGTCGGGGGCAAACTTGCACCCCCAAACACGATCAAACCACACAGGGAAAGAAGATTTTATTTGAACAAATACGTTCTACAGGTTTTTATTACCTGATAAATCGGCCACGTTTTGTTTCTTTCCTTTGCTGTTCAACCTCTGCTCTCCTCTGAGCATGCCTTGACCATGACCTCCTGACTCGGACCCCCAGATGAGGCAGAGCGGCTGCTTTTCAGCACGAACCCTGCAGTACTTCTGGTGCAACAGGATTGCCACCTGGAAGCACTTCCGGCTCTGGCAGAACCTCTGTTCTCCCAGCAGCTCCCCCTGGTGGCACCTGAGGACCCATCCAGGGCCACCGAGTAAAACTGCAACTCCCATGTAGCCCTGTGGGTGTCCAAATGTGAGCCATACCAGAGGGACACTGCCACCTGATGTACTGGGGGATCACATAATGACCTTCTGTCCATGACAGGCACCACTAACCAACTCGGGTGGGATGCCCCTCCATCCATCTCCTTCCTTAATCATGGCTGGGTAAGGAACCATCCAACATGGCTCAGGTACCAGTCAGGCTGTGTTTTCTTTGGCAATATTTACAGTTTTTATTTGTTCACGTTGTTCACTCAATTACAGTCAGTTGTCAGTTGTACATGATGCCCTTTTAAAGATGTGAATGTAAATACATAGCAGAGCTTGACGCACCATACGTGTTACTCTGGTGGAATAACGTGAAGAGTGAGGAGCGCCGAGCTGTAGCTGTGAGTGTCACCACACAATTTCTGTGGCTTTACCACTGGGAATTCAAATGCCATGCTCTTGCGCGAT
Organism: Polypterus senegalus; assembly: GCF_016835505.1. NCBI lineage: Eukaryota > Metazoa > Chordata > Cladistia > Polypteriformes > Polypteridae > Polypterus > Polypterus senegalus. The sequence goes on along the minus strand of NC_053171.1, from coordinate 67,069,826 downwards.
TTAAGCACCTTGATTGAAGAGAGTGTGCCGCATTCAAAGAGAGGTCCTCTTTGGAGTTACCAGCGACATATCCAGGTGGTCTGGAGGTCAACAGACAGTAATGGATTGCCATGATGATGTCCACTGCACTAGACAACACTGCTGGAACACAGCAGAGAGTGCCGGCAGTCATGAGCAAAAAATTGGGAAGTGCTGGTAGGTACTTTGTGCCAGTGAGCGCCGGCCCACTTCAAGCCATGCTGCAAAGAATTTGCAGGTTGAGGTTGGGGGTGGGCATCCCACTTCATAGTTCATAGATGCAAATGTATATTACAAGAAAGTGGTTTTGGCAGCCCATTAAGTTTAAGCTGATGCTGGTTTGCACCTGAAGATGCCACTTTTGTCTCTTCTTCTTCACTCTCTCTCTCTTTCCCCCTTTGCTTCTGGAAAAACATCAGCTGCCCACAGCCACAGTGCCTGGGACCCTCACTGGAGATTTAGAGCACTTGCTAACCGTTGAGCTTCACATCTTCCTTGAACTTCGCTGAACTTTCTTTTTTTTCCATTTCACACCTATGTCATCGTGACTCTTTTTTTCCTGTCCCGGACACAGTCCCTTTCTCAGTCAACCATTCATTATGTTGGTCAGTGCTGCTATTCACATGACCAATGAATCGCTTCTACAGCAATCCTACGTTTGCAGAAAGCCCCCCATCAGCACAGCACAGAGCGTGTAGGTCAGCATAATATTAATATATACTTGCCAATCCGCGGCGTAGCATACGCTACATCATTATCAACGTGAACAGTCAACGTGGCTCACAGCTGCATGTGGACTGTAGCACAGACCAAAGCGAGTGAAGATGTGTTTGGTGACGAGTTGGGTGCGGGCACAGTTTTTAATCACAAATATAGTTAATTATACCATAGAATGCACAGCGTAATAGTAGACTAAATGTAAAAACATTGAATAACACTGAGAAAACTTTGAACAACAGAGAAAACTAACACTGCAAGAGTTTGCGCTGTAGCACTACAAACTGCTCGCTAAAAACACTCTTAAGGCCTTCTTAAGAGGACAGATTATCTCATATCTTTCCCACAGAAATAAATCCGAAGCGAAGAAAGTAGCAGAGATAAAAAGCGAAAATACTAAAATAGATGAAGAACATGCCAGACTACCAAGCGAGACTCTACATAAGAGGAGGAAGGCTCTACATTCAGAATTAAACCTCTTGGCAACTAAAGAAACTGAACATCTAATTTACAAATCCAGACATCATTATTATGAACATGGAGAGAAAGCTAATAAGCTTTTAGCGCAACAAATTCACAAGCAAGATGTACGCAGCGCAATCTCGGTAATCACTAACACGACGGAGATAAAATCATCGAACACAAAAATATAATGTACACTTTTAGAGACTACTATAAATCCCTATATACTACTGAGTTTAAAGAAGACAATATACAATCTAATGCATTTCTGGATACATTACAGATACCACAAATTGACGCTTTTAGTGTGGAGGAACTCGATAAACCTCTGGCATTATCAGAATTACTGGATGCTATAAAGTCACTCCAAGGTGGAAAAGCAGCAGGCCCTGATGGCTACCCTGCAGAGTTTTACAAGAAATTCTCCGCTCAGCTAGCTCCCCTCCTATTAGCAACATTTACAGAAGCCAGAGATAACCAATTTCTTCCACAAACCTTTCGCCAAGCATTAATCACTGTCTTTCCAAAACAAAATAAGGACTTATTACAATGTGCATCATACAGATCAATTTCACTTCTGAATAACGACGTTAAAATACTCTCTAAAATCATAGCTAGAAGGATGGAGAAAGTGCTCCCTCGGTAATATCACAAGACCAAACTGGATTTATTAGGGGCCGACACTTATCTTCAAATCTTCGACGCCTGTTTAATGTAATATACTCACCAACTAAATCAAACACCCCAGAAATATTATTATCATTGGATGCAGAAAAAGCATTCAACATGATTGAATGGAAATACCTTTTTACTATATTGGAGAAGTTTGGGTATGGCCCGAACATTTGTGCATGGATTAAATTACTGTATACTAACCCAGAAGCTTCAGTTTGCATCAATAACATTTGCTCAGACTACTTTAAACTAGAACGTGGCACAAGACAAGGATGCCCTTGTTCACCGCTGCTGTTTGCGATTGCCATTGAACCACTGGCAATACATTGTCGAAATACTGACCAGATAAAGGGGATTAGCAGAGAAGGACTGGAACAGAAAATCTCATTATATGCAAAAGTGTACTCTTTCCGGTGAATTCTCAAGCATATAATATTAGATTAGACACCCTACCTTTTATCATTGCAGAACAGTTTAAATACCTAGGAGTAAACATCACAAGTAAACATAAAGCTCTATATCAACAAAATTTCGTCGTCTGCATGGAAAAAATTAAACAAGACTTGCATAGATGGTCAACCCTTCATCTCACACTAGCTGGAAGAATTAACACTGTTAAGATGAATATTCTTCTTAAGCTCCTTTTTTTATTTCAAAACATTCCAATATACATTAATAAATCGCTCTTTAAGCAATTAGATTCAACAATAACCTAATTTATTTGGAATTCAAACCATCCACGCATAAAAAGAGCGACCCTACAAAGACAAAAGGCAGAAGGCGGCATGGCTCTACCTAACTTCCAGTTTTATTACTGGGCGGCAAATATACAGTCGATAAGAACCTGGACACAAATAGAAGAACATACACAGGCTTGGACCGCAATAGAAGTAAAATCCTGCAGTACTTTGTATTCCCTGCTCTGCGTTCCAATAAACACACGTTATCGGCAATACACTAATAACCCAATTGTGCTCCACTCACTTAGAATCTGGAACCAATGTAGAAAGCATTTTAAGACGGAGAAGCTTCTATCTGTGGCACCCCTGCAAGAGAACCACCTCTTTCAACCTTTGCAAACATATGCAGTTTTAATATCTGGAAAAAATTTGGAATTAACTTGCTTAGAGATCTTTATATAGACAACGTCTTTGCATCCTATGAACAATTACATTCCAAATTTAACATTCCAGCTACACATTTCTTTCACTATCTTCAAATCAGGAACTTTGTTAAACAGAACCTTCCAGATTTTCCTCATCTTGCACCCTCATCCACGCTGGAAAAATATTACTCAATTTTGAGGAATTAGACTCCATCTCTACAATATATAAAATCATTTTACAATCCCTTCCTTTCAAAGATCCAAGAGGACACTGGGAAAAAGACCTCTCAATTAATATATCAGAAAAGGAGTGGAAAGTAGCAATGCAGAGAATTCACTCGAGCTCCATATGCGCAAAGCATACAATTATACAACTCAAAATTATATATCGAGCACATCTGTCTCGACTAAAACTCTCCAAAATGTTTCCAGGGCATGATCCAACCTGCGAGCGTTGCAACCAAGCCCCAGCCTCACTGGGTCACATGTTCTGGGCCTGCACCAAATTAACATTATTCTGGACAAAAATTTTAATTACCTCTCAGACAGCCTTGGACTCACAATCCCTCCTAACCCATTAACAGCTGTGTTTGGGGTTCTTCCAGAGGGGCTTAAAGTGGAGAAGGACAAACAAATTGTGATTGCATTCACTACACTGTTGGCACGCAGACTTATTCTGATAAACTGGAAGAACCCAAACTCTCCTCTTTAAGTCAGTGGGAAACTGATGTGTTATATTATTTGAAATTGGAAAAATCAAATACTCAGTTAGAGGATCTGTACAGACTTTTTCAAAACATGGCAGGATCTAATCAGTAATATTTTAAAATAAGTTTATAAAGCACAGAGAATTTATTAATTTAGGTATTTTTACAAGCCTTAAATTTTACACCGTTTGGCTTGCTCTCTCTCTCAGGGTGGGGATCGATCTGTTCTTAACATAATTCTTTTTTTTGTAAAAACTTGATTGCTATGTATTGATTGTAATAAAATTAATAAATAAAAATTAAAAAAAAAAGAAAAAAACCCCACTTTTTTAATGAGTTTTAAGCACAGGGAAAAAATGAACATTTGAAAAATCCGTAATTTAATAAACAACCAAGAAAAGTAACATTGCAACAATGCACGCTATCTATGTGTGTGTGTGTGTCCCTCTCGCGCGCCTGTGTGTGTGTCTCTCTCGCGTGCCTGTGTGCGTGTGTGTGTCTCTCTTTCACGCGCCTGTGTGTGTGTCTCGCTCTGTCTCGCGCGCCTCTGTGTGTGTCTCTCTCATGAGGACTGTAGCACAGATGAAAGCGACTGAGGCTGTTGTGTGCGGGCACATGAGTAGGCAGTGCAAATGCCTTGAGAGCGACGGTGGACGCAGGAGAAGGGTTACAGTTGGCGGGCGGGGCTCTGTCGTGCGTATCCCATGACACGGGAGGAGAGTTAGAGTTGGCGGGCGGGGCTCTGTCAAGCGTATCCCATGGTCTTAGACTTGTTGGTCGGGGCTCTGTGAGTTGGTGGGCGTGGCTCTCTGTCTTGCTTGCGCTTGCTGTCTTGCATGCCCTGATTGCTTGCACTCGCTGTTTTGCGTGCCCTTAGTGAATTATATATATAGATTGTGTCATCGGCTGAGGGAACACACATGTTCACCAGGCAAACACTGAGGTGCCAACAGGGTTGCCCTTTTTAATAAGCTCAGTTCAAAAGAAACAGCCCCTCAATGGCACTAAATCAAAAGGTAAGGCAATATCAAACCGCTTTACAGTCGAGCAAAGCGTAGGTCACACTTGTTAAGTCAGAGGTCCATCTGGTGGTCTGCCCGTCCCGACCTCTGCTGGGATCGTCTCACCTTTATTTAATTTTCACTGTTATGCTGATGACACCCAGCTCTACCTTGCTGGTAAACCCACCTCGTCTTTTCCACCACCCTCGCTTATTGACTGCATTTCTGAAATTAAATCCTGGTTCTCTTCAAATTTTCTTAAATTAAACAGTGATAAAACTGAGGTTTTCCTCATTGGTTCAAAATCATCATTATCCAAAACCAATAATCTTTCTTTTATTATTGATAACTCCCCATCATCTCAGGTCAAGAGTCTGGGTGTCATCCTTGACAGTACTCTATCTTTCCAATGTCACATTAATAACATCACCCGGGCTGCTTACTTCCACTTACGTAATATTAATCGCATTCGTCCCTCCCTCACTCCTCATACTACTGCCATTCTCGTTCATAGTCTTGTCACTTCTCGGCTGGACTACTGCAATTCACTCCTCTTTGGTCTCCCTAATAAATCTCTTCACAAGCTTCAGTTAGTCCAGAATTCTGCAGCACGTATCATTACTGGAATCCCATCTTTTCACCATATTACTCCGGTCTTGCAGCAGTTTCATTGGCTCCCGATCAAGTTTCGTATTGATTTTAAGATTCTGCTACTAACATTTAAGGCCATCCATAACCTCGCACCTCCATATCTGTCTGACTTTCTACATGTTGCCATTCCCTCCTGTAACCTTAGATCCTCTTCCTCCACCCATCTGACCGTTCCTCCCGCCCGTCTAACCACCATGGGGAGCAGAGCTTTCAGCCGTTCTGCTCCCTAGCACTGGAACTCATTACCTGCGGATCTCCAAAATATCAAATCATATTCATCTTTCAAATGTAAACTTAAAACACATTTGTTTAAAATGGCTTTTTCTTCTTCCTCCTGATTATAGTGGTTTTGTTTGGTTTTAATTTTTAGATTTTCTGATGTTTTAAGTTGTTTATAATTGTGTCTTTTATTTATTTATTTATTGTTTGTTTGGTGTCCTTGAGTTCTCTGAAAGGCGCCTTGTATAAATAAAATGTATTATTATTATTATTATTATTTATAGTCACAGGACTGGAATTGGTGAAGCCCTCACCGCACAATTGCTCTGGACTGTGAGTAGAAAAAGTGAGAACATCATCAATGACAGCGCCCCCTAATGTTCTGGTGCTTACCTCTGATGAGCCCAGAAGGTGAACCTCTGACATCCATGCATGACAATTGATAAATGCTGTAATAAAATTATCGACAAATAAAAAAAAACACATAGTGGTCAGTTTGCTTTATCTATAAAGTCACCAGATTTCAGTCAAAGCATTTTTGAGATTTTGAGGTATATAGTTTTTTGTGGAGGGGATGGTTACCCCTAAATATTAATGTAGCAAAATCTCCTTTCGTAGTGGGTGTGTATTGACCTTGATGTTCAGCCTTGATATATTTTAGCATTTAAACTAAACGGGAAGCAGTGAGTGAGTCAAATTTGCATTTTAGCTAGATAGATCTACCTAGATAGTTGTGAAAGGCGCTATATAATAGATAGATAGGAAAGGTGCTATATGACAGATACATAGATATGAAAGGCACTATATAATAGATTGATAGGAAATTCACTGTATGATGGATAGATAGTGTGATAAAAAATTAGGCAGCAGAAAGGAAAAGGTTAGGGGACGGCTACCCCGTATACTAAAAAAACATGTCTTTACGTATTTAGAGTTCACAACTGAACTGACTAACAGGTTGAGACTGCTCTATAAATATGGTGGGTAGGAGGAAGAGATGGAATCAGGGCAGGCTGGAACTAGAACTGATGTCGTAGGAAGGGGAGTTCTGGGTCCCGGAAATGATGTCATCAGGGTTTCCCAGAAGTGATGTCAACGGTGGGTGGACCGATGATGGCTGAAGTACCGAAGAACAAAAGGAGAGAGGATCAGGTGAAAGTGCAAACCCCTGGTCTGGCTGATGAATAACACTATTTGAGCCTGTAAACTGTCCCCCATGCACACGTGTGTGACAGTAGATAGTAAAGGAGCTATATAATAGATAGATAAATGGCTATGATATATGAAAGAAACAGACATGTGGATGAACATTTTCATAATTTTCATAATCATAACTGAATTGTGCTCATCTGATGACGGAGATGCACTGCACCAGAAAGGCCATGGACTTTGTTGTGGAAGTTGAAATGCTGCACTAACAGTCTGAATTGCTGAACGTGGTGACGGTTTAGCAACTGAATGTGAAAGTTTTATTTAGAATATGGATAACAAGGAGGTGTAATTCCACCCTCACATGATAAGCATACCTAATAGACAGAAGACATAACAAGCAGACAATAGCCTAGTTAGGGGGTCAGGGGCATAGTGAGGGGGCCTGAAATGAAATAAGCTGCTGTGTAATGAGAAACTGAATTGCCAGCCACCAAACCCAAGTGAAAGACCATCTTAAAACTATTACAGCTACAAGAGGCCATGTTGTAAATGTCATTGCACATCTCGTGGTATCAGATATTTGAAGCAGTTCACCTGCTCTGCTAATCTCCAGATGAAGGTGCTACAGAACACAACAGTTTGTTATGTGGGAGCAAATACAGCAAATAACCCAAATTTCAGGGTCATTGTGAAAAGAGAAGCATTTTCTACAATAATATGATGTGACAGACACTATATAAGATAGATATGTAAGGAGCCATATAATCATGGCAGTAAAGCTGCACTCTGTAACGACCTAATAAATGTTTGATAATCATAAAGGCGCAGTGCTTAGCCCCGCTGATTCCCAGCTACAGTGTCCTGGGTTTCAGTCCCACTTTGGCAGCTCGTGTGTGTCTTCCTCCCATTGGTCCTGATTCTCCACACACCCCAGGATGTACTGATCAGGCCAACTGGCTACCCTGAAGTGCCTTGGCATGAGTCTGACAGAACAGTGTGAGAATCGGTGGAACATGAAATTTGGGCTGCAGTAGCTTCAGATTTTGAGCAAAGCTGCATTCCAAAATGACGATCTGCCCTTGTTAATCAAACCTATTGTAGCGCAAATATAATGAATGCTCTTCTGTTTGTGGAGGTAGGTGCGCTCCCACGACTATTCCAAGTGTTTTACAATACATAATTATTCTGCTGTTTCCTTACATTTGCTGCATGACGTGATGTCTCTCCAACTGTGTCCATGGCCCTAACTTATCAGGGCTCAGTCCTGCCTTGTGCCTGACGCTGCTGGGGTGGCTCCAGCACCCTGTGAATTTCAGTGGGGTTGGGAATGTTTTATTCAACAAATATGCCCTTCAAACTTTTTTTGTGATTTTGATTTGAATAAAAAAAAAAAAAGATGACATGAGATGAAAAGCAATCAACTAAAGCCAGCGCCTGTGCAGAAGTGTTCCTGGGACATCATGCAGGCAAGCACTGATAGGCTCACATAACGTGGCATTACAGATTTCTTTACACTTGAGGTTGTAGTGGTATGCAAGTGGAAACCAACAAGTTCCATCGACTGTATGAGGAGAGGCGCCACATCTCAACCAAACTGACCAGTTGTGTTTTTTTTTTTCTGTAAACTTACAGGAAATGTTATGGTGTTGTGGTCGACGTGCCGAACTTCAGTCTTCAAGACGGTAACAAACCGCTTTATCAAGAACCTCGCCTGCTCCAGTATCTGTGCCAGTTTGGTGTGCGTACCCTTTGACATCGTGCTGAGTGCCAGTCCTCACTGCTGCTGGTGGATTTACACCTTGATCTTCTGTAAGATCATCAAGTTTCTTCACAAGGTGTTCAGTTCTGTCACCGTCCTCAGCTTCACCGTCATTGCTTTAGACAGGTAAGCCGACTTTGTTTATCTTGGCACCTAAAATGAAAAGCACCATAAATGTGTGAGACTTGGAGAGTAGAGCTCATAGATTTCTGCTTGCCAGCTTAACCTGACGACTTTTATTAAGTAGATTTTGCCCCCAGAACTGCAGTATGTTGTGCCATTCAAGAATTCCAAAGCGTAAAAGTCCTGTACAATTCCAAAAATGCTCACTGGGTTGGCACTGCCAAAAACCCTGGCCAGGTAGAATCTTTATAACTAAAAGATTTATGAATACAAAAGTGCTCTGTAATAACATGAAGCTCTGTGAAGCACAAAAGTGCAATGAAAACAAGTGAAAGGCACTATATAATAGATAGATAGTGTAGATAGAGTGAAAGGCACTATATAATAGATAGATAGATAGATAGATAGATAGATAGATAGATAGATAGATAGATAGATAGATAGATAGATAGATAGACAGATAGATAGATAGATAGATAAGCATCTGCACAAATAAATCAAAAGGATGAGCTGTGCCCAGAGCCGCACCTTCAAACAATGGATCAAGCCAGTCTCTCGCCATGACTTTGTACCCCAAGGTGGGTACTCAGTGCATGTAATAACTATATATATATATATTTTTTTTACTTGTGCATCTTTTGTTGCTTGAGGGATGGGGCGCTGTGGTTAGCACTGCTGGTTTCCAGCTCTGGTCACAGTTTTGGCCTCAATAATTGGCCCAGCATCGTGCTTTCATGGCCCTTAGGGACAATTGAAATGCCATTGCACCCTTATAATCCACTCACAACTAGTTCAGTTCCTCATTCAATGCATTTTGCGGAGTTTGGCAGCCGCACAGAGGCCGCCTCTGCACACTGCAAGCAGAGTGCTCCCTGGTGACGTGGAGTTCTTGAACATTTCTGTGATTTCGCTGAACTCACGGCAAGGGTTCGCTCATCACTAGTAACAAGCCAGATGTCAAATCGTAACATTTTTAATCAGTAGCATTAATAACTTTATGAAAAGAGCGTTCAACTTGCCCAGCCTGAGGAAGAGTGCATTTAGTCAGTGATCTTATGTCTGGAAGTTTGTATCTAAACATAAAGACCTAAGAATTCTCTCCTGTAATGCTGATATTGTTCTGAGATTTTTTCAGATAGGGACACAGACATTTCAAGCTCAGGTGATCGTTCTCACTAATCCTGGCGATTGTGTTGCTTATGTTTAGCACAAACAAGTAAATAATTTCACCGGACTCTGTTCTGGGCACAATAAAGATGGTGTAAACCTACAAACCTGTTTCTGTCAGCTCCAAGCTTTAAGTTAGAATACTGGCTTTTCATATCTATTGATAATCTGCTAAATTTCTTTGTCCTCTCGCTGTAATGCATTCAATTTAAAGCTTGCTTGCTTACACAGCAATAAAATGCAAGTTCCTTTACCATTTCCACTACTTTCTTCCCAATTTCAGCCACTAGAATTAAAAATAAGTTTGCTAGTTGTCACGTTTGTGTGACCTCCTTGTGGGAGCACCTTCCTGGTACTAGCGAGGTAAGCAGTTCCACCCTGGTCCAAGAGGAGGCGTTAACCTTACTGGCAGTTTCTCTTTCCCCCGTAGCATTGCAAGGCCGGCCAAGGATAACACCTGGCTCCGCCCACAAGGCTGTAAAGAGACCCCACCCCTTCCAGCACCAAACGATATAAATAAGGAACATGTCGTCACTTACTTCCCTTGCGTGAGACTCAGCAGCCAACTGTATTTCTAAGATGAGGCTATTAAGAGCCACATTTCTTTTTTGTATGGCTGTATATTTTGTTGTTTATCGAACTGAAGGACCCGACTGGTGCCCCCATCCTTATGCCAGGTGGTGCTAATCTGCTCTCCCGGACACGTTGCAAGGTTTAAAAATGAAATGCTTGTTTTAAAGGACATTACTGTTAACTTACAGTAGGTATGGGGAGTTTCATATCCTGAATTTAAACAAAATCTTGGTATCCTGGTAAAACCACCCTTTTCTCACTGTTCCTTTTACTGCATGTCTTAATAAGTGTTTAAATATTTTAAAGTAGCATACTATTGCCTATTTGTTCAAAGTGACACTACAAAAGGTAACATTTGTCTGAGAAAACAGCCTGCTTGTTTGGCCTTTCCCCATCTGTTAATCGTTTTCTTGGGCACCGGCGCACTGTCACTCAATTCATTCATTCACATATTGCAGATGGATGGAATTTAGCACCTTATTGTTAAAATCTTGGGTTTGTGTTGGCCATTCATTTTGACTCGCCTACCCTCACTTCCATTACTGTTTGAACAACATGGCATTTTGCACACAACAACAACACTAACAAAGCGTCAGTTTGCTTGTCACATTTTATGTTGTTTTTTTTTTATCTGACTTACATACATCTCCTCAAATTGTAGAAAATACTCATACCAGTATGTAAAAAAAATAAAAAATCCAAGCTCAGGGTGGCTCAAGGATTAGTGCTTGTGCCTTAAGAGAACCCGTCACCAGATCTGTAGCTGGCTAATGGAGATCTTCAGGGGAGCACTGCTGAGTGGGAGCTAATGACAGACCCTAACTTGACCCCTGGCATTGTTTTTGGCCACTTTCCATTCCTAAGACATGCCAGTTCACGTAATTAATGCGTTATCATGGAAATGTACCTGTGCTTTAATATAGCTGCTTTATAGCGTCCCACGTATGCGGCTTCACCTCCCCATGGACAGCTGCTTCTAGCCAAGACACCTACTAGTTTGAGATAAGCAGTCCAAGCGGTTGTCTTCAGACATAAGCTATACTTGTGCCAACCACTAAAGCAGGTGCCACCTCTCCACACTGCTACTTTTTGATGACATCTCTTCTCGGCCACCAACCTCGGAGCAAATATGTCAATCACCCACACACATTAGGGAGTTACTGGGCCATGGCTGGATTAACCATCAAGGAAAGTGGGGGGCACCACAGAAACTGTCCACTGCCGGATTTGCATTGGACCATATGGTGCAAAACTGCAAATGGTGCAGCTGAACCAGGTTCCACAAAAAGGGGCTCCTGCATTAAGTGAAAAAATGCATATATATATATATATATATATATACAGTAATCCCTCCTCGATCGAGGGGGTTGCGTTCCAGAACCCCCCTCGATAGATGAAAATCCACGAAGTAGAAACCATATGTTTGTATGGTTATTTTTATATATTATAAGCCCTTATAAACTCTCCCACACTTTTAACATTATTAGAGCCATCTAGACATGAAATAACACCCTTTAGTCAAAAGTTTAAACTGTGCTCCATGACAAGACAGAGATGACAGTTCTTTCTCACAATTAAAAGAATGCAAACATATCTTACTCTTCAAAGAATGCGAGTCAGGAGCAGAAAATGTCAGAGAGAGAGAGCGCGCGACAGAAAAGCAAACAATCAAAAAATCAATACGTGCTTTTGCGCTTTTAAGTATCCTGAAGCACCGCGATAAAGCAACATTTTTTAGAGGAGCATCCGTATCTTCTAAGCAAACAGCCTCTGTGCAAACGGCCCCTCTGCTCAAACCCCCTCCGTCAGGTGCAGAGAATGTCAGAGAGCGTGAGAGAGAATGAGAAAAGCAAACAATCAAGCACCGCGCGGGAAGCATATCGTATATCATTGAGGAGTTTTAGTTAATATGTAATACATGCTCTGATTGGGTAGCTTCTAAGCCATCCGCCAATAGTGTCCCTTGTATGAAATCAACTGGGCAAACAAACTGAGGAAGCATGTACCATAAATTATAAGACCCATTGTCCGCAGAAATCCGCAAACCAGTGAAAAATCTGTGATATATATTTAGATATGCTTACATTTAAAATCCGCAATAGAGTGAAGCAGCAAAAGTCGAAGCCAGGGCCTCTAAGGTTCTTAATCTGGCCCTGTGTTAAACAATATACCTTCACCCTATCAGATGTTAAAAAAATCTGAATTACTACAAAGCAAAATTAATAAAACCACTCATAGCAAAAATATATTGAAATATATTTAAAAAGGTTATTTTACACGGATACTTTACATACAGGCGCAAATGATGGTGAAGATGAGTCTGTTCAAGTCTGGGAGCAGAGCTACTTAAGATTTTCCTTCAGTCCGTAGAGATCTTCTATCTTGACAGTTGATTGAAGTTTTGTCACCTGCAGGGGGCGTATTAGAACCCCAAACCTCACATACACCTGCACAGACTGGTCCCAGGTTCAGATTAATATTTTCTTTTAAGCAAATACCTTTACAAGCACATTCCAATCCATTTATTTTATTTTTTTCCTTTTCCTACACTCCTCCCAGGTGAGCTTTTTCTTGGACATCTGAGGAAGAAGGATGAAGTTTCCTTTAAGTTTGTTATTTTGAATTCTTTGACTGTGAAAATATGTTGTCTTGGAATCTGTGATTATTCTTCTACTTTTTACTCTTTGAGAATCTTCACTTGAGTTTATTTTGACAGTGTCTCTTGCTTTTTGGGTTTTTCTATCACTTCATTTAATGAGTTAAATATTCTTCATTTGTGTTTATTTGGGCCAGGGCTTTTTGGCAGTTGACTCTCTCCCTTTTGAGAGGTTAGGTCTTTTCTTAGGTTAGGCTTGTGCCCTTCTTGAAGATTTAGACCTTTTGTACTTTTTTTAATCATACATAAAAGCAGGACTTGGCGCATAAAAACTATCACAGTTAATCTTCCAGAAAAGGTGTTTAGATAGAAATCCACAAAATCGAATTCTTTAAGATAAAAGCAAAAGGCCGCAAGCCACAAGACCCAAAAATAATTCAAACAAGTGGGAACTCGAAAGGGAACTGAATGACATTGTGCTGAAAAACAAGAAAGGCTGCAGTTGTTTTAGAAAACAACTAAGAGATCAAATGTCAGCCGTGGGACTGATGAGATTCGTAATCAGAAAGTCAACAACATGATTGTCAAAACCCAAAATCAAAGTTTAAAAACTGCAGTGCCCACCACCTTGTGATGCCAGTGCTGCTCATTACCCATTCATTTCACTAGCAACGTGACAACAACAGATAAACCAAAATGCTGGTTCCCGTGAGAAACAGAATGGTGTCACAGAAAAGACAGTAAAACTTTTAAGTGACACTCTCAGGACACACACAAAGGTCAATTGCATAAGTCTAGGAATGGAAAACACAAATATTTTTAGGAAATACCTCTGCAAAGGCACAGAAATATTTTCCACTCACAGTGTTCTGAAGTGGTATTGATGCATCTGACAATTCTAAGGAGAACACTGCTGAGCTAAGCGTTGTGGGTTCACGACTGACCACTGCACAATGCAAATCTTCAAACTGAGATGCTTTGCCATGTGGGTCCTTGGCAATGCACTTGGTGATGAGGATGGGATTTGCTCTGTGGATGAGTGTAGCAGCAACTCTGTGCATAAAACATGGGGGCTAAAGGAGAAAGAGAGGTCAACCGATGTCAGTATGAAGTGCTCTGTTTGCAGTGTTCAGAGATTAACTAATGGAGCTCTTTTGTTGGCTTACACTATAAATAGATGGCTTCTAAGCTAGATACTGGGGGTTCATGACTGGCCACCATCAGTTTACAACAGTGCATATCTTTGAACTGAATAATAGTGTGGGTCCATGGCAGTACACTTGGCGATGAGGATGGGATTTGCACTGTGGATGTGTAGAGTGGCAACACTTTTTAGAAAAGGTAGGGGCTGAGGGAAAGAAAGCTTAGCTAACGTCACTAGGGTGCACTCCCCTTGCAGTGTTCAGAGACGGCCGTCTGACTAATGGAGCTCTTCTATTAGCTCATGCTGCATGGAGACTTCTTCTGAGGCAGATATTACACGTTTACGGCTGACCACCATCATTTTACCAATGTACAAATTTTTGAACTGAGATACTTCATTGCTTCATGGTGTGAATCCATGGCAATACACTTGATGTTGAGGATGGGATGTAAACGGGTGGAGTGTAGTGGTGACAGAGAGAGAGAGAGCTTAGCTGACGTCACCACTATGGGCTCCGCTTGCCGTGAGTGGCCAAGACCAGGGGCTTCGTGTATAAACGGTGCATATGCACAAAAATGTTGTGTATAAACATTCCCACGTTCAAATCACGATATAACCTAAACTTGGTGTAAAGCCACACACATTTTCATGGTAGCTCCAACCCTGGCATACGCAAGTTCCCCGCTCAGTTTTGCAAACTGGCGGCACCCAGCGTCAAAGCAGTGCTACAGTTCCAGTGTGGTTTCACTTTCTTTTTTAGATCCACATCCCTAATAGGGCTTTATAAATACACTGAAATTAACTGCATACTGTTTTTTAGTTTAATGCATCTGATTGTAATTAACCTGTAACAATATAATGGCCCACAGAATGGTCAAACTATTCCAAATACCATAGCTACTTTAGCGTTGTTACTCTCACTGCACCTTCTTCTTCTTCTTCTTCTTCTTTTTCAGCTGCTCCCGTTAGGGTTTGCTACAGCAGATCATCTTTTTCCATATTACTCTCACTGCACCACTCGGAGTATTTATATCACTGTATCTGAGTGTGGAATCACAGCTCTACAGCAGCTAATTGGAAAGAGAATTATCAGTATGCAGCATCAAGCACACACTGGCTCAGCTATGCGCACAGTCTATTGAACTGCTCTCATACAGCCAACACTTCAGAGCCTTTCCTGTACGGACCTCGTGGTTCAGAAACAGTTTCAGCCCAAGAGCTCTAAATGCGCTCAATCACTCCATCAAGTGCTCCTTGTTGAACTGTTTGTACTTATTAGTACAATCACCTCACTGTAAACTTGCGATACAGTTATATAGTCTTTATAAAGAGCGTATTAACATATGATGTCGATATCATTTTTAAGGTGAAATGCAGCAAAATATGTTTATTATATTATACAGATGAAACTTTAACTTCATTTAAATAATCTATATTGTTAATAATTAAACATGTGAGGACACGGTGCCGCAGCGCTAGCGAGGCGCTGGTGCTCTGTTCAAGAATTGATCCTGCCTTGCACTGTATTCTTGTTGGTGCTGGCGCAACAAGGGAAGGATAGATGGACGGCGCAATTAAACATGTACTTTGAAGATATTTCAATGTTCCTTAAAAGTTTTGAAGAATCGGCGTTCTAAGCTTACAGATAGCTTAACGTCTATTACAGAGCTGATTGTGTGGCGATTGGTTACTTGGAGAAAGAAAAGGAAGGACAGGAATTGGAGGTTAGTACGTTTGAAAGAGACAGTACTGCTGCAATAAATTATTTCATCGAAGGTCGTGCACGGCACAGCAAGCATTTTGCATGAGGCATGAACCATCACCGTACCACTGTGTTCCCATGTTTACTAACATGCTTTAACTCCTGTCTTCATGAAAATGATATCACGTATACATCTCAGTATTTAAATTATTCAGAGAGCTGTAATATCATGAATGTAATGGATTCTGTGTCCTGTCAGAGGAAAAGAAAGCCCGCTTAAGAAGCATATAGTGATTCACACACATAGAGCACATAGAAGATCAAATACAAAACAAAGCATTTAACGTGCTACTTTAATTACGATGGGATTTGAGAAACTAGTAAATTAAATGATTTTAAGATGAAGTTTATGATGTTCTACTTTAATGACAAAATAAACTACGTGATTAAAGTTGACATATAGTGCTTTTTTCCCCACTATGTGCCTATTTTTTTTTCTCTGTACCCTAATAAGCTTTTCGCGGTGACTTTGATATCTGACAACTTCTTTTTTATTTCAGGCACTGTGTGACTTTGTGAACTTAAGCTTTCAAGTTTCTCTGACACTCTATGTCACTCGATCAACTTCCTTTTGTTGTTTATACCACTGTTTAAACCAACAAATAGTATGTTTTTTTTTCCCCCCTAGTATTCACTGAAATTCTTCTACTTTCCCTTGTGCTTTTGCCATTGTCTTTTCACAAAACGCTGACCTTAAGGGCTATTTATATTGATTTGCATATTTAAAGAGGTGTAATTCTGGGAGGAGACAGGCCGGGACAGCAGGCATGTGCACCTGCGTTACTTTTTACGCTGACCAGGATTTATGTAGCAGAAGAATGTGGAAGTTTGTATTCGCACAGATTCATGCATCTGAATTTTTGTGCATACGCACATTTCCAGTTTTGTCCATATGCCATGTTTTAGTGTGAATTCTACACATGGCATTATGCATGAGGCCCCAGGAGATGTCCTATTATCTGACGCCGCAAGGAGACCACTTCTGAGGCAGATGCTGCACATTTGCAACTGACCACTAAGCAGTTCACCACAACACAAGTCTTCACACTATGATGCTTCATGGCGTGAGCCCACAGCAAAATAAAATGAAAAGACTATAAAGTAATGAAAACATTTGCATGTAGAAACTTAACAAAAAAATAACAAAATAAGTAAACTGAAGAACCTGAGAGCAGGGACGGTGCCCTGGTATGACTGCAATTATTCAGATGTCATAATATGATACACAGCAGTTAGTAAACGTCTACACATATAGCATATGTCTGAACTTTGGAAAAGTGTTCATGAATAAACCTAAGCAGTGGTCTTTCAGTTCTGGGCAATAGCATCTCCTGTTTGGCACTGGGAAGGAAAAGATTTAAACCCATGCCTGTGTGTTGTCACCTCTTTCTCTGTGATTTTCCCAGTTTTTTCTTTCTATTCATCATATTGCAAAACACCAGTTATTTGAATGCTTTGCATAATAACTCCCTTGCCTTCTATCTTTTTTCCAGGTATTATTCAGTATTATACCCACTGGAAAGAAAAATATCAGACGCCAGATCAAGAGACCTCCTTATTTACATATGGGCGCATGCAGTTGTGGCAAGTGTTCCTGTTTTTGCTATCACCAATGTCACCGACATCTATGCAATGTCTTTGTGCACGGAAACGTGGGACTATTCACTGGGCCATCTGGTGTATGTCGTCGTCTACAACCTCACCACTGTCATTCTACCCGTCGTTGTCGTATTCCTCTTTATGATCCTCATTCGCAGAGCGCTGAGTGCCAGCCAGAAGAAAAAAGTGATCATTGCAGCCTTACGAACTCCTCAGAACACCATTTCCATTCCGTACGTCTCACAAAGGGAGGCAGAACTGCATTCCATGCTGCTCTCCATGGTCCTAACGTTCCTCCTTTGCATTGTCCCGTATTTGACTCTTGTGATCTACAGGACTGTTCTCAATATTTCTGATATTTCAGTATTTCTTCTGCTTACAGCCATTTGGATTCCTAAAGTTTCCTTAGTGGCCAATCCTATGCTTTTTCTGACGGTTAACAAATCAGTGCGTAAGTGCCTGGTGGGCTCCATCATGCAGCTTCACCGACGTTACAGCCGTAGGAACATCGTGAGCTCTGGCGGAATTGCCGACGCCACCCTCGAGCCCAGCGTGCGGTCAGGGAGCCAGCTGCTCGAAATGTTCAACATTGGGCAGCAGCAGATCTTTAAGCCTACAGAGGAAGATGAGGAAAACGAAAGCAAATCCACTGGATCAGGGGATATCCGGCAGAAAGAGGCTCCTGCATCAAGCTCGGAGGGCGCTCACACCTCAGTGCAGAAATTCTCGCCTCCTTTGAACAGTGCAGACTCTGCCGCACAGGTGGCTCCAGCGATGCCATCGGAAACGGAAGACACCAATGATAAGTATGCCACGCAATTTGGGTTTGGCCCCTTTGAGCTGCCACCTCAGTGGCTTTCAGAGACCAGGAACAGTAAGAAAAGGCTTCTACCGCCATTAGGGAACACGCCTGAGGAGCTCATCCAAACCAAGCAGCCCAAGTGCAAAGCCGAGCGGAAAATCAGCAGAAACAATAAAGTCAGCATCTTCCCCAAAGTGAACTCGTGAAGGGGGCCACAAGACTGAGAGACAAAAGCAAACAAGCTAGCTGGCTACTGTTGTCTTCTTCTTCTTTTTTTTTTTTTTGTTTTTTACTGGCTTTTTTTTTATAATGTGTTATTTCAGATTTGCCAAACATTTTCACCATTTGCACCAATGCCAGTACTTCGGTCTGGAAAAGCTGTTTCGTGAAGACTCTAATCAAACACACATAAACAATAAAATATATTTGTATTAAACAAACGAGCTGAAGCCAGTTTTAATTTTGTGGAAACCATGCAAAGATCAAACAATATGTTTGCATCTTTAAGGCAAAAGATAACAAGAAGAACAATCTCATCTTGTGCTGGGCCTCTCCGCCACTTGTTTCTTGCAGAAGCCGTTTGGGGTCACATCCAGTCACCAGGCCAACCCCTTAATAAGAATGCCATTCATTCTTTTGATTATCCTTCACCTCAGTCAGCACAGGAGTCATGAAGCGAGTAAAACTAGCACGAGGTTTATAAAGTAACCGGGAAAAAGACATAATCAAAAGCCAAAAAATGTCGAAAAACATAAAATTGAAAGATGACAACAATCTGTCATCTACTATATACTAAAAGGCTAAGGTTTGCGTGTCAGCTTCCTCTGAGCAATCTGATTGGTCAGTTTGACTTTGGTGATGCGACTAAAGAGAATGTGAGAGCATCAGACATTCAAGGCAGAGTAAAGAAGTAGGAGGCACGCTGAGAGTCGCCTTCAAGGATGGCAGAAGGTGAGAAAGGTGCAGAGTCTGAGGAGCAGGCTTTTTGGGAATGCGTTCGAGAGACGGAGCACCGGTGAAGAGATGTTCACACACACAAATACAGAGATAAGGCGCTGAATCTACATGTATGGCAAAGAGATAGCAAATGTTTTTTTTTTTTATTTAATGCGGTGGTTAGTAACGGTTTTAATAAAGAGACAAATAGTAATAATAAATCTTTGGGGCACCATGATGGCTAACCCCATATATTGAAATAAATTGTGAAGTACAGCACATTGAAAAAGAAAAGAAACGTCACGACGAAACAAACCAGAAGTGAGAAAAGGTATTCGTCAACAGCGCCTGCTAGAAAGATAACAATTATCCAAGCCCTTAAATTGTCCCCCCTATGCACCCATGTGACATGCTATAAATAAATTAAAACAAGAAACAAAAATAAGTTTTAAATTAAAAAAAAAAACAGATTAACAGTCTGCAACAAACAAAATACCCAATGAAAAATGTAAAAATACAGCAAATGAACAAGGGGAATGCAAAACATTTTCAATTAAGACATCCAGTATAAAAATATTGAAATTGCTATTATGGTTAACGTCAAAATTTGACACAAGAATTCCTCTGAACATTATCTAACCTTTCTGCTTTCTTGGTATACATCAGTGTCACCTGTGTTATGATTTGCCAGATCCCAAAAACTCAAAAAGGCGTTGGGATTAAAATCAAAAGACAGACCTGCACTCCCACACAGTTCTCACCTGAACTGTGTAGGGAATCCGATTGAAACCAAACCAAATGGAGGAGACAAATCAAAGTATTAAGGCATGTAGATTTCTAAACCGGAACTTACACAGAAACCCTCATAAAGCTGTTTTTGATCTTTTTTTTCTTAATTATCTACAAAGCTAGATAGTGCCACATTCACAACGGAGATCTTTGACACTATCACAGGAATAGTGATGGCACTCGCAACTTCTGGCAACTTCGGTAAAATAGAAATAACAGCGTTCAATAATAAACTGTTTAATGCTTTACAAAGGATCCCATAAAAATTCCCATATTAACAAACATACTTTAGAGAGCAACATTTTCTAGTAAATGTTTATTCTTTGTGAGAAAAAATGAATTTGACACTACACAGGTCAAAAAGAACCAGACTGCAAAAATAACACAATAGTGAAGAGGGGAACTGGACCGCAACACACGAAACAATGAAGGTGAGAAGAGGACAATGTGATGAAACATTTGTCAAACCAGAAACAAGTCGAAACCATAAAGACCAAACCCTAAAACAGTCTAATCATAAACCAAAATTTAAAATCAGACAGAGAAATGGTAGAATCTGAAATTATAGAGTTGAGAACGAATATGCTTCGTATCCCAGTCACAAAAACGAAATGGATGTTTGCAAAGGATTTAAAAGTTAATGCTACACAACTTCCATGGAAACTGGGAGCTGTGTGTCGGTAACAGGAATAATAACATGGTGGTACCTGATCATAAAGCAAAATAACGTCACAGCACTGCAAATCTTTAAGCGTTACGTTTAGGAAATGTATAACTGCGAAGAACTCACACAGAAGGTGCCTCCTAAGGAAAAGCAACCCAATTTCCCATGTAATATCTTTTTCTAAAAATTTATATTTTAATTAATTTAAAAAATATATTGAAGAGCTGAAAGCAGAGGTCCTACCCCGTTAGGCTCACTATGGAGAGTTCAGGAAACACAACGAAAAGAGCAAATACATGAGATAATAATAAAACTGTAATAAGCAAAATATTAATTGCAAAAAGAGAATGAAAGCTTGATCAACAATGATATTTATGAAATATTTAAGTAATATTAACTAAAAAGAAAACACAATTGAGACAAGGATGGGACCCTGACAATAATAACAACCTAGTAGTGTTCTGTCTGAGCTGGACAGAAAGAGTTTTGAAGAGGACTGGAGGAGAAAACACAGTCCGAGGTGCACAAAGTTTGTAAACCAGAATGTAGCCTTATGTTCGTTAAAACTAAAAGGACAAAAGTCAAATTGTAGTAAAAATTCAAAGAAGAAAGAGGCCTTTTTATGATATCATCGTTGTGCTGTCCCAAAAAATGGTGGGAAACTTAACTGGGTAACAAATGACGCAAAATCTGCAAAATAGCATCTCCCGTTGTCCAAACAAAATGGCTCAAATGATCACAGAAAAAAATTATGAACTTTTTAATAAAGCCTTCCCGTAAAAATCAAATTGGGATATAAAAACACAAGAAAAGACACCTAGAAGACCAGGATCACTTAGGTATAATGCAGAAAAACATGAAAGAAGAATCCAGTCATAACAAGGGGCAGGTACAGAGCAGCAGCGCAACACAGGGAACTAAAAACGTCCCCTTCATGAGTATTTGAAGTTCACTTGTCCGGAAATTTTACCTTCAAACTTTTATCCTTTGTTTTGCATATGATGAAGTTTGCATTATGCTCCACCATTTCCACTGGAACAACTAGTGTTTTGAAATACTAAATTAACTCATCAATATTCATGAGTGGAGTCTTCAACCAAAACACACAATGACGTGTAAATGAAAAGCTGTAAATCCAGTTTTAGAGCAAATTGATTGTGAAACATTATTTGAACTAAACAATAGAGGGGACAATGTGAATTGGTCATCAGAAGTTGACCTGGATAGTAAAACTGATGCATACGGTGTTGTATGACCAGACTGATGGCATATGCCCAGTAACTTCAGTTGCATTAAAGTTCACACTGGTACCAGTAGCTGTGTGGCAAAAAGGCAAAATGATTGCAATTGAGTAGAAGGACAAGAGGGATGTCAGCCCCCTAAGCACTATTCACAATGCAGCTACTGTCCGTGTTCGTCTCAGGGGAAATGTGGAAGTCACTAAGCCTTGCACTGTGGTAGACCACAGCAACACAAGGGATACATTGATTGGGTGGGTCAGACCTTCTACCCTCTCATGTGCAAGTAGCAGAAAAAATATTATTAGAAAAGTGCACAAAGAGACTACTGTCCTGATTGTGACACCGGGCTGTGCATTGGTGACAATTTCAAAACATGTCACACGATGGACATGTACTAAATCTGGACACTGAGATAGACCTTTCCTGATGTAATTAGGTTAACATGTTGGTATTTACATGTTCCTGTTACATGTAATGACATTTTTTCTTGTTGGCTACTAGAAAGAAAAAAATCTGGAGCCTTTCCTGAATAATCAAATCAAGTCAAATGTTATGTGTTAGATCCAAAATAAACGCACAGTACTATCCACCTTATTAAAAGGATAAGTGTCTGTGTGTCTGTCTGTGTATGCATCCATTTGCTATTTCTCTGTCATTCCAACAGATGGCACATCACAAACATTATCACTGCTTTTATAAATTCCATACCAAATGGCATATAACAGAGACAAATGCAATGCACTTTTCATTCCAACAGGTGGTGCATCACAAACATTAACATACAACAGAAACATATTCATTGAATGTATTATTCCAACAGGTGGCTCATCACAAACATTAACACTGTTTTTACAAATCCCATACCCCATGACATACAGTATAACAGAGACATACATTATTCACTGCAAGTTTAATGCAAAGTTGATCACTTAGATTTAAACCTCTCTTAGTTGAACAATGCAGCTAGTATGTAATGAAATGTTTAGTTGTTAAACTTCCAGGACTCTGCATTTAAGAGGAATATAACGGACATTAGCAATAATAAGTAGCTTTATGCAGTAAATACCAATAAAATCACTATGTTAACTGAATAAAATAGAAGCATAAAATATGTGATAAATAATAACAAAATAACTCTGGTCTGACATTGCTTAGTATCGCATGGTCTTCCAAGTGTGACTGCCCACCCAATGATAAGTTCAGCTGACCACAGCACTTTCTGCAGAGCCTTGTGGTTTCCAAACCAGGTGGTGATCCTTCCTGTCAGGATACTTTTGATGGTCGATAGGCAGAATTTCTTTAGTAATTGTGAGGGCAGCCTGAAATCCCTGAGACATCTAAGGTGGTAGAGAGGTTGTCATGCCTTTTTGTCAAGCTATTGGTGTGTTTGGACCAGGTGGAGTCCTGTATGAGATGGACACTGGAATATTTGAAACTGCCCACCTTCTCTTTCGAGTGCTGTTAATACTGAGAGGTTTTAGTGCCTCTGCTGCTTCCTCCCCTCAGCTCCTTTGTCTTGATGTCATGCAGGAGTAGACTGTTGACCTGATACCTGTGTGACGGACTCTCCACTTCATGCAGGTAAGCCTGTTTATTGTTGTTAAGTATCAGTAAAGTTGACAATGATGTTAGAGTTGTGTGCAGCCATTGAGGGAATACAGTAGGATCAGCAGGTTATGCAAAGTGCAAGAAACGCCTGATGGTAACTTTGACGTTGGAAATGTGTAGAAATGTAGAGTTTCTCTGAAGATTTAGGTTTCATTAATGATGGTGGGGCGGTGGTAGCAGTAAGGAGACCACTGTTCATGTCCTCCCTGCATGGAGCTTACATGTTTTCCCCGTGTCTGTGCAGGCTCGGATTGGCCCTGTGTGTGTGTTTGGTGGCTGTGTGCTTGCCCTGCGCTGGACCAGTGCCCGGTCTGGAGTTTGTTCCTGTCTTGTGCCCTATGCTTGCTGGGATAAGCTCTAGCCTTAGCTGTGACCTTGCTGGTTTAGGAGATAAATGGATCTTTGGCAGCGATTACAGCCTTTAGTCTGTGCATAAGTGTCTCTCTCTTACTGTAAGCTTGGCCATTTCCCCCTTCTTCAAGCTGCTCGTGCTCTGCCTGTCGTCATGCTGATCCTGAGTGAACAGCCTTTGTCATGTCCAGCCACTAGAGTGAGGTCTACACTCTGCCTCGGCTACTCCAGGGTATTCGCATTGTTGTTTTAAAGCCATTCCTGTTTGGGGTCAAATCTTCTCCAAAGGTGCAGGTCTCACATCAGGTGTCATTGCATTTTGCTGCATTCCTTTGATGCTCAAACCACCCAAGGGCCTGCTGCAGAGAAGCACTGGCATAGCATGATGCTGGCGCCATGATGCTTTGCATGGTTTATGATAATACGCCGTGTCCAAACGTTATGGTCAGTCTGATGGCCCAGGAGCTCAATCGCTGGTCTGGATTAAGCAGGTTAGACAGTTTGTTGGCCAGGACAGGTGTCAATCATAGGATATACATACACAATTGTAAGGAATCAATATTACGAACAAAAAGAGAGAAATCAGTTCTGTAATGTGAACAGAGTAAATGAGACACTTCTGTTTTTTCCTGTGGTGTTATCAAGACTTTTGAAACCGAAAATCCTTTTTTTTTTTTTTTGCCTTTATCTCAGCAATTTCTGGCAAGTGTTTCAAATTCAGAGCCTCCTCTAACATGTCATCAATACCTGACATCTTCCATTTATTCACTTAATTTATTCATACGGTAAAGGTTAAAAACACGCACCCTTTATTCTTACATATAATCACAAAGCTGTGATGGCTTCGCGTCAGTCTGCTCCTCGAAGCAGGCTGGAGGGACCCTACGTGGCACGCTTTGTCATCAGTGGTCTCCATCAGAGTGTGCCGCCATTTGAGTACCTTTTCATTACGCAGCTCACCAAGGTCCTTGAGTGCCTTCAATGCACCAGTTCAAGGCCTCAGACCTAATCTCAGTGTTCTGTTGTTCATGGTGGCCCTTTGTAACCACTGCAATTGGATGCATTGTCTTCTGTTGATGCAGTGGACTCAGAAAGTACTCGGAGCCCTTCACTGTCTGCACACTTTATGGTGTTGTAGATTTCTTTTGAAATGAATACATTTTGCCATTTTTGCCCATCACTTTACACTCCATCACCCATAAGGAAAAAGTGAAGACATGATTTCAGGAAGGTTTGCTAATTTATTAAAAACAAAATACTAAAATCTTCCATTCATGGAAGTATTCAGACCCCTTGCTGTGCTCAGGTGCGTGTTGTTTGCTTTAATTCTAGAACTTGAGTGGAGTCCACTTTGAGGCAAACTGAACTGACTGATTGTCATTTAGAAAGGCACCCGTGAATAGGAGGTCTATAATTCACACTGCATGTCAAGACAAACACCAAGTCATGAAATCCAAGGAGCTCTCTGGAGACCTCCATGACCAAAACGCAGTGAGGGAAAGCTCAGGGCAAGAGAGTAAAACCATTTGTAAAGCTTGAAGTGTGCCAAAACACAGTGGCCTCAAGAAGTCTGGAACCACCAAGACTCTTTAGAGAGTTGGCCAAATGTAGCATCCTGGCAAGAAGAGCCTTGGTCGGGGAGGTGACCAAGAACCCAATGGTCAACCTATCAGAACTGGGACATTGGGATCCGCACACAGACCACAGAGTTGGCACCCCCTGCTGGCCTTGCCAGCACCTCTTCCAGCAGCAACCCAAGATTTTCCTGGATGGTCTCCCGTCAGAATACTGGCCCTGCTGGAAATGGCTTATCTTCAGGATGATGACATGTTCTGAGGTACATGTGAGATGTATCCTTCTGCTGTTAGGTCTTCACTTTGTCCTTGCCTACCAGAAGGGTGTTCATCGATGGTTGGTTGCTGTTGACATTTTGCCTGGATGGTTTAGATGGTGATGCGATCGCAAAGTGAGACTCCCAGGATCTGTCCCAGACACTGCACCTGGAATTCCTTGAGTTTGTTTAGATCCAGTTTAAGCAAGGTCAATTATCCTGATCTACAAAGGAGGATTGGCAAGATCAGCGTCAGGAAGAGGTGAAGCTTGGCCTTGATGAAGATGTTGGTTCTCTTCCACAGGCACCATTTCAGGGAGGTGAAGGCCGCAGCTACCTGTCTGATTCTGCTGTGGAGGCCACTTTCTTCTCTGGGCCCAGTGACCCTCAGTATTTGAAGTCCTACATGTGCTGGATATCCTTGAGGTTGGCAATGGCCTGCGATCTGTCTGTTGTCAGCACTTTGCTCTTATCCATATTAAATTTCAAGCCATATGACTGGGTGATACATGTGATATTGTAAAGGATGTTCATGGCCTTGACCTCATTGTCTACAAAAAAGGCACATTGTCTGCAAACATGAGGTCAGCCACAAAGTGGTCCTTGTCATACTGTACTCCATGTATGTCCTGGAAAGCTTTTCTCATGATGGTGTCGATTTCAATGTTGAAAAGCACTGGCGAGGCTATGTCCCCTTGATGGACTCAAACCTGATTTGTAAACTACTCATGGGTAATTTTGGATACACACCTGGCTGTTTGGTCACATGTGCAGAATGGGCACAAACAGGCTACCGTACAGACTACTCTGGGGGGCAGTGACCCACCTGGTGGATATAGAAAATGTGGACCAAACAAGTCGAGGAAAATCTGAGGATCCAACGAATCAACATGAACCATTGCCATGGACTGTAAAACATCATGAAGCTATTCTGAAATCCTGCAGCATCCTGCAGCAGTGTACTGGTTGTGTGGCCAACAGCCTTCTCCAGCTGCCAGCTAGGGATCACACACACACACACAAAACCAGAACAGTGTGGCTTGTGTCTGAAGACACGTCAGGTTTCTTCTGGTTTCTCTTCCTCCATTCTAAAGAAGGAAATGGAGTCAGCTTAAGCAAATGTTCCACATTCCCTGGCTGCTCCCCAGACATAGTCTGTGTAGTCTGATGCCACCTTGGCATCTCTTGAACCCGGGTCATCAATAGTCATGTAACCGAGGATGGACTAATTCAACGAGAGCCTATAGCAGGAAGATTAGGGCAAGAATAGCACTTTGTGCATTTATTCATGTCAGAGTCCAAAATGAAGATGGTTGCTTCAATAAATAACCCCATAAATAAAGACAGTAAGCATGTGGAGGTTAAAATCCAAATAAATAAATAATCTAATAAAAAGGTTAAATATCAAAGTTTTTGAGGAGGAACAATGGGCCACAAGTCCACTGCTTTATAGTCCATCGCCACCGAAAGCAGCATCTGTGTTGTAACTGTCATTTAGGTCCTCGACTCTTTTACTTGCTGCCATCTCCCAAGACCACGAGCTCATTGAAGCCAGAGAAGCTGAAAATTGAAACAGTTTACTGCGTTGCTAGGCAACTAGTCATTCTGCCATAGCGGACACCTTCGCCTCTTATGTCTTTGCAAATCCCCTTTTCCCACTGGGCTGCCAATAATTTAAAATTAAAGCAACTATTGAGCGGGTCATAAACGAAGGGGCTATTTCTGTCCCCTGCAATAAAATGACGTGATTTTCCTCCCAGTGCCTGTGTCAATAATTCCTTATCTAAATCATCTTTGGGTTTATGATATTTGAAAAAAGCAGCTAATCAGCTGAGCACTTGTGAAGAGTAAATAAAGTTAATGAAAGACATTAATGAATATTGACAACGCTCGCTGTTTATCTTATTGCTCATGCCTGCGGATTCATAACAAGTGCTCAGTGCAGTCTAAGAAGCCAAATGTCACCTGGGACCCTTGCACAGCTACTCATTTGAACCTGTCCAAAGAGTGTCACCTAATGGGGGCCCTCATTCTTAATAAAATGCCCAAAGTGCCCAGGATTGTTCCAAATGATTGCACGGTGAGGGCCACTTGATGGATCAGCACTCTGCCTAGGGTTGACTCCTGTACTAAATGTGCTTAATTTTCTCTACAATGTTGTTTAATATAATGAATCAATCTACCTTAATAAGAGAACAAGTGTCTGTGTGTCTGTCTGGTATTTATTTTTATGTCATTCCAACAGATAGTGCATCACAAACTTTAACACTGCTTTTATGAATCCCAAAGCAAATGGCATATAACAGAGACATTTGCATTGCATTTTGTCATTCCCTCAGATGGCGCATCACTAACATTTATAGTAATAAAATGCATTGTATTTGTTATTCCAATAGATGGTGCGCAAAATAGCATATAACAGAGATGTGTGTTGAATTTGTGTTATTCCAGTAGATGGATCATCTCAAACCTTTGTAGTAATAATATGCATTGCAATTATAATTTCAACAGAGGATACACCCCAAACATTAACACTGCTTTAAATGTTGTCATTCCAACAGAGAGTGCATCACAAGCATTCATAGTAATAAAATGCATTGCATTTGTCATTCCAAAAGATGGTGCATCACAAACATTAGCATTTCTTTTACGAATACCATAAGAATAACAAAATGGCTCCCAGGGAGAACGCACTTTGTTTAACAAGAAATAAGCCTAACCACTGGAATCCTTGAACTTCAAAACAACCCAAGTATTTTAAGACACTAAGAAGCCTTTTAAATAAAATTAAACACAAAAGGAGGATCATAAGAGGGTAGTTCAAAAATTGATTCAATACAACCTAAGATGGCTAAAATGCAGGTTCATCACAGAAATGTAAAGAAAACGCAGGCAGAGGAGCAGGAAAGAAAAAAAAGACACAGACAGAACGAACAACGTCAACAACGTTGCACTGTTAGGACACTTTAGGAAACACATTTTCCTTTGGGTTTGTTCATTTTGTCTTGTGTTATCAGGAATTCAGTTTTACCAGTGTGGGGGGAAAGAAGGCTTTGGCTGTATGGCCTTTATCCGCTGTGCAATTGAGAAGGAAAGCATAGGGCAGATGAAAGGAGAGAAGGTGAGAGGAGGTGTGGAAATGCAGCCATTACAGAAGTTGAAGGGAGAGAGTAAAGATCTCAGGCTGAGAATAAGCTGAGCTTCTTCTGATTTTCATTGAAACGTGTCTTTGAAGTCTTGTGAAAGAACACAAACAGAGACAAGGGTGTGGCTGTGATCAAGAGCTGTGAAGTGTTCTGCAGTCTGCTCTATAAGGACTTAACTGCTCAAACGCGCTCTCTGAAATGGTCTGCTAGCCGTCTCCCTGTTTCACCTCTGCAGAAACATCCAACAAGAAATGCAGTAAATAAGATTTTTAGACTGGCCAGAGGCCCATTGATTAGGTACCAGTTATAAGGGTGTTGGTGGTGACATATTTGTTTCTGTTGAAGCTCAAAGTACCTGGTGGAGAATGTGGCTCTCCTCTGTGAAGTGTACGTAGTTTAGGTGCTTGAAGATCACTCTGCAAAATGGTGGAATTTTTTTTAATGACATATGGAAGGTGAGATAAGAGTGTAAGAGTGAAAATGGACAATTGACAGGATACGGGTTTCATTACTGAGGTTTCTCTTGCTGTGAATAACTCCGCTGATTCCAGTTTGAAGCCTGGAAACAAAAGGAGGACGGTTGGCCGTGGGGCTGGGCACCCCACTCCATTAAACAGAAGTTGGCTACAGAAACATCTACAGAAACTCTAGTCATTGTAGTTTGAGTAAGAGACAGGCATTACTCGGGAGGACTGAGGAAGCTGGGTGGTGAAAGACAGAGCACTCTGGAAGCCACATAGTGGAGTACCTTTTTCTCAGTCAAAGCACCTAACATCACAATGTGGAATGTAAGGACCATGTTTGAAACTGGAAGAAACCTGTCAAATAGTAAAAGAGATGAGAAATTATAAAATTGATGTGCTTGATATAAGTGAGACAAGATGGACACAATCTGGACAGAAAAGACCGAGCACAGGAGAAATGTTGTTATACTCAGGACATGAACAAGAAAATGCTCCACACAGCCAGGAAGTGGCATTCATGTTATCTAGAAAGGCACAAAAAGCTCTAAAGGGATGGGAAGCACATGGCCTGAGAATTCTTACAGCCTCCTTTCGAACCTAGCACAAGAAAATCTGTATGAGCATAACCCAGTGCTATGGCCCTACTAATAATAGTGAGAAAACATCTAAGGAGGAGTTTTATAATCAACTGCAATCAGTGGTGAAGAAGTGCCCAGAGAGAGACACCAACATTATTATGGAGGATTTCAATGCTAAGACTAGAAATAATTATATAGGATATGAAGGCATAATGGGGAGACATGGACCGGGAGACATGAACAAAAATCAAACAGACCCTATCTGCATAAATAAGAAATTTAGAAGCTCCTTCCTGGATGTGCAAGTAAGAAGAGGAGCAGATGTGGCAACGGACCATCACTTCCTTCTAAGTAAATTTCAACTGAATTTGAAAAAGAATTGGATGTAAGCATTAACAGCATGGCACAAGTACAACATAGGATTTCTTAAGGACACACAAATAAGGGAGAAATCAAAGCATAACATTGAACAACAAATTGCAGGCTGTGCAAGAACTGGTAGAAGATGGAGCAGAGGAGAATAAAATAAGAGGCAGTAATATCAGCATACCAGGAAGTACTGGGTCTCAAGAAACAGCAACAGAAGGAATGGATCTCAGTTGACAGCATACACAAAGTCCAGGGAATGAAAGAAAAGAAAGCAGCTGTGAACAACAGCTGAACAAAAATAGAGATGGCAAAGGCTCAAGCTGAATATGCAGAAGCGAACAGAGCAGTGAAGAAGAGCATCAGGGCAGATAAGCGGAAGTACGTGGAGAGCCTGGCAACAGAAGAAAAGCAAGCAGCAAAAAAAGGCAAGATGAAGATGAACTTTTCAACATCACTAAGAAATTGTCTGGAAGGTACAATAAGTCTGAAAGACCAGTCAAGGACAAACAGTGTAAATCAGAACCGGAGATGTGCAACAACGAAAGAGATGGATGGAGCATTTTGAGAAACTTCTGAATAGACCAGCACCACAAAATCCTCCCAAAGTTAATGAAGCTGATATGGATCTACCTATAAACTGCAACAAACCACCATGGGAAGAAATTAGGGAAGTAATCAAATTGCTTAGAAATGGGAAAGCAGCTGGACCATACAACATCCCTACAGAGGCACTAAAGGCGAATATACTAACCACAGTAGAGATGTTACTTCTTTTCTTTGAGAAAATTTGGGAAGATAAGCAAATTGCACAAGACTGAAAAGAAGGATACATCCTTACAATTCCAAAGAAAGGTGTCCTCAGTGTAATGTCCTTTTGGTTGAAATAGCGACACACTCAGAATAACGTTTCAAATGCTGTTTATTTTATAACCCTGTTTAACCAACTCTCCATACAGCATGTTGTTTACAACACACCCTTCCCTCAGGATGTCATGCATCCCAAAAGACGCAGACCATAGTAATCAATACCTGAACATAAAGTAATCGACAAAAACATTATTGAACAATCATATACAACATTTTCCACCCTACCCGACCAATTCAATTGGGTGTGAAAAGAGGTCAAAAAGGGAGTGGGCATACCTTGAACGCAGTCTTGCTACTCAAGATATTGGAGTTCCACTGCTGGCAATGGGTTGAGGATCCATATTCTGGGGAAGAAGAAGGGGGGCCTGGGACATCCAAGTTGTGTCATTTGAGCTAGGGTTGCCCTTGATGATGCTATCAGATCCTGAAGGGGCTGGCACCTTGCGCAACCTGCTGGCGTGCCACCGAGGCCCATCCACTAACTGAAAGGTTGCAGGTCCAAGCTGGCTTTTAATCAGAAGGGATGATGACCAGAAGGAGTGAAGCTTGTCAGCACAACATGGGCAGCAGACCTAACCCAGTCCATCACCTTGAAATTGGGAATCCTGTTGAACTCGTGCTGGTACTTTACTTGTCGTTTTTGCATGGTTGACTCAACTAATCAGGTAGCACCTACCTTGGCACAAGTAGGGCTCCATATACACAGAAGAAAGATCAAGATTCTCAAGATCAATACAAGCAACCTGAACCTGGTGAT
Organism: Polypterus senegalus; assembly: GCF_016835505.1. NCBI lineage: Eukaryota > Metazoa > Chordata > Cladistia > Polypteriformes > Polypteridae > Polypterus > Polypterus senegalus. Next base: position 67,037,993 of record NC_053171.1, on the reverse strand, counting down.
GCTGGAAGGGGAAGCTTTGGAAGAAGTGGAAACCTTCACCTACCTGGGAAGTATCACTAACAAAGAAGGTGGGACAGATGCAGATGTAAGAGCAAGAATTGGCAAAGCAAGAACAGCATTTGTGCAGTTAAAGAACGTATGGAAATCACAGGTACTCTCTGTCCAAACTAAAGTTAGACTGTCTAACTCAAATGTTAAGGTGTACGGCACAGAGACTTGGAGAATCACAGCAGCTGTAGTCAAGAGAGTGCAAGGTTTCATAAACAACTGCCTAAGGAAGATGTTACGGATTTACTGGCCAAACACAATCAGCAACAGTGACCTCTGACAGAGGACTAACCAGCTACCTGCAGAAGACGAAATACGGAAGAGAAGCTGGAGATGGATAGGCCATACACTCCGCAAAACCAGAGACCAACTCGGCAGGCATTACAGTGGAATCCTCAGGGCAAGCAAAAAAGAGGGAGGCCAAGGAACACACGGAGTAGGGAGCTGGGTGTGGATATGAAGAGAACAGGTTACAACTGGGGCCAACTGGAAAAGAAGGCAGAGGACAGAGAGGACTGGAGGAGCTTTGTTGGTGGCTTATGCCCTGGGAGGGGTATCGGGTGATGATGATCTTGGAGTGAATGTTATGAGGTCTACTCCTGGTTTGACTGAGGGTCCTGTCCACCACATGAGAAGGATGTCCTCTCATTCTGACTGCTTCATTACAGGTCAGCCTCAGTGCTGCTGAGATGGTGGAGCCTGAGGAACTGTGAAAGAGCTTGAGAGGTTTTAGTATGTCAGTGGTGGAAGAAACAGTAGAGAAGGTCACTAGTCAAAGTCCTTTAAAGCTGATAAGAAGGACTTACATTGAAAAATGGAAGAGCTGCGGTGGAAATGTCGATCATAAATGGATGGATGAAAACCGGTAAAATCATTCATAAATTCCTGCATCTGGTTCTGGAGGAAGAGGCTGCAGCATCACAATTGTCGATTTATCTTTTCTGCATTTTTTTTTTATTTTGCTCACAGACTTGCATTATTTTTTATCTGTTGTTTTGAATGTCATTTATTAGTCAACGTCACCATTTTGTGTCTTTGTTGCCAGGATACAATTATCTGTTGCTAGGGTTGTGGTCCCAGAAATCATGTCATGTGACCTCATCGGCCCAACAGTGTATATCATTGTGATTGTGTGCTGTCGGAGTATTCAGATATTTGTCTTTTTCACCCTCCCACTTCATAGTGTTTGCTTGAATTTCTGGTTGGACTGTTCAGAGCAGTGTTGGGTTGCTGTTGATTTGTTAATACAATTAAAGATAAACTTTCAATTTCTTGCGAAAGTAAGGATCAAACAAATTGTATTAAACATGTATCATTTTGGCCCATTGCAATTCAACCACAGAAAGCTCAGTTCTGTCTAATAATTTATTTTTTTTTATGTTATGCCGTTGACTGAGGTGAAAAGTCATAGCTTCGGTGTTTTTCCCAAATTGTCTGAGTCAACGGCGTTAAAGATTTTCAATAACAAACCATTGCCGCACATAAGGAACCATTTTCTTAAGAATTTTTCTGAGCTGAAAAACTTCCTGCGTGTTCTTTTTGATTTCAAGTTTTGGTGACCTCACTTTTTTGACTTCTCCATAATTTCGACCCGTACTTTGTTGTTAAGCCACAAGCTTTGCATCTCCGGGTCTCTTCAAATTTTCTGCTTTTTCCTATCTATGGCAGAAGAGGGGACTAAGAATGTCCAATACACTACATGATGTAATTTTGTCACAAATGTAAGCCTAATTTACAGTTGCTGACTGATTTTCTGAGTCAGTCCAAATTTTATCTTTATTGACTATCGTTTCTTATGCATCCTATTATTGGGCTGTCATACGATCAGAAGAATTCCTGTCATGTTGGAAATTTCAGTTAGCTGTCTTGTAGTGTGAGTGGTCGCTATAAAACTTAATTATGCATCGATTGCAGAGTAGCGCACATTAGGGGTTGCCATTGTCATGATCATTTTTATGTTTTTGATTTCAAAAATCAAAATATCATATACATATAACTAAATGGCCAATGGCGAAAGCATTTTAGGAAACGTTTTCTGGAAGAATCAGAAATAAAACCACCCAACGGTAAATGACACAGACTAAACACCTCTAAATAGACAGATGGTACTCTCTAAGCCTCAACCATCCGTGTGTCCAGTTACACCTTTTTCTTTTCTTTGTATTTTCAGAGCACAGTCAGGAATGCAGGTCTTTTCTTTGCGACATTTTCAGAAGCCTGTGCCCATCATGGTTTCTGAATGAGTAAAACTGTCCATCAGTGCCATGTACACATTGTCACATGCGTGTGCACACACATAGGGGGCAGCTGGAGGGCTCTAGTGACTGTAAGTATACTATCACACTAGGCGCCATGTATTAATGCCTTTCTCTCTTCCTCCCTCTACAGACTGGATGATTGACAGCTAGATTATCGGTGATGTCACTTCCGAGGATCGTCCACCTGTACCTGCCTCTTCCTGCAGGCAGGACTGAAAACCCGCAGCTTTGCCAGTTAAATTCTGAACGCTATTTACTGTTTACTTGATTTTTCATTGTGATCCACATTAATGGGGTGTTGGGATGAACCCCAAATCTTTTTTTTCTTGTGAGCAATCAGAGTGTCCACATTGTGGCATGGCAGTTGGACTGAACAGGCTTATGCTTGCAGCACTGGTGACTCCATCATACAGTGTTATGCTTGTCCATAAATTTAAAAAATCGCTCGGTGTGTACCCAGCATAAATTCAGATGTGGTTCACAACTCAGACCTGATCTCCACTATATAGTGGCTGTGACTTCACACACTCTGCAATGCACACAGTTACACGTGGCCTTGTAGTAACCCCTGCTCTGAATTAAAATGCAGGTGACTTATATCAGATTTACAGTGACTGATGATGACAATGAATTCTTTTTCCACAGACTTTAGTGGAGTCAGAACAGGGACTGGAAAGGGAGAACCCCAGATTCGTACTTTGTAAAGAAACCAGGGTTACTCTTGGGTGTCGTGTCTGTTTGTATAGTAAACATGCTGGTTGTTAAGATTCTGTGTTTCAGTAACAGTTTTCCTGCACTTGTTTTGATATTTGTTTTTAACCCAGGAATCTGACTCTGCCTTCATTTTTTTTAACTTCAGCCGTTTTCAAATTCATTTTCTGCTTTGCATTCACTGCCATTTTGTTTTCACCAGCACTGTGCTGGGGGTGTGTCCTCAGAGGTCATAACCCTTGACTGATGATGCAATGGGTACAGTAGAAATTTCTCCTGTCCAAAATTGTGCGTAACAAAACCCTTTTTCAAATATCCTTTTGACCATTTTTGAAATGCTTTTTCATTCATTTTTTTTCTGATTTTGACTTAACTCTCAGTTTTTGACTATGTTTTTTGCCTCTTGTTTACAGTTTGGTTGCAATGTTGATAAAATTTCCAGTTTGACTTTTATTTTGGCTCCTGACTATATGTCTTTTTCTGGTCACTATCATAAAATTCTCTCCACTAGGGTGCCTAAAATTGCAGACGTGGGGTCTCCGTCATTTCATCACCCTCACCCAGGGTCGGATTTCCCATAAGGCCAACCTAAGCCATGGCCTAAGGCGCAGCAGTCAGGGGGGCGTATATACAGAAGAAATAACAACCAAATATTTACAAATATTTCAGTATTATTTTGAAAAGGCCATATAAAATGCTGTTTTTTAAATTTACATCCACATACATTAAATAAATTGAGTGGTACATTTACGTTGCCCATCTCTACAGCTTGCGCTGTCTTGCTCAGTCACAGGCAAAAAGCATTTACTATTACTCTCTCACACACACACAGCGTAAACTACGTGTTAAAGGAAATTTTCAGATTTGGCGTTACAATAATGATTCCAAGTGATTCATTATGCTCATATTGCTTGACTTCTACTTCTACATATCTACTGATAGTAGGTACTTGTGTAGTTTACTCAGGGCTTTAAGCAGAAAAAGTTGGCAGGGCTGTTTGCCAAATTATAAGGGGGGCTGAGATTTTTATTACAAAACATGAAACATACACAACTTATGGCTTGTTTATACAGCATCATTTAATGTGGTGTAATGTAAGTTTGACACAAAATGCAAAAGATTTCAATAAAACTCTATAATGTCAGATGAGAATCGAAGTAAATCTTTTGCATTTTATGTCAATTTTATTCGCTGTTTTTCATATCAAATACAGCATCTGGGTGAATAATTTGAACTAACCAAAGAAGTAATCGTCGTACCGCATATGGGTTATATAGGCTATTTTGGTTAATTATTTTTATGTTTTTAAACTGGTTTTAAAGTAGTGCTTTTAAATGTATTATTTTTTAATAAAAATCAATTAATTTATTAAAATAATGAATTATTATTTAAAATCTTGCTTACTTCTGAGACATGTGATGGTGAAGTTCGTTTAAGTGGGCGTGACAACTTTCGAATCAATACATTTTTCTGATGATAGCTGACAACCTTAAAGCAGAACTTGAGAAAAGGTCAGTTGATTACAAAGAGTTTGGTGAAAGATTTGGTGCTATTACAAAATTCTGGTCGCTGACTTCTCCTGAACTTGAAGAAGAGGGAAGTAACCTGCTTTTGATTATCAAAGATGATCTGGAACTCGCTGTATGCAGTGAACTTGTCCATCTGAAATCTCACATAACTGATTGCCACACTGGGATCTAAAACCCCTTAGCACTTTGCAAGTGGCTATGAGAAAAAGGACTACAAACAGTTTATCCAAACATTGACATTTTATTTAGAATGTTTGTCTGCACGCCAGTAACAAATTCCTCGGCTGGAAGGTCTTTTTCTTCTCTGAAAAGAATCGAGGATCATTTAAGATCTATGATGCAGCAAAATAAGCTGAATGTCCTTGCACTTCTTTGCATTGAAGCAGATTTAACAAGATCTGTTGACTTCAATGAAACAATTGAAGCCTTTTCATGGACAAAAGCGTGATGGAAGAAATTCTAGTAGGTATTTAAGGCGACTTGAAGAAGTTCGGTGGAAAGTTTTTTTTTTAGTTGTTAATGTTATGCAGTTTCATAAATAGTGTAGTAGTGTATTTTTTAATTAAAAATATAATATGGTTCAAAGATTATAAAGATTGTATTAAGTGCTTATATGTTTCAAAAATAAACTATTACATATTAAATTGGAAATTATAAATCTGGCCCTGCCCTCACCCAACCTAACTTAAACTACTGCCATGATTAGCTTTTGCTGTTGGTTCTTTTGGCTGATTTGAATAGTAAGTGGTTCTGTCGTCTGCTTGAATTGGGAGTTTTTTTCTGTTGTGAGTTGCTCAGTTTCCCTAATTGTTTAGGTGTTTTTTTCATTTTTGTAATATCTTGGGTGCCATTTTAGGTCCTTTAATCGGTATCATTTTGTGCCCCATGTTTCTAGGGGCGTGGCCTCAGAGGTCATGACCTGCCAGTAATCTACACAACGGTATAAAATGTTGGCTGGGGATTCTGTTCCTTACCTGATTTGAGAATACCAAAAACATTCTCGGCACAGAGTTCAGTTTTGACCTCTTTGTTTTTAACTTTTGACTACAAACTTTATTTCGCATTTTGATTTTGGTTGCTCTTTTTGACCTCTCGGCTCTAAACCTTTTTTTTTTGCTGCCTTTACTTGCATCCTATCGGTTTTGCTCAATAGTTTACTTGCTAATTCACTGTCACAATAACTTGGGGAAACTGTATTTCCAGATGGAAATTGTAGGCTGAAATATTTGGTAATATTTTTTTGAGAATGTGGTTGAGAAAAAAAAATTGTAGTTGAAAAGCCAGAAAGACAAAATATAACCAAACATTAGGTAAAAACTGAAGCCAAAAAATCAACACATGAAAATTCCATCTCTTCAATAAGATCTGCAATGTCTACCACACCAAAAGGTGGTCTCCAGGATTCATACAGCACAGAGAATGATGGCTCACAATGTCATTTGACTGGCAACGGGCATAGCAACAGTATACAGACAGCCTGAAAATGGTGAACTTCCAAAAAATTGAACAGAAAATGGTGGTGCAAAAAATGTTTTTATAATCAAAAAACAATGTCTGACTTAAAACAAAGTATGAAATACAAAAAAATTCTGTTCGTCCTAGAAACCCCAAAATCATAACAGAAGCCAACAAGAAAAACAGGAGAACCATTTTGAATTAAACCGAGAAACCAATTGGTGAGAATGGTTTCCCCATTTATGACATTTCGTGTGTCTTGTGTGGTCATCCGAGTGAATGACAGGGTCATGCAGTAACAAAATTTTGTGGTGCCAACCCAGCTGTCCCCATTTAATAGAAAAGGATAACAAAAACAATGTTCAATTACAGTAAAACAAGTGAACAGGCTGTGGAGCTCTTCTCCTTAGTTCACTTGAACCAAAAGTGACACCTCCTTCCGGGTGGTCTCACTTTTATGGCCCAGAGACCGGAAGAGGCACCGTTAGTTGCCCTCACTATGGAGGATAAAGAAGAGAAGGCAGTTAGCAGCAGCACCCTCTCTCGGTTTGGGCTGGTAGCACATACCTGGGAAGAACTCGCAGGGTGACCCTGTGACATGTGCTCTTTAATGGTTTGAAGAATTCTGCTTTTGCTGCATGAAGAGCTTATATGAGGAGGACAAAATTAGGCAAAGTAAGTCTCTGAGAGTTAGTTGCAGTCCTTGTTGTTATGGGGGCCAGATCAGAACTGTGTTGTCAGCCGCTCCTTTTGAGGACCACTCCACCTTTCCTTCTGCTTATTTCTCCAGTCACGCAGCCCCCTTTGATCACCATATGTACTTTGTCTGTGTGGGCAAATGAAGTGGAAAGATCAGGCTGAGCTGAGCTCTCAATCACGTCCCAGCTTTATTGCTTCAGCTGTGCTTTTAAGATAAGCGTCCATATGGTCCCATAAAATGAGGCGCCATTGTCTTATTTCATTTGCTTTTTTTTTTTTCTCAAAACGCATCTTTATAAATAAGCTCAGATTTTTATGTTGTTTTCCAATTTCCAGGAAAAAAAGTTCATCCTCTGGAAAATGCTTAAATACTTTATGAGGTCCATTTTGTAGTCTACATGAATCAGCTGTAATTTGCAGGCATCAATTTACAATATGAACAGTCACATCCTTTATGACCCAAGAGTTCGATGAAATCTAAAACTAAGAAGAGTGTGACATCGAACTCCACTAAACTGAAGAAGTTTGTTTGATTGCCTTCCAGTTGGTGGCATTTTTGAAATGAAAGTTCTAGCAGGGTAACTTCGACCTGGGAGATGTGGAAGAAAAATAAGACTTGGGGGTCACATAGTCCTTTAGGAGTAATCTAAAGTGTTTTGGTACACTTTCAACATTAAATATCTTAGAAGTTGTATGAACGGGTTAATAAATGTTAGAAACTTATTCAATCATATTAGGAATCCAAGAAAAGGTCACATGAACAAAAACAAAAAGATGGTTAATAAAGTTGGCTGACCATAAGGTACCCAGTATGACCCGACAGATCTCACGTAAAGTATTATAAGGACAAGAATGTAGTAGAAATGAGACTTCAATTTTGGGTTATGTAAGCTGGTTATGCTCTCTGCTGAAATCATCTTGTCTTTGAACCAATTAGAGTAAATATTCAGATGGTGCGTGCCAACAAATCAATCAGAGTAAATGTCAGATGAATATGTAAGCATTAATTCCGCCCTGTTATGCAAATTTGTTTATTTATAAGAGTAGCTGTGTTTCCATTAACCTCCTTAATGTGCTTTTAAAGCTGCAATATTTGACTAACCTAGTCAGTTCTGTTTTGGACTCCATTCTGAGCACATCAGTGCTAGCAATTTACCCATTTGCAGCCAGTATCTGTTTTTGGTAACACCCTCTTCATGAAGAGATATTATAGATGCAATGGACGAGCTTCCTCCTGCCTGGTTGTTGGGGTTGATTATTATTATTATAATATTTATATATTTAAGTTAACAGTTTCCAATTATTTCTTCATCACTAGAGAGATGAAGCTGAACCACCCTAAGATGCTGTGTAGAGGGGGTCCCTGCGGGAAAGAGATAATGAAGCACGTACAAGCTCCACTTCTCCACTTAAGAAATCAGGATGGAAAAATGAGATAAAGATATCGGGAGTACAAGAGTGAAGAGTAAAAGTGAGAGGTCAGACCATCCTTGGTGTATGGAGCAGAAACCTGAGAAGTTTAAAAGGTGCATGAAAGAAAACTGGAAGCTACAGAAATGAAGATACCATGATGGATGTGTGGAATAACAAAGCTTAATAAGATCAGGAATTGGAGCATCAGAGTTACAAGCAGAGCTGGGAAAATCTCCAGGATAATACAGAAGAGAATGTTAGAGTGGTACGGACATGTCATGAAAAAAGAGGAAAACAATGTTGTGAGAAGAGTCATGGATATGAAGGAGAAGAGGACGACTAAAGAGTAAGTGGATAGACTGTGTGAAGTAAGGAAGAAAGGCCAATCAGAAGAAGAACTGTACAACTGACAATAATAGATGGGGCTGCTCCAATATGGCAACCAAACATGAAAGTGGGAAAAGCTTTAGAAGAAGAAGTGTGCAAGAACATTCTGACTATGAGTATTAATCAATTATTGCTTCCAGAACTATGCATATTTTTTTATCTTTAATATTTAGAATTACTGCAATTACTGTAAAGTTTTACATACTGGCATGATGGCTCTTCCTTCATCTGATATTGTGGATAAAGTACATACGCTTGTGGATGGCCTGTGGGAAGGGGCATCTAAGGTAGAAAGGGGCGTGGGGAGAGGACATGTACAACAGACGAGATTGGAGAATGCTAGTATTGTGACAGCAGGTGGCAGTTGTCCTCTTGTGGGGAAGGACCTCCCTGCTTTCCATGTGAACTGGAAGTGTTTCCATGGGCACCAGTAGCATTCTCAGGTCTGGCTTGAGATGGAGCCGGCTGCCGCATATTGGAGAGTCAGAGTTGGGAGGCAGAGGGTGCCACTTAACTGGAAGCGGAGGGAGGAAGAAATGTATTTAATTTGGAATTGTTTTGGCTGGCATTTGTGTTTACAAGTGTGGGTTAAAAATAAAACACATTTTATTTGAACCCAGAACCGTGATGAGTAACTTTGTTGTCTGAGGTCTGGGGCTCAGATTTGATTAATAATATTGACTAGCTGTTCCAGGACGGGTTGAACTCTAAGTCATCCACATAGTCAGTGTTAACGTTTGCAGTACACCATCCATTGGAATACCTTTTGTAATGCATGTAGAAATAAAATCCATTGCATTTGTCTTTCCAACAGATGGTGCATCACAAATATTCAAAACAGTAAAATGTTTTACTGGAAATGTTTGTGATGTGTCATCTTTGGAATGACAAATGCAATGCATCTATCTCTTTTATATTCCATTTGGTATGTGATTCAAAAAAGTGTTAATGTTTGTGATGCACCATCTGTTGGAATTGTAGAGAAATAGCATCTGGCCAGACATACAGACATTTATCCTTTCATTACGAAAATCATTATAATCGTTTTCACTCTTAGTACTCTTAGAATGCCTTTTAATTAAAGCCTCTTGATCTGTGAAGCAGAGCCGCTGCTACTCCATGTACAAGACTGAGAATTAATAAAAAAAAGAAAAATCGTGTGAGCCGAAGTAGCAGATGTCCTGACTCTGGGGGTCTGTTTTTCAGTAACTTGCAAGAACGTGAGAAATGTCCACTGATTACATACTCCTGTCTTTAACTTTGTAATCAACAGCTGTAATTCAGTCCTCTCCTTCCTGGTATTGAGGTGACCTTACATGTGTGTCAAATAAAGGTATTCTTCCTATCCTGGAATTGGGTTTGTGACTTGAACTTTGACAGTTGGTATTGTGAGGACATCCTGTCTCTTCCTCTCACCCACAACATCAGATTAGGTAAGACAGTTTTTTGACAATCTTTTCTGGAGAGGTTAGGACCCGAATGACCAGTACGAAATCTTTCAGGACGGGCAAATGCCTCTCTTTCAGCTGTAGTGTTTGTCTTCCAAACTGGGATGTACGTTAGAGCCTTTGATCCACATCACCTGGAAATTCAGGGGGTTTCAATAGAAAAGAAGGAAAATAAGAAAGATAAAGTAAAGTGGGGAAGATGGTAAAGAGTATGTCTGTAAGAATGAATGCAGTAAAGTATGTTGCAGGACAGAACACAAATTAAATAAGGTGATGGTGTTGTCTTGGGCAGAAGAAAAAAGTATGAAGGGAAAACTGTGAATACAAATCCCAAAGCTTCAGAGAATAAGAGGCTTCCCTAAATTCCAGTTAAACTGTAAAAAAATAAGAGGAGTTCAAGTCTCACCCTGAGGGGTTAAGGTTAAAGTTAAAGTTAACGTTGGAGTTAAAGTGTCCAACACAGTTACAGTCTGTGGTTGCTCCGACTGCAGGAGGTCATTAGAAAAGTAAGGAATGAGGAGGCAGTGGGCAGAGCAAGTAAATAGCATGATAAAACTGGAGACTCTCACCTTCATGGGAAATTCCACGTTGGTATAAGTTTGAGGATGGCTCTTATGAGCCTTTGTCCACATTAGTGTTTAAGATAATGATAGAAAACAAAAATTAACACACAACAAAAGGACACAGCAGACCTGTATCCTGTTCTGGGTCCACCTCTACAAGGGTTCAAGCCTGAACTATCAGGCAGGGTGGCTTCTCCACTTTTGAGGTGAGTTTACTGCTTATTTATTTGTTTGCACAGCAGCACCATCTACTGGGGGATGAAGGCGGGATCCCACCTAACCTTGAAGTAGAAACATTATATTTGCAGAGTGGCAGAGCCTTGAGGTCTCCGCACTTTTAGAACAGAGGTTTTAAGACAAAGGTTTTTACATGGCAGATGGAACTTTTGTATATGTGGCTGGAAAAGCAACCCTCAAACGGTGATTGCAGAGGGCCATATACTGTAGTTTAAAAAAAATACAATAAACTAATAGTTAGGCATGTGTTGAACTGAAAATATTATGTTAGATGGAAAGTTTTTGCCATGAAGAATGTGGATTCTCTTCACACCAAACCCTAACTTGACTTCCGTTGTGAAACTGCCATCCTAAATCTGCAATGATGTCCTGTCGCTATGGCCCTGCAGATACACCATACAACCAGAAGTCTGTGGACACTTGACCATCACACCTATTTAAGCTTGCTAGACAGCCCATTCCAACATTAATACAGAGTTGTCCCCTATAATAGCCTACTTGAATAAACATTCTATTCTTGTAAGTTTCAGTCAGGTTTTAGAACAAGTCTTAGTATTTAAACTGCATGGACTAAAGCAGTAAATGATTTGTGGGTTAATGTGGGCAGAGGCTGTGTATCTGCTCTTGTTCTGTTAGACCTGAGCATTTGACACCATAGACCACACTGTTCTTAAGAAATCGCCTTAGTCAGTGAGTGGGTCTCTCTGGCGACGTCTTAAATTGGTTTCAGTCGTACTTAGAAAATTCTTTGTTAGTTGTGGTGATTGTACTCCAAAGATCCATGATATTTTATATGGTGTACTACAAGGGTCTACTCTGGGCCTGCAGTTATTTTCAATCTCCATGCTTCCATTAGATTATCACAAAGCACAAAGTGAACTACCACAGCTCTATCACATCTATCTATAGCACCTGATGATCCCAATGCTCTTGGCTCTCTAACCCAGTGACTGTCTTGTATTTCTGAATGGATGAGTAGTAATTTCCTCAACATAAAATCTGAAAAAGAAAAATGGAAATAGCAAGGGTATTAGAAATAAACTTGATCCCTTAGAATTAAAAGTCAAGGTGGAAGTAAACAATTTAGGTGTGATCACGGACTCTGACCTAAACATTAAGTTGCATATTAACCAGATTACTGGGACTGCATTTTTTCCATTTTAAGGAATATTTAAAATGTCAGACCTCTTACAACACTGCAAGATGCTGAGAAATGAATTCAGGCTTTTGTTTTTAGTTAACAAGATTACTGTAATGCACTCCTAACTGGCCTACCTAAGAAACGCATCCATCGGTTGAAGTTAGTCCAGAATGCAGCAGCCAGAATCTTAGCCAGAAAAAGAAAATCTGAACACATCACACCAGTCTTAGTGTCGTTACAATGGTTACCCGTGTCCTTTAGAATTTAATTTAAAATACAGGGGATCCTCGGGTTACAATGTTCCGACATACAACGTTTCGAGTTTACAACACTCACTCCCATAAAAACTTAAAAAAAATTGAGACATGAGAAGGAATAAAGGTAAGCATTTTTTACACTCATTTTTTCTGTTACTACAGTACAGTGTACAGTACAGTATATTTATGTCCTTTTCTTTTTTCTCAGGCTTAGATTTTGTGTTTTTATGTTCTAGATTATGATTTTGCAAATGTGTTAGGTAAGTAACTTAGGCTAGAGTGTGTTTCGACTTACACCAAAATTCGGGTTGTAGGAACGGAACTGTGTCGTAACCTCAGGACCCCCTGTACTACTAATAGAGAATAAAGCCTTATGTAATCTTTGCTCCCTCCTATATTTTGGAGAGTCTATCCTCCTACACTCCAAGTAACCTTAGACCTTCTAATGGTGGTCTGCTTATAATTTCAAGAGTTGGTGAGGTGGCGTTTTGCTGTTATGCACCTAAATTTTGGAATACAATAGAGATACACCAGGCTAATACCGTGGAACATTTAAAAAAAAAACTCCTACAGGCCCACTTTGGCCTTTTCGTAACTACAATTTAGTTCTACCCTTAATAAACTAGATATGCGTAGAATTATCATACCCTTCAATGACCCTGCAATCTTTATTAGTCTTTCCTTTTCTTGGTTTTCTTTTCCAGTTTTCCTATGGTGGTGTTCTGCTCCACCACCACCTGATCAAAGTCCTGTGCAGCCGCCTGTGATGTTTGATAATTTGAATGAAAGAGGATACTCCCTTCCTCTAAGATGAAGCCTAAAAAAAACATTAATAAAGGGCAAAATAACATTTCTGTTAGGCTGAATGTCCTGTGGGAGTTTTTTCAGTTCTTTGTCTCACCACCGAAATCCTGGAGATTTTTTAGTTCTCCAGCCGAGCTAAAGTTTTTTCATTTTCTTTTTTGTCTTTTGTCTCCCCCCAATCAACTGAGCCTGTCATATGGTGTTCATTAAGAGACTTAAAAAAACAATCCTACATTTAAGGACTCTACTTCAATAAATTGAATATCTGTCTTATGTAGGCGTGCATTATTCATTTATCTTTTACTCGCTTTGCTCGCCAACCCCTGTGTGGGCCCTATGTGCTAGTCATTTCCCGGATCTGCCGCTTGCGACGAATCATGCTGTGCTTTTAGATAAACATGAATGTCAACTCTGTCTTTGATATCTTCGTCTTTCAAAACTATTGTCACTGACAATTTGTCACATGTTTGTTATATTATATATGCGAGCGTGATCTTTTGGATTCATATAGAAATCCAAGAAAACTTATTTGTCTGCGTTTTTCAGATAAATTTCATGTAAAGTGCGATACTTTTGGACTTATTGATTTGTATCCATTATTGGCTGTAGAATTTCTAATACGTCCAATCGTTTAACTCTTTCAATTCTGTGCTACATCGCTTCTCCGTGATCATAAATATAAACCAGACCGAATTGTGGTTTCTTTGAAATTAAACTTGTAGTAACTCTGTCATATCACCTTACAACAAAGCTAACCATTTGTTAGCGCTAATACGACCTTTACCCTCAGTTTTTGGAGACTTTCAATTTTTTAGTACTTTCATGATCTCTATCCTGCTCTGCATGTGTATCGTGCCAACATTTTTGAACTTCTTTACGACGTTCTACTTTTTCTTCTACTCTTTTTCTTTTCTTCTTCTACTGTTTGTTTTTTACTTCCGCCCCTGCTTGGACCTGTTAAGTTTTCAATTCATCTCTTGGCAGTTGGTACAAAGTCTCATCTCACGAGACTTGAAATTATCTCTCTGAAAAAGTCTTGTCTCGTTCCTTTTTTATATAATAGAGAGATATTTATTTTGATATTTGGACATGAACTCAGCATATGCAGGCTTGAAAAGAAGAACATGCACATATAAATAAGACTTTATAACCAACACCCTCCGAACCCACCTCATCAACAAATCTGCCTACCCTCCCCTCCTTATTTGCTATATATTGCCTTGGATTCCTGTAAGTCTAATCATGTTCCTCTGATGATGATTCGTGATAGGAGCTGAGAGCTTAGGAATAAAAAACTATTTTAAGATTTGTGATTCACTTTCTCCATTTGTTGATTGCCAGCTATAAATATGCAAACCATATCACAGATCTTTACTTTAATTCATACTTATATATATTAATTTATTTATATTATCTAAATGTAACTACTTGTTTGACATGTTGTAAAGCACTTTGAGATCATACCTTGTATGAAAATGTGCCATAAAAATAAAAGTTCCATATGATCCGGGAGTGTGTCTGTGGGAATTTGTGCCCATTCAGCCAAAAGAGCATTTGTGAGGTCAGGTTCTGATGTTGGATTAGAAGCTCTGACTCATAATCGGCATTGCAATTCATTCAAGAGGTGGTCAGTAGGGATGAGGTCAGGTATCTGTGCAGGCTACCTAAGTTCTGCCATGTCTTTATGGACTACAGGGACACAGTCAAGCTGGTAGAGCACAATGGTCAAAAATATCTTTGTAAGCTAGAGCACTCTTCGCTGAAACCCAGGGTCTAAGCCCAAACCCTGACTTTATCCCTCCACCACCTAACTTTCCAGTAGACACTATGTGATTCAGAAGGTTGCATTTTCTTGGCATCCACCAAACCCAGAATGGTCCACCAGACTGCCAGAATGTGAAATATGATTCATCACTCCACATTTTCACTGATCCAGAGTCCAGGTCCTTACACTTCGGGATCTTAGGCCTCTGTGCGGCTCCTCGGCCATGAAAACCCATTTCTTGACGCTTCCAACGCACAGATCGTGTGCTGATGTATCTTCCAGAGGCACTTTGTAACTCTGCTGTGGGTGATGCCACAGAGGATAGGCCATTTTTACACACTATGAACTTCAGCAATCAGTGGCCCCATTGTGTGAGTTTATGTGGTCTTTGTGGCTGAGTTGCTGTTGCTCCTCAGCATTTCCATTTCACGATACTAATAGTTACAGTTGACTGGGGTAGATCTAGCAGAGCAGAAACTTCACTTGTGGCAAAGGTGGCATCCTATGACAGGGCCACATTTAAAGGGACTGAGCTCTTCAGAGAAGGACAGATAGAATTTCCAGTTAGGATTTAAGGTGATTTCTTACCCCACCGGGTCACCATAAAGGAAGAATGAAAGGACCCTGCAATCTTAGAACTGGTTGGTAACAAAGATACTTAGATGGACTGGAGGATGGTAGATGCCAGGAGCACTTCATTGCACCACACGGCATGTAGCAGTGTTCCTCTGGTTTCATCTCAGGTAGGACACTTGCGGGGTGGAATGGGAATTGGGAGTTCGGAAAGTGCAGCCCTATCAGGGTCCTTGCCGGGAGAGAGGACTGCACACAACATAGAAATGTTACAGACAACCAGTGTAGTGACACCCTAAACAGTCCCAGGTTCAGTTTACAAGAAGACTGCAGTCCCACCGCATAGGGCGGGAGTCAGGAGGCAGCAGGCGACACTCACCAGGAGGGCAGAAGGAACAGAAGAATCTGGCTGTGCTCACAGGAAAAGGTGTAGGTGAGGAATAAAATCCTTCATTTTTGTCTGGAGTTGATTTGGATGACCTTGTGTCCGTGATTAGGGGCTCAATTTTGCCCCCTTGTGGTTACTATGGCTACATGCTTGATTTGATGCACCTGTTAACAATGAAATGCCTAAACTGAGTCATTAGGAGGGGTGTCCTCATATTTTTGGCCACATAGTGTATATGACATTGTTTTAAACTCAGGGGGGAACAGCTGCACAGTAGTGCTAATTGGGGGCTTTGCCAATGTGAAAATGTGAGCTGCAGACCTCCTGAGCTTTATGATTCACTCGACTGAACAGCCAGTCGGGTTCTATATGCATATTGCATGATTTACATGGTCATCAAGATGCTCTCCAGGAAGTATGGTTTTAGAGGATGAGACAAGAAAAAACTCGGAGAAGGGTCTGGGAGCAGCCTGCAGAACTGCACAGCACTCCAAGAAGATGGTCATAAGATAGCCCTCCCAACAGCTGTATCCTTAGCCAGAGAAAATGACACATGAGGTATGCTTTGAAACGGATGTGTTGCAAGGGACCCAAATGGCATGTTGTGGCATGTATGCAAAAGTTATTGGATATGTGCAATTTGATTGGCTTTTCAATGGAGGAGCAATGCTGCCATTTACATTTCTGACTGAAGACTCAACCTCTGAGATACAGTCGGATGGTGTTTCTTTGTTTCTCCCCATTGGAGCACAGGCAGATACAGTAATTTGCTCAGGGTGACACAGTGTCGGTAGTGGGATTTGAACCCACAGCCTCAGGGTCTGAGAAGTTGAAAACTGGAAACTTGTGGAAACAAGAATATCTGGCTGCAGCGATTGGAGGGTGTGGAGCTCCACGCTAGACAGGAAACACGTGACCTCCACTGTCTTCTGGAAGGGTTGGAGGTCCATACTGGACAGTAAACACATGACCTCCATGTCTAAAATTCGTGATGTTGCACAATGCACTAGCTTAGACTATAGTTAAGATAAGGGTTTTGGGTTAGTAAGTTGATTCAAAGCAACAACAATGACCTCACATTGAGGTCACATGCTTTCTGTCATTTGTTGAGCTCCAGATCTTACAGTGTATGCAGCTGGATAATGTACTAATGGCCGGAGACATGGGATATGTCCCACAGATGCCTGCCCAAAGTGTTGGAGGCCTGCTCCAGCATAGTTATACTGCCCACTTATGGTGGTCCTGCATAGACACTCTCTTTGCTCCACAGTAGCTTTTAGTCTTCTCGCTCCTTGCTTAGCAGCCCCTTCACAGCAAATCAATGGCACGTTTGAGGACGGGGCCCCTTCCAAGGGTGGATCACTTAGATATCCCTTCATTTCTTCATCTTCTTTCGGCTGCTCCCATTAGGGGTCGCCACATGGGATCATCTTGTTCCATATGTTCCTGTTCTCTGCATTTTGCTCTTTTGCATCCCATCAACTGCATGTCCTTTCTCACCACATCCATAAACCTTCTCTTAGGCCTTCCTCTTTTCCTCTTGCCTGGCAGCTCCACCCTTAACACCCTTCTCCCAATATACCCAATGCAATCTCCCCTCTCTGACTTTGTCTAAAAACCCCTCCATCCTGGGCTGACCCTCTAATGTACTTAGATATCCCTTCATTTCTACTCAAGTCAAATAAGCGCCTCCGGAAGAAGCTCGACACGCTTGGCTTCTAAGCAATGCGGCAGTAAAGACGAAATGTCAGCCGTGGCGCAGTCATGGAAGATGACAGCAATGAGGGATGATAGCGACCTCTTCGTCAGCCGCTGCTATTTTTAGAAGCGGCGCCGCGTTGCTATTTTCAGTCCGCGATCTCCTCACCAAGCTATTTATAAAGCGGACAGGGAGAGGCTGAATGAGGGTCGCGGCTGGTGAGAAGTGAACATCGTCGCAAGGAACATTTGCAGGAAGTGCTTGCACAGGTGCAATTGAGTGCGAGTGCACTCGGGGTGGGGGCGCAAAGACAGTGCTGTTGCCATGGCAGTCGTCTTATTCTCCGAAGAGGAGGCACCTTGACTGAAAATCGAGACGGGGACGGTAAATGGTGCACGCGCATCTTCAGGGAATAAAAGATTTGGCGTCATGCAGTGCACCTCGTGACTCCTTCACTCGCCGAGGCTTTCAGCTGGGGGCGCTGCTTCTTCGCCGTCCGCCTGCTCTCCCCGTGGGCGCGTGCGTTTTACTCCTTAATTTCAACACATAACGCAAAATTAAACTGCAAAACATTGTTTAAATTGCAAATAGTTATTTTTATTTGCACATAATGTGAACGTTTCCATCATGTTCCATTCAAGTGCAAAACGGAACAGAAATATAATTAAAATGTAACACATTTCACAATTTCTATTTCTAAATCATCCATCCATCCATCCATCCATTTTCTAACCCGCTGAATCCGAATACAGGGTCACGGGGGTCTGCTGGAGCCAATCCCAGCCAACACAGGGCACAAGGCAGGAACCAATCCTGGGCAGGGTGCCAACCCACCGCAGGACACACACAAACACACCCACACACCAAGCACACACCTTAGGGCCAATTTAGAATCGCCAATCCACCTAACCTGCATGTCTTTGGATTGTGGGAGGAAACCGGAGCGCCCGGGGGAAACCCACGCAGACACGGGGAGAACATGCAAACTCCAATTTAACATAAAAACATTTAGTCAAACTTAATTTTCAAACATATATGTAAACAAAGCAACAACACATACTCATTAACGTACGCAGAACTCTAGTTTCAGTCGCTTCCTAGTTTTTTCTTTTGGCGGCCTGACGTTTATCCACTTTTTCTGGGGCGTCCCAATGAATGATCCTGTAGTAGTCCACCTGCCCTCATCCTGACATCCCAACATCCCTGGCACCATCTTTCCTTGTCCTTTGATATCCTGATGGAATCTTTTACCCTGCTCTTCATTCACCCTTCCTAGATTTTTGAGGGAGAATACTAAAATGTGAATCCAAAAAGTAGTCCTTACACTTAGCTAAACATTTTTTTCCCAGTTTCATCATAATGTTGATCTTTTTTATTACCTAAAAACTTAAATATTACTTATTTGAGCTATTCCAGGTCCAAATTCTGCATCAGAAATCAGTTTTCTAGTCTTTTAATTTAGGATCAGACAAACCCAGGAGATTTTCAGCATATATCAAATAACCTGCCTCCATCATTTGGCAAACTGTCTCATTAAATCAAGCTTAATATGAAGTGGAGGTAGCAGCACTTTATCAGGATCCACCAAGCGAGGTCTAGTAATGTTTTTTGGTAGTGAGCTGTAGAGTTTTTCTCACTGGCCATTTCTTCTGAACCCAGTGTCAGTTCTTGTCCCTGTTGTCCCAGTCGTGAGAATTTGGGATGCCCTGACTGCTGTTCCAATGGGATACACAGAGCCTTAAGGTCCAACTCATACAATCTGGTCCCTAAATACCCTTTACTGGGTTCTGTGGTCCCTTATAGAAGCACTCCTGGACAAAGAGCCATTTCATTCTGGGAAGGGTTCTCTGCATATAAAGGTGGTTCTTTGGGCTTTGAAAAAGTTCCTAATCCGTGGGATATGCCAGTGTTTAATGTTGTGACATGCGTAATCACAGCTTAAGGGTTCTGGCGATAGTAATTAGTTGCCAAACCAGGAGACAGTGCTGTGCTCTAATGCCTTCTCTCTTCTTCTCTCTGTAGAACAGAAGATTGACATTGCCGTTCCACCATTGACGTCACTTCCATTGCCTGCCCTCCTGGATCTGCCACTTCCTACCCTGAACCCCTATGACTGGAACTTCTGCCATTTTGAGTGAGTTCCCATCTAAAAGGATGTTATTGTTGCATGTTTTTCACAGTTGACTTATTTCAGTTATAAGGGGTTACCCAGGTGGTGCCCCAAAGCTTTGATGCAGTTTTGTGTCCTCTTTACAATATGCAGTAGGCTACCTAGCAGGATACAACAGATCCAGAAAACCAGGAATGAGCTTGTGGTGTTATGTGCAGCAACAGTCCTTTTAAAACCAGGAGCCTGTTGGCATTTTAGAAATCTGTTACCACCTCTCCACAGCTATTTATGTTGCCTGTTCCAGATCTAAGTAAACAAGGGTTCCTTCTGGAATCTTCATGTAGATGGTTCTTCTGGAAACCAAAAATGTTTCCTCCATGACATCACTGTGAAGAATCATTTATGGCACCAAAGAGTTTGTGCAGGAGTGATGGAGTCCTGTCCAGGAACTTCAGCTGATGATGTGCTCCTACCTCAGTACAGCATACAGGGAAATCGGTAAGGAATGGCCCATACAGCACAAAAATTTTGCATATCAATTGTACTGGTCTCATGGCTTCAAAATCCCATTTCAGTTATAAACAATTGCTGTGGCAGTTATTGTTGGACATGGGTTAAAATATTTTTGATGGCTATGGAGATAAATACCAGACCAGAAACAATAGGCTTGAAGTCTGGAACAATGCAAAAAATGAAGAAGCTTGTTTGAAGAAGACAGGTCCATTGTTTTTGGATGCTATCATTGTACATAGACTGTGATAGACTGCCACCCTCTCCAGAGTTGGTTCCTTCC
Source organism: Polypterus senegalus (assembly GCF_016835505.1). NCBI lineage: Eukaryota > Metazoa > Chordata > Cladistia > Polypteriformes > Polypteridae > Polypterus > Polypterus senegalus. The sequence continues at coordinate 67,017,715 of NC_053171.1, read as the reverse complement.
TTGTGCCCTATGCTAGCAGGGATAGGCTCAAGTACTCATCACGCACCCCTGGCCTGGAGTTAGTGGGTTAGATAATGACATGTCACTAGAGACAGAATTCTGTGATCAAGGTGGATACCTTGATAAACTGCTTGTTCTGATTTTTATATTATTGGTAGGATTTTGTCATCCAGGAGCTCTTTGCAATGCAAACAAACACATAGTTTTCTGACAAATATGTAATTTTAAGACATTAAAATCAGTTTTAACTTTCCATGGACACCATGCAAAAAATAAACTTTTGAACATTGTTGAAGCAAATCTGAACTGAACTCAATAGTGAGTTTTCAATATGTCACGCAGTGTGTCTGTGGATCATGTTATCTGCTCAGATCAGGTATGCCATACCGCTCCTGGACAAGAGGGGGTGCTAACAGTCTTGTCTCTTCCCTCCGCAGTTCCGAGAAGATGCCACATGAGGGCAACTGAACCCACCCTTGTCACTGCAAAATGTCCCAGTCCCCTTGGTAAAAACCCTTTAAAGTTCCTGACAGGAGGCATCTCATCCTCACCTGAGCCTACTAGAGGATGGAGCTCTGCAGACAGACAGAACAAACATACAGCATAGCAGAGAGCCATCAGAGGCTAAAGTTCATTTGTTTGTGCCTTCAAGCATCTGTTTATTTTGTTACTAAAACCATTTTTTTTAATTGTTTGGCAGTTAAATGGTGTGGTCGGGTTGGCATCCCAAATTTTCTTTGGACTTATTCAGCCACTCGTCCCCAACAAACCCCATCACCAAACTTCCATTTACTTATAAGTAAAAAATGAATGAGTGAGTGAGTGAATGAAGTCAGTTTATTCTGATAACTCAACAAAGGTATAGGACAGCATGATCTCCATGACTGCAATGACTACACAGGTATCTAAAACTGAGAAGAGACAAGGTGGATGTGATTGAAATGTGAGCACTGATGGAGCAAATTGCAGAAAATGAATATCTGAGTGAATCCTGGCAGGGGCTGGTAACACCTGAGCTGGGCAGTTTGGAGCCTCATAGGAATTCTGAAGATGAGTCAGTATCAGGGAGCAACGCACTGATGCAGCTTGGCCAGCTATGAAAATACTGTTTGTCTCCTAATTCACAAGCAAACAAGCAGAAACCTAAGCCATCTTTGGTGATTATTATAAATATTACTTAATGTTCTTCGAACCTGGAGTGTGCATTATGCCATGAGGAAAGCTGAAAGGAAGCATTGCAGTCTGGAATAACATGGATAACACCGGAGATGTGAAGAGATTGGCAGAGCAGAGAGTGAAATGGAGAAGCATGAAGGTCAATTTTCCAAATAGGAATGATGCCCAATAATGAAGATGATGATGACTGGCTGTCCAGTTTTGGCAGTGTGGTTTATACACATCATCTCATAATAATAATGCAGATACTCACCTCATATTTTAATATGTTGTAGGAATTCAACTTGCTTTACATGAAAGATGACCACAAGGCTTCAGCCAGCTGCCTTTGGTGGGTTTTGTGGTGTGTGTGAAGGAGGCTTGCTTTATTCCATGACTTTTTCTTAAGAATAATATTGCAAGATTACAATTTCAACAGACAGGTAATTTATGTTTTTCAAAGTAAGTAATACAATTAACAAGTGGACAAATGGCTTCATAGCACAACCATTAAGGGAATAACAACAAGAAGATAAAATTATGATCAACATCTGTAAACGAGTAAGGATCATATAAGAATTTTAACAAATCTGCTCACTTATGAGCAAGAGGCACCTCATCCAGGATCTCCTCACTGATCGTAAGTTTGACTTTTTCTGTCTAAACGAGATATGGCAACAACCTTAATGACTTTTCCCAACTTAATGAATCCACTCCCCCAGGGTTTATTTACATCTGTCAACCCCGTGGCTCCAGTTAAGTTCTGCATTGAATTCAAATTCTCCAGTATTCTGTTAACATTCAAGGCCATCTACAACCTTGCCTCACCATATCTGTCTGACCTCCTCCATGTTGCCATTCCCTCCTGCACCCTTATATCCTCTTCCTCCATCCACTTGACTGTCCCCATCGTCCGTCTTACCACCATGGGGAGCACAGCATTCAGTTGCTCTGTACCCAGGTCTGGAACTCACTACTATCTGAGCTTAGAGACATTGACTCAGTTTTCAAATCTAAACTTAAAACTCATTTGTTTAAGACTGCTTTCTCTCTTTGATTACAAGTGCTCTCTTTGTAACATTTTTTTTATATTTCATTGTATTTTTAGTTTTTGTTTATAATGTGATTTTTATCTATTGTTCGATGTCCTTGAGTGTATAGAAAGGCATCTATGAATAAATAAAATATATTTTTATTATTATTAAATTCCTTAATTTTTTATAAAAAGAAGGAAGCATATTTACTATTTGCAAGATTTAAGAATGTAACTCCTTCTTGAAAGCCACAAACAATGGGTAAGTTTTAACCTTTTGCATTTATACAAATTTATCTATAGCAATATTTGACCGGGTGATGTTTCCTGGGCTCAACGGGAGTTTCAGGTCTCACATCATCAGACACCCTCACCCAGTTCTGATCAAGCCCTGGCTTGTGTCCAGGTACCAGTACCTACCTCCACTAATCCCATCTCCTCACCCACAACCACCTGGAGGCAACTTCAGCAACCCCTGTCGTTTCCCTGATGGTTCTTCTGTTCACTTCAATGGGCTCACACCTCGCTTGCCACCATTTGCTTCAACACTGCTCCACCAGTCCTGAACACTTGGTTCTCTTTCTCTCATTGGCTTTCTCTATTCCACCTTCCCAGAGGATGGTAAGTTTCAAGAAGATAACCTGTTAGGTGCTTGTGAATAGCAGCCTCATATCTGGCCTCAGTGATGTTGAGGCCACAGACTCTGGGAACTTAAGTTATTCCCCCATGTCAACTTTCAACTCCTAGTCTTATGTTGTTGTGTACACCTGGCATCAGAAGGTGGCCTGTCCCCACCTTGAACAAAAAAGACAGTGCTCTTCAATAGGCTAATGCCACTACATAGGGTCTCTGCTATAACCTCAAGCACCTGGTTATGTCACCAGTGGTAATGCCCTTTATACAGGACTTTCCAACCCAAGATATATGAAGTATATGTTCAAGAGCACCATCCTTCTGGCACAGCGGGAAAGCCTGAGAGTCAATCTTTCACCAGCAAAATAAGTTAGATGGGCTTGGTAGAACATCATACATTGCTTGGAAAAAACTGGATACAGTATGACTCCACTTTCCCAAGATTATAGGAGCTAGTTCCCAATTTGTCCAAGCTCCTTGCTGCCTCATACCAACCATTTACTTAGCTCACTCATCCTCAACTACTGCACGCACCTCTGCCATGAAGCAGCTTCCTCCTATTTTTTCCTTGGTACTTATCACACCATGGTGTCAGGGTGCAACCAAGACAGCTCTTCTTTAAGTCAATGTGCCTCAGCCGAAATTTTATATCCTCAACTGACTCTTCTGTCCTCCACTTCCTTTCTGTTCTCACCTTGATGCCAACCTGGAAGACTTTTGGGTCTTGAGAATTCCTGTATCGCAGGACCTCTCTTGCGCAAGTCACCTTCAATTTTTCATATAGGCTGCTGATAGGCAACTGTTCTTGCCATATCGGGCAATACAGCTAAAGCTTTGAGGCAATCCAAGCCACTTACACAGGAACCTGCTGACCCTCTTCTGAAAGGCCTCAACTATAGAGACTGGGACTTCATAAATGAGGAGTGGACCGAGGATCCATGGAAGAATCTCACATTGGTAGTTTCAGACCTTGAATTAGACCAGCAAACATGGCCGATCTTCCACTGCTATTCAGGCTTCTAAACCTTGCCTGGTCAATCGGACAGATGTTGTGTCCTTCAGGCTGCAGTCAAACAATAATATGGCAACAGGCTCTGAGATGACAGGATTGAAACATGGGATTAAATCCAATAACAGCATGTTTATTTGCCAGCAAATTATTTACAATCATACTTGTAGCTGAACCACCTTCCTACTGTTAAAGCTTTGGAAAAAGCTTCATAAAATGATAGTTACCTAACAAGGCTATTTCACGCTTTCAGTGTCCCTGATCGTCGTCCAGGATTGCGTGTTGTGTTCCTCTTTGTGATCCCATATTATTATCTGCAAGGTTGTATTTGCCTTGTACTGTAAGCAGCAACAAGAATGTTCCAGGGGTCTCAGGAATACAGAACTCAACGCATCTGTTGGGATATTTTGCTGTCGGTCACCCAGCCAGCCCTGCCTATGTTTAGGATGATCATATTACATGAAAATTGTAATACTAATATAATTAAAGCTAAACTTGTGAAAAAAAAATGTATTACTTAAAAACATCCAAATGTATTTATTAAACCAAAATGCAGAAAGATGTCCACAAAAAAATACAAATATTTTGCAATCTCAATCTTTTTTTGACAAATTGTAAAATAATAATACATTTTATTTAAGACGTCTTTCATGATATTTGAGGTCACCTCACAGAGTAATCCAGACCATTTAGTATTATCCACGGCAGTAAAACAACAGTGAACATTAAAACAAAAAGTAAGCATTAGTCAGGAATAAAATCGGCATGTACTTAATAATAATGGACAACAGTAAGTAGTACATGTAAATATTACTAACCATCCAAAATTTTATATTTACCAATGCTTTAAATGTCAATATTGTTAAACCGTAACTCCCTAACATTAATCCATGGCTACGGGGGATTATTCACATACACTGACGTACAATGCGAATTGGCGTGCATTACATTTATGCTCGCACCGTCGAGAGGACACTGAGTTCCGTTTGAGAGCTTTTCATAAACAATGGCACCGCTGAAGAGACCTTACGCGTGACAACAACAGTAATCTTTAATCATAAGCCTCTTATTATTAAAACTTCAATTCGTTGCAGGCACCTCTTTAATATCAAAAATGACCTCGAGCTCCAGTACGACGTCCACCTGCACATTCGCTTGCCGAGTACTGCAAGTAGATGCGGTGACGTATAGTGCTGTGGCTCGGCAAGTGGATAGTATTGGAGGCAGCAGCGAAACCACTTGTCAGCCCGGATGTCACCTTTTAAAATGTTGATATCAAAATTAGGTAACTTAATATCAATTTTTTTAATATATCTTGTCATTATCATATTTCAAAGACATACAATATCAGAAATTTGAATTTTGATATCAAGAAAGGCGATTCAATTCTGAAAAGGCTTCCCATATGCGAATCCCATTGTCCACCTGCTCTAAATCCTATTGGATAGCAGCCTATCGGGTTCTAGTACTGGCCAGTGTAGTCCCGCCCCCTCTTCGCTCATTGGGTGCGGTCAGACTATGTGGAAAATTAGTGGAAAACGGGCTCACCTGTGCGGGGGACGTCGCCTTCGGCCTTTCACGCTAACCGGTCTTAGGTAATGCTAGGAGCTCTTTAATGTTTTTGCTATGAACTTTGCTGATTTAACAAAATTATTAAAGTTTAGTTGAAGTGAGGGGGCCGGGACCAGCTTACTTTCCTAATTTATAAACCTAAGCCAGAAGCAAGAAGAATTCGGGTCACGTCAGCAACGCGAAACAGGTAATTGTTGTTGTTTTGTTATTATTATTTGTATTATTACAGTAAGGGAGTCAGATGGAATTCTGCATTATCGCCTGCGCTGCTGTGGTCGTTGAAGCTAACCAAGTAATGAGCCGTCAGCACGGAAGATCAGGTGACAGCCCACGCAGAGCTGCAACTGCGCATAAATGTGTAAAACTGGGACAAGTGGACAAATGTCGAGTCTTCTGACTGACACGCATTGTTTCAGTTACTTGGACGTGTGTGATGTGCATGATAGGCATGCTGTTTAATTTTGAAGTGAGGTATCTGCGTACACATTATGTTAGTAAGGAAAGCTTCTTTTTGGTAATTAAGCCGTGTTAGCAGTGTTACGTTTTGAGCTATAATAATAAGAAATGACGCTGTCCAGAAGACAGGGGTGTGTCAGTGGACAGGTCGAGCTGTTAGATCGCGAGTTGTGTTATTGAAGTGTTCATTCCAGATTCCAGTAACCCTACTCTGCTGTATGAGACACTTAAGGTGAGTTTCTACCCACAGTTCCCAATTTGGCATACGAGGGTAGAGGCCGAGGTCACTTACTGACTGAAAAACTGTAGTTCATTTATTGTTACAAGGTAGTAATCCAATCAACATGCGACATCTCCCGTTTTGAGGCCCCACACCGAAGTAGAGGCCAGTCACCACGAACAGGGACTCCTCAATTGAGCACACCGCTCGTCTTTAGAATTGTGAAGCACACTAAGTTAAGGGAGAACATGCTGACTGCACTCGGATCACACGGTGTGTCCGAGTTAAAACCCCATGAGCTCTGCCTTCTTCGAGATGCCCTGGATTTGTTTCTGTTCCAAGATGCTTCGCCGCGTTTGGAGCCTTAAATAACAAGACTGTTTACAATATTAATATGTTTAAGTGACTGTTTTATTTGATTGGGTCTCATGGGTGGGAAACTGTATATAATGCCGCAAGTTCATGATCAACCGCTATTGACATAAATAACAATTTTATAGCCCCCCTTTCATGCTCTAGTGCTTTTGTTGAGCTGCGTATGTAAATGTGATTTACCTGATTTTGCAGCAGCTTTTTGTTTATAGATTTTGTGCTGTACTGTTAGGTTTTCCCGGCCAGTGTCTCGCGCGCTCACACGTCGGTGTGTCGGTTCTGCGAGCGAATGCCTCGCCTTGTATTACCAGTCACCCAGGTGCCTTCTCGCACTCCATAGCACTCCGGGCTGAGGTGCAGTAAGAGACCCCTTAATGGCACAGGCTGCTCATTACAGTACCCAGAGGGTATTAATGCGCCAGTGCAGTTGCTGTTGTTAAACACGTAACCCTTTTTCTCGTTCTTCTTCTGAACGTAAACAGCATTACACCACAATATGTAACGTTTGCAATAAAAACCGGACCCAAGACAAAAAACCAAAAAATAAAGAGGATTACAGAAGCCCACTGTACCGCTTCCTTTCCCACACCAATGGTCATCTAAAAAGTTTTGGATGTTATTTATTTTTAATGCCTGTATCATGAAAAGGTAATTGGGTTCAAATTTTGCAGCATGTTGGGGGCGCTGAAGGGCGAAAGCAGTAAGAGACTTCAGGACAGCAAGAAAATAACAATTTAGCGAAGGGCTAATAAGAAGAGGCATGTTTTGTTATTGAGGAGGAATTAGGGTGTACAAATAATAGATTTAAAATTTTTTTTTATTGATTTTATTTTAATCATTCCATAGAGATAGATACATTTTTACAAAAAATAGGATTGAAAACAAATCAACCCCCACCCTTGAGAAAGACAGCGTGGCCAAGCTTGTAAAAATACATAAATTGATGAGTTTAATAGGCGGATAAGGATAAATGGAGAGTAAAAAGAAATTGGAAGAGAATCTACTTCCTCAGTGCTTTAAGAGTTTATTCTAAAATATTATTGATTAGTCAGGACAAAGGGAAAGAAATTCTAAATAAAGACACAGGCAGATAAGGGAGGAAAATATTACAGGTGTTAAGTAATGGCAATACTTAATTCAAATCAAGATTTATTTTTTTAATTAAAAAGGGAGCTAACACAAATTTGGAGGCCCCAGAATTTGAGATGTCAAACCGTTTTCAGCAACTTGTGGAACTGGAGAGTGACTCTGAAAACTCTGAGGTGGTAGGCTGCTATGTGGTGGGCTTAGACTGTAGAGGTATTAAAATGCAGATTTCCTCTGGGAGCAGACACTGTATTACTGTGTGTTGTCTTCTGGTTTCACAGGTGGAAAAATGCACCGAAAGTGTGGATAGGCTCTTGGTCAGAGTGGGGATAGTTCTAGATATCATTGTCCATGTTGGAACAAATTACATGAATTAAGGCAGGTTATCTGTTCTGTATTCAAAAGTAGAATTGACAAGGTGGACTTCTCTGAAGGTCTTCCTTTGCTGCCCAACAATCCAGGTAAAACCTTTGAGTAGGATAGACTGGTGTAGGTTTATTGGACATTGGGACTGTTTCTGGAAAATACGGCACCAGTTCCGCTGTCGTGGTTTACATTTGTACAGAAGGTGTATCAAGGATAAGCGTAGAGTAATCAAGGATTTGGGGCCAGGCAGGGAAAGCCGCCACACTGACAAATAAATGTGAGGGCGTTTCTGTACGTCCATCTGCGAAGCCTATTGGAGATTCGAGTAACAGGCGGTTCTTTCCGTCTTCTTCTAAATTCTATTGGATATTGAAATAATGGGCGTTTCTGCTCCGCCTCTTTTGGCTGTCAGTAAAACGCTAACTACGCCACCTCCCACACGCTCTTAAACGAGGGAATACGCTAGGCTTTGAACAAATGTTTGAATCGGGCTGCTGTTGATATTCGTTTTACAAAACCATATTATAATAAGTAAGTAAACAAGGAGGAGCTGATTGAAAAGTAGTCAGCTGGATGTTCTGTTTTGTGAATTAATCATAATCATATTGAAGAGAACAAGAAACATGACAAACGAGAGAGAACACTCGGTCCATCAAGTGCGTTTTTTTTAGCTAATAAGTTGTTTTCCAGTATTTATCTTTATGTATTGTTTTATGTGAATATAATTTTGTATCTAATATTGTATATTCCGTAATGCCTTTTCTAAATTCCTGTAAACACTCGTTGAACATGGGAAAGGCGCTATATAATTAAAATGTACTATTATAATTATATTTTTGTAGTTTTTATTTACATCAGTTTACAAATGCATAATGCTCATTTTTCTTATTATGACTGACTATTAAAAGTGACTTTTGGTTTCTGTTTTCCTTCTTTTGCAGGTCATATTTTCTTCTCATGATGGTAGGAGGGGGATTCGAACCCTCTGTCTGTTTTATCTTGGCTGGTGGCAATGAAGGTGTTTATCCTAAAGAGTTACTCTTTCAGCTCTTTTCGTTTCGGAGTTTCAGCACTTTTAACAACTCATCTCTCCGTCCACACGTCAAATAAGAGAGATTCGTTGTGTTCGTCATTATTCTGGGTCCTCCTCGACTCGGGGCGCCCTTTCGGTCGCTCTCTGTTCCGGGACCGACTCGGTCTTGCCTGTCGGTGGTCGGCCTCGGCTCATGTGCTTGTTTTGCTATGCTACCACGGGGGTCCCCTTTAGAAGGATGGTATGGAAATCCTTTATATTGTTAATTCTTCGGTGGCTGTTTTCTATTTTAGTCGATGCTATGAGTTGGGGGCAGACTCGATCCCGCCCATTTCTACCTTGCATGAGTGGTCCAACCGGTTGAGCTACCGAGTCTGACTGGCTACTACGCCGACCATACGCATTTAATGTTAGCGACAGGTCTGCGAACCCCATAAATAAATGGCTTGGCCCTTTATCCTTGCCGGAGAGGACAGCGCTCGAACCCTGAGCCTTTTCTTTTTACCGGGAAAACTGAATCGGCATGTCTAGCTCGGTGAGCTAATCCTCCTGTTGTACGATACAAGAAATCTTCTGTATCATTGACAGAATAGAGGGCGCTACAAAATAAACGATCACTATCCCTCCGTTGGCGCTTCGGGTTATGCTGCTGGAGTCGCATGTTTGTTTCGCTATGCCACCAAGGGGTCATCTTTAGAAGACTGATATAGGACTCATTTGTACCGTTAACTCGTCGGTAGCCACAGCAAATAAAGAGGAGGATTTTTATTTTAGATGCTGCTATGATTTGGGGGCAGACTCGAACCCGCACTCAGCCACCTTGTGTGAGTAGTCTAACCGGTTGAGCTACCGAGTCTGATTGGCTAGTACGCTGACCAGACGCATTTAATGTTCGCGACAGGTCTGCGGATCGTTTAAATAAATGGCTTGGCCCCTTATCACGGCAGCTGTAACGGACGGAGCTCGAACTCTGCACTTCTACTTTTTAGCTGAATCGGCTCGTTTATCTCGGTGAGCTAATCCTCCCTTGGGATGTAATCGGAAATCTCGTTTATGATTGACAGAATGGTGGGCGCTGCAAATAAATGGACAGTTTATATGTCATGTGAGGTGAATCCTATGGGGTAGGAGGCTGGGCTTGAGCTGAGGCACTTCTTCGGTCTTTTTGAACCGCGTGACCGTTTCGGGTCGCTCTGTTTTCACGATGTCGCACTGCCTTTGGCGGCTATGAATTATTTTTATTGTCAACCCCTTCTAATAAAGACTATTTTCTATACTAATACCTCTTTACGCGGGCTGGGATTCGAACTCGCACAACTCCTGCACGGGTGGGTTACATCAGTGATCTACCCGGTTGATCTACGGCAACCGACTCACCACGCTGACGGCCACTCGTGCTTTATACCACAGACAGGTCAGCGGACCCTTTAAATAAAGGGTTCCTTTACTACATACACCTGGACTACCCGGTATTGTAGCGGGTGTGTTAAATTAACCCGTTTATCGGGAGGAGCTAATTGTCTGCTGCGAAGTCTTTAATACTATTAGAAGTTGGAATACACTGCATGTAAACTGGCAATTAAGAAATAATTTGAAGTAAATCCTACATGGTGAACCCGGGCCTTTCTTTTCGGGATGAGCGCTTAACCTCATGAGCTATCCCCCCATCCTTTGGTAATCTCAATGTCTCGCAAGTGATGTGCGGCACCGGACGACTCAAAGGGCGCTCAGCCGGGGACGAAATCCACTCGTTACTATCTGTTAATGTAAACCGCCTAGCAACAGCAGGCCGAGCTAAACATTTTCAAATCCCAGCGTTTTGCTTTTTAAAGGTGTCTGTAAAAGTCGCCTTGGATAAAGGGGCCAGTCAAATAATAACTAATAATACGCCCGTTGTGGTGTTGTGCTTACAGAATCCCACTTTGATATTCCATCCATCCCTGTGGTTGTATGAGCGCAATTCCCCCCATTAATACTGTGGGACCCCAAGCTAGTGAATTCAACTGCCTGTGCTGCAACTATGAGCCAATTGTGTCTCGCCTTGTGAGAAGAGTTTAGTTAATATTAATAATTTAGCTCGCGACTTTAATGATGAAGTCAGTAAGAATGAGCTGATTGAAGAACAGTAACCTGGCGCTTCTGTTTTTAATTTATTGTTCATCTTTGTGTTTCTTATTTATGTTTATTTAGTGTTTTATGTAGATGTGGCGCAGTGGTAGCGCTGCTGCCTCGCAGTTAGGAGACCTGGGTTCGCTTCCCGGGTCCTCCCTGCGTGGAGTTTGCATGTTCTCCCCGTGTCTGCGTGGGTTTCCTCCGGGCGCTCGGGTTTCCTCCCACAATCCCAAGACATGCGGGTTAGGTGGATTGGCGGTTCTAAATTGGCCCTAGTGTGGGTGTGTTTGTGTGTGTCCTGCGGTGGGTTGGCACCCTGCCCAGGATTGGTTCCTGCCTTGTTGGCTGGGTTTGGCTCCAGCAGACCCCCGTGACCCTATTCGGATTCAGCGGGTTAGAAAATGGATGGATGGATGGTTTTGTATACAATTTTATATACTTCCTGTTGTTTATTTTGTAAAGCACTCTGAGCATGGGAAAGGCACTATATAAATAAAATGTATTATTATTATTGCATTTATGTAATTTTTAGCATTTGCTCCCCTTTAGCAATGCAAAATAGTTTTCTTTATTATTATTATTGTTGTTATCATTATTAAAAGTAAGCAATTGGTGTCTGTTCTTTCTTCCAATAAAGGACGCAAAGCAATTTTTCTTTTGATGAGGGTAAGAGGAGATGGTGGTCTGGTACAGAGCTGCTCCTTGGACCCACGTTACACTGGAGCTGCCACACTTTTAAGAACCAATGTGTCTGTTGACGCTGCACATAAAAGACAGAGCAATGCTTACCATCATTCTTCTGGACCCCCTTCGGCTCGAGCTCCATTGCAGGTCCAGCTCATTGTAGTGGGTCGTTCTGTCAAAGCTTTAACACTTACGGCACCAGACCTGTGCTAAGCCCGCTTAAAGACTTTGCGCGGCTGACCGTCGGCTGAATTCCGATCTCCTTATAGATGATGCTGTCTTGACCGGCCGGCAGGGGGTGTCACTTCACGTGGACCCCCAGGATCATCTTCTTTTAACAGGCCCGTTCAGGGTTCCGACAAAAGTGTTGTCACTCCTTGTGACGTTGTTATTGTTGATTTATTATTTTTTCATGGGATATTGGATGGGTGATTTTTTTTTTCTATTTAATGACGAGGGTGAGTGTATCACGTGCTGTAAAGCGGGTCCTACATCTGAATGGGGTACTTTCACAGATTTAAAAAAAAATTCCTCTTGGGTCCCCCATCCTACCCTGTGATGGTTCTGTTCCTTGTGCTTCCTGCAATCGGAACCAGCTTCTCTGGCCAGGATAAAGCAGGTGTAGACGATGGATGGATGGCCCCTGTTCGTCTCTTAGGTTCCCACCTTCTCTCTGTGTCTTTTATCGCAGTACTTTGAACTGGCAAAGATGTTACGGCTGGAGACACCAGCAAGGATGTAGCCAGCCAGACTTTTTTGGAGCTATCCTTTGGAAGCAGTAAGATCACCCCACACATACACTCTTATTTTAGATTTATTGTTGATATCTCCCGATGTAGACTGTACTTAATCTATCCATTCTGAAACTTTCAAAGTGTATTTTTTCAGGGACGTCTTATTTTGCCTTTTTTTTTTTAAAAATACCGTTGAAGTCCCTACTTGAACTGTGTTAATAACGATAATAGCAGAAATAAAGATTACAGTTTTGTACATTGCATTTATACAACCATTCCATGTACATAAAATAGTGAACATCTCTTACAGGTACGCCAAGTCAATGAGAGAGACGTACAGTAGGCTTTGACCTCCGGGCATCTTCAAAAAACATACACAACGAAAAACAGTGTTTATGTACTGCGATGTTGTATATCTGCCACAAGAGGGCAGCAAGATGGCAATTTTGCCTTTTGTCGTTTATCATCATTTACTATACTGTACTCTCGTTTCTTTCTTAGTTTCTGTCTTTAAAACACCTTTTATAGATGACAATATTGTATTCTACTTAATGAAGGTCTAGTCGTTCGTTCTTCTTTTTCTTTCATATTGGACACTTTTATGGTGCTCTAAAAACCTTCAATATTTCACTTGTCCATGTAGCTCCTTTCGCACTGGGTACTACAGTATTATATAGCGATTATACAGCGCTTAATGACTGTTCTTACATTCTTCATTAGTTTCTTCTTTTCGGTATTTTACCTGTTAGTTTGGACACTAATGTATGGTACTTGTATCACATGCAGTTATTCTTAGTTAGAAAGAGACATTTTTTTTTGACCAAAAGCGCATCTTCTAAAAATAATTTTGATGTACTGGAACTTTCTACGGCTACCAGAAGAGGGCGACAAGACGTCAACTTTAGCTTTTGTTATTTATTATCTCATTTTCATATTGGACACTATTAAATACCTCTTAATGACTGTTAATATTTCTTTCATTTATCTTTTATACTGGATGCTATTATATAGCACTAAATTACCTTTCTATCATTCTTTTTTACTTTCGTTCTTTTTCATATAGTGCCTTTCAAAGTGGACATTAGTGTATAGCAGTTGTAGCACACAATGATATGCTGAGTGTTTGAGACATTTTTTTTTTACCATGGGCACATCTTCTAGTATTTATGAACTGCATCTTTGTATTTCAGCCACAAGCGAGTGGCAATATGTGAACTTTGCCTTCTTTTGTTTGTCATCATTATTCCCCATTACTCTCATTCTTTCTTACTTTCTGAATTTTTTCTTTCATATGGCATCTTTCATACAGGTCAGGCTGTGTTATTGATGAGGCACTTCCCGGTTCAGATGTACGCCTTAAGAGTATTGAATTTTCACTGTCCACCTCATTTCCTTCTTCGCTCCCACTTTCACTGTCAGTTGTAGCAGATAATGTGTTGTAAGGTCCTGGCTGATCCATTCCTTCGCCTGTCTCCTCAAGCTCATCTCCAAGCCTTTTTTTAGAATGTCTAATATGCTATAGAGTTATCACCCATATAATATTTCAAAATGACTAAAATATATTTATGTCGTCTAGCCAAGGGCTCTTGGGGTCCCACAAGGTCAACCCTGATTATTATTAATCATATATAATTATTTGGGCATCTTTGACAGGACGGCCACCCGGAACCAGTGACAGTGGTCCGAGTGGGCATCCATCTTGGCACCCTACCTAAAGGGACCCGCGCAGCGGGCTTATTATGACCTCCCCGAGGAGGAGGCCGCGGACTATGACAACCTAAAACAGGAGATCCTGGCACGCTACGGCATTACGCCGGGCCAGCAGGCGAGTGAATGGAGGAACTGGCAGTTTGACCCTGACAAACGGGCCCGAGCTCAGGCATTCGACTTCTGGGGCAAGATGGCGCGTTGGCTACGACCCGAAGGTCCCCAAGCCCGGAAAGTGGTAGAACAGGTGGCCTGTGAGGGCGTGGTCAACTCGATGCCGTTTCCTCGCCCAGCATGTCCGTGCGCCATCCTTTCAAGGATATGCAGGGTCTCCTGGAAGTCCTCTAGCGTCAGGTTTTCCGAGTCGGGGGGTCAGAAAGGCAAGCTTTCGGGAACCGGCAGGGACTTTTCACCGCCCCCGAGCCCACTCGACGCGCTGCGGAAGCGCCGCCGAAACCTAAAGAGAAGCTGGCCACCCCGCGGTGTTTCAAGTGCGGTGAGGTCGGTCACCTACTACCTACGTGCCCGCTCAACACGGAGCCAATGAACTGCACTTGGGCTACAACAGAGAGGTACTGTGCCCTGTCGCATCCCCTGGCAAGTCCTAATACAGAAGCGGTGTTAGTGAATTGGCACTCGGTGATGGCTCTGTTTGATTCCGGCAGCAACATTACTATTGTCGCTCGCCGTTATGTTTTACCGCGACAGTGGCTAACCCAACATTTACAAGACACGTGTTTACATGGGAAGACCAGGTCTTATCGTTCCGCGGTGTGCTGCATCACCTGGAAAGGGGACTTGATTCGCTTGCCGGTCGCTGTGTTACCCGAACCCCCCTTTCCGGTGATTTTGGGACAAGACTGGTCGCACAGAATCTGCGGTAGAACTTACACCGCTCCCGGGGCCTCATTGGGTCTGGTTATGAAGGGGCAGGGCTCACTTCCCGTGGTCCCCACGCCGTGCTCTAGGGTAAACACTAATGACGCAGGACCTCCGGGGGACGTTTCTCTGGCGACGGACCATGACCTGGAAGTATCCGCCGGGGAGGGCACGAGCCAGGGAACACTTCCGGTTGCTGACACACAAGACCCTCTGAATAGCTTAGAACAACAACAACATTTATTTATATAGCTCTCGTACAAAAAACTGTAGCTCAAAGTGCTTTACAAAATGAAGAATAGAAAAATAGAAGAC
This sequence comes from Polypterus senegalus, assembly GCF_016835505.1. Lineage (NCBI taxonomy): Eukaryota > Metazoa > Chordata > Cladistia > Polypteriformes > Polypteridae > Polypterus > Polypterus senegalus. The sequence continues at coordinate 67,002,349 of NC_053171.1, read as the reverse complement.
ACAATAAATAAACATAAGTCAACATTAATTAACATAGAATAAATAAGGTCCGATGGCCAGGGTGGACAGAAAAAAAAAAAACTCCAGAGGCTAGAGAAAAAAATAAAATCTGTAGGGATTCTCCAGACCAAGAGACTGCCCAGTCCCCTCTGGGCAATCTACCTAACATAAATCAAACAGTCCTCTTTGTATTTAGGGTTTTCATGGAAGGACTTGATGATGATGGTCACGTAGACTTCTGGCTTTCAGTCCATCAATGTTGGAGCATCATGATGCTTTGAGTAGGTGGTGGTGGAGTAGGTGGTTGTGGCGCACGCCACCACAGAGAAACCGGAAAAAGAAACAGGAGAGAGAGTAGGGGTCAGTATGGATTTTGGAGCCACTATGAATAGTTATTATGATGAATTGAACATACAGAGTAATAGTATTAAGTTAAAGTGAAGTTATAAAAAGGCCATGTTAAAGTAATGTGTTTTCAGCAGTGTTTTAAAGTGCTCTACTGTATCAGCCTGGCGAATTCCTATTGGCAGGCTATTCCAGATTTTAGGTGCATAACAGCAGAAGGCCGCCTCACCACTTCTTTTAAGTTTAGCTTTTGGAATTCTAAGGAGACACTCATTTGAGGATCTAAGGTTACGATTTGGAATATAAGGTGTCAGACATTCCGATATATAAGATGGAGCGAGATTATTTAAGGCTTTATAAACCATAAGCAGTATTTTAAAGTCAATCCTGAATGACACAGGCAACCAGTGTAGTGACATCAAAACTGGAGAAATGTGTTCGGATTTTCTTTTCCTAGTTAGGATTCTAGCAGCTGCATTCTGCACTCGTTGCAAGTGATTTATGTCTTTTTTGGGTAGTCCTGAGAGGAGTGCGTTACAGTAATCTAGTCTACTGAAAACAAAAGCGTGAATTAATTTCTCAGCATCTTTCAATGATATAAGAGGTCTAACTTTTGCTATGTTTCTTAAGTGAAAAAATGCTGTCCTAGTGGTCTGATGAATATGCGATTTAAAATTCAGATTACAGTCAACAGTTACCCCTAAATTTTTTACTTCCGTCTTAACTTTTAATCCTAATGCATCAAGTTTATTTCTGATAACCTCATTGAATCCATTATTGCCAATTACTAAAATTTCAGTTTTCTCTTTATTTAGTTTGAGAAAATTACTATTCATCCATTCAGAAATACCAGTAAGACATTGTGTTAGTGAATCGAGAGAGTCGGAGTCATCAGGTGCTATTGATAAGTACAGCTGTGTGTCATCAGCATAGCTGTGGTAGCTCACGTTGTAACCTGAGATAATCTGACCTAACGGAAGCATATAGATTGAGAAAAGCAGCGGACCCAGGATAGAGCCTTGTGGAACACCATATCGGATATCATGTGTCTTTGAGATGTGATTACCACAACTCACAAAGAATTTTCTCCTGCCAGGTAGGATTCAAACCAATTTAAGACACTGCCAGAGAGGCCCACCCATTGACTAAGGCGATTTCTAAGAATATTGTGATCAATGGTGTCAAATGCGGCACTCAGATCTAAGAGGATGAGAACAGATAAATGGCCTCTGTCTGCATTTACCCAAGTCATTTACTACTTTAACGAGTGCAGTTTCTGTGCTGTGATTTGTTCTGAAACCTGACTGAAATTTATCAAGAATAGCATGTTTATTGAGGTGGTCATTTAACTGCATAATGACTGCCTTCTCTAGAATTTTACTTAAGAAGGGCAGGTTAGAGATGGGTCTAAAATTTTCAAAGGCAGAGGGGTCAAGATTATTTTCTTGAGCAGGGGTTTAACTACAGCAGTCTTAAGACAGTCTGGAAGACCCCGTATCTAATGACGAATTAACTATGTCAGAATATTGTCAATTAGCACGCCTGATACTTCTTTGAAAAACCTTGTTGGTATTGGGTCAAGGACGCAGGTGGAGGGTTTCAGTTGAGAGATTATACTATGTAATTCAGGTAAATCTATCCTGGTGAAAGCATTTAATTTGTTTATAATGGAGTACCGGGGCTTTGGAGGTTCTGCAGTGTTGGGGAGATATACTATGTTATCTCTAATATCATTAATTTTTTGATTGAAAAATACAGCAATGTTCTCACAGGTTTCACTGGAAGTATTCTGGGGGCATTCCTTTGTGTTACCTGGGTTTAACAGACGATCAATTGTAGAAAATAAGACTCTGGGATTACTAGCATTGTTATTTATAATATTAGAGAAATAGCAGCCTCTCAAGACGGACTGTGTTATTGTATTCTGTTATTTTAACCTTCAATATCTCATAATGGATAGTTAGTTTAGTTTTCCTCCATTTACGCTCAGCTCTACGACATGTTCTTTTTAAATCAGACACTCTTTGGGTCTTCCATGGAATAACAATACTAGAAGATTGTTTAACTGTCTTTTCAGGTGCAACTATGTCAACAGCAGCTCTTACTTTAGAATTAAAGTTTTCCACTTTACTATTTACATTATCCTCGCTATTATAGTTGGCATTATAAACGGACTGATTGCTTAGAATGTTGTAAGTTTTAAAGCTGCTGATGAGTTAAAGAAGCGTTTTTTAACAAAATGCTTCTCATGAGTGTTTTCTATCTTTATTTCTATATTAAATAGTAGAAGGAAATGGTCTGATAGACCAATATCAATGACCTGCTTTATATCAACTTTAAGTCCTTTAGTAATCACTAAGTCTAACGTATGACCTGCTTTATGTGTAGGCTGATTAACGAGCTGTCTCAAATCAAAAGAGTCCAGGAGGTTCATGAATTCTTTACTTTTGGTCACACTGATTGTCGATATGAAAGTTAAAGTCGCGACTATTAAGAGTGTGTCATAGTTTGTAATTAAAATTGACATTAAGTCAGAGAATTCCTCAAAGAAAGGCGCGTTATATTTAGGAGGTCTATACACGGATAATACTAGAACGTGAGAATCTCCATGAATAACAACGGCGAGATACTCAAAGGACTTAAATTTACCAAAACTAACATCTTTACATTTTAACCGGCTCGAGTAAATGTTTGCCAAGCCGCCCCTTTTTTCCCTGGCGGTCTGCACGAGTAAAACTGTAATCCGGAGGTGCAGATTCGATTAAAACAGCCGCCATCTGAGTTAAGCCACGTTTCACTTAGTGCAATAAAATCAACGCTTCTATCACTAATAAGATCGTTTATAAAAAATGTCTTGTTAGTTAAAGCTCTAACATTTAATAGTGCCATATTTAATGTTTCTGAGGGGCAGAGCTGAATTTTATGCGTGTTATTGGTATTCGAAACAAAAACTAAGTTATTTTTGTTAACGCTCTCTGTGTGTATTTTTTATGTAATCTACAATCTGTTTTTATAGTTTTAATGCATTGTTGATCTAAAGTAGTAATTGCAATTAAATTATTGGTGTTTATGCCGCACTGCCTAGATTTTTTATGTGCATTAAGATTTGTTATTAGATTATTAATGTTGTGCACTTTAACGGAAGACTCTGTTAAGCCATTATGTCCTATCAAAGCAGTAGCATTACGGAAGGGGTTAAGTAGAAGTAGACAGTCAAGATAGACAATTACCTTAGCGATGTTTTGGAGAGGACCCGGCGCCAAATCTATTCGGATGCAGTCCATCCCGCTTGAAGAAGCGTGGCCTTTCCCAAAATAGGTCCCAGTTGTCAATAAACCCGATGTCTTGAGTCTCGCAGAAGCCTCTCAGCCAGTTGTTTAAACCCAGCAGATGACTGTAGTATTCATTCGATCGTCCGACAAGGGGTAGTGGACACAAGATGAAGATTTTTGCCGATGGGGCCCTCTCTTTCGTGTGTTTAACTAGTGCTGCGAAGTCAGCCTTGAGAACCTCCGACTCTCGGTGCCTTATGTCGTTTACGCCGGCGTGTAAAATAATGGATCCAACTGCACTCTTGTGTTTCTCGTAGATGGTCGGCACCTGTCTCATCACATCACAGACTCGAGCACCAGGAAAACAAGAAACAAAAGATTTTTGATTAGGGCATGTGATATTCAGGTTTCGTACAAATGAATCACCTACTACGATTACATCACCCGGGGTTGAAGGCAAACTGGGGATGCGGAGAGGGTCGAATCGGTTCTGGATTGGGATGCTCGCCTGTGCTGATGGAGGTGTTCTAGCCTTGAACCCCCGCCTGCAAAGCTGAAACCCGTCTAGGTCTTCATCTGTGTTGTCGTTGCTCCTAGGAGGTGCGGGGGTGAAGCTTACTTGCCCTTGGAATTGAGCGGCACGAGGTGGGGTTGATGTTACGTCGACTTCAGTTGTTGAGTGTGGTTTGACCAGCAGCCGAGCCTTCAAGTCTCTGAGGTACCTTCGTCTGCACAGAAGTTTTTGAATCTGTTTGTCGAGTGCCTGAAGTTCTTCGACGATGACGGCAACGCGATTCATCTCACTGTCGGCCATTGTCTGCTTCCACTTCCGCTTCTGCTTCGTCACCTAGGAAAGAAAGAGAGAAATACACTTGCCTTAATCTGTGTCTCACCAAAATTCGATCGTGGAGGTCTACAGAGAGTTCCTTGAACTTCTTGGCTTGGTTTTTGTCTTGACTTCAGCAATTTCGATCCACGCCTGCGTCATTTAAAAGGGAACAGTGGAATGACGATTCCCTGAGATTTGCCCGGAATGCAAATGAGGTGCGGAAATTGCTGCTAGTTCCGCGTACCTTCCGGCGGGAGATATGCAAATTAGCTCATGCTCACCTCTTAGGCGCCCACCTTGGGTCCGAGAAGACTTTGGAGAGGATAGAGCTCCGCTTTTACTGGTCCGGGATTAATGAGGAGGTCCGGCGTTTCTGCCAGTCCTGCCCGGAGTGTCAGATTCACCAGAGACCTAGGAGGGGCCGTGCTCCTCTCATCCCCATTCCACTTATTGATATTCCCTTCGACAGAATAGGGGTGGATTTGGTCGGACCCCTGGAACCCTCTAATCGTGGCCATAAATATATATTGGTCATGGTTGACTACGCAACCCGGTATCCAGAGGCGGTTCCTCTGCGCTCCGCTAATACAAAAAACATTGCACGGGAATTGGTCAACCAGTTTTCTAGAGTGGGAGTACCCAAAGAAGTCCTTACGGACCAGGGTACGCCCTTTACCTCGGATACGTTCAAGGAGGTTGCCAGGTTACTCCATATTAAGCACCTGAAGACGTCTGTCTATCACCCGCAAACGGACGGGTTGGTGGAACGATTTAACCAGACTCTTAAACAGATGCTACGCAAGGTAGTCAGCGTGAACGGTAGGAACTGGGACCAACTATTACCACTTGTGCTTTTTGCTTACCAGGAATTACCCCAGGCCTCCACGGGTTTCTCCCCTTTTGAGTTATTGTATGGACGACAACCCCAAGGACTATTGGATATAATAAAAGAAGGCTGGGAAGCAGAGGCCCTACCCTCCACGAATATATTAGAGTATGTGGCGCAACTGCGCGACAGGCTCAATAAGATCAGGCCACTCCTAAAGAAACACGTGACTCGTGTACAAGCAGCGCAAGCTCGGTGCTACAACCGCAACTCGGTACTCTGGGAGTTCCACCCGGGGTATCGAGTGATGGTGCTCGTTCCTACCTCCCACTCTAAATTATTGGCTCACTGGCAAGGACCATACGAGGTTAAAGAAAGAAAGGGGCTCGTTGATTATTTGGTTAAACAACCAAATTGTCGGCCGAGCGAGAATGTTGTGAATGTGAATTTGTTAAAACCTTGGAAAGACAGGGAGGAGTCTCCCAAGACGCGTAGATCCCTCTCCCTATTCACGTGCACACCTGCCCTTAACCTCGGCGACGAGCTGAACCCCTACAATGGCAGGATTTAACCCAGGCAATCTTGGCCGTGAGCGAGGCACCAGGCCGGACTTCGCTGATTGAACATGACATCGTCACGGCACCCGGAGTTATAGTCCGGGAGAGACCCTATAGACTCCCGGAAGCAAAACGCGCCGAGGTGTTGGACATTGATATTATTGAGGAGAGCCATAGTCCCTGGTCCAGTCCTATCGTCCTCCTTTCTAAACCCGATGGCTCCTGCAGATTTTGTAATGACTTCAGAGGTCTAAACCAAGTCTCCAAGTTCGATGCCTACCCGATGCCCCGGATAGATGACCTTATCGGGCGCTTGGGTATGGCTCGATATCTGACGACCCTTGACATGACAAAAGGGTACTGGCAAATTCCCTTAGCGGCATCTGCCAAGGAGAAAACTGCATTCAGCACCCCAAGTGGACATTGGCAAAACAAGGTCCTTCAATTTGGACTGCATGGGGCCCCAGCTACTTTTCAGCGTCTGGTGGATAGAGTGCTAAAGCCCCACCAGTCCTATAGTGCCGCCTACCTGGATGATGTAGTCATCTATTCCGACACCTGGAAGGAGCATCTATTGCAGGTATCTGCTGTCCTCACGACAATAGCGAATGCCGGTCTCCACATAAACCCCCGTAAGTGTTTCTTTAGTTTAAAGGAGGTCAAATATTTAGGCTACGTGGTGGGACGAGGACAGGTGAAACCACAATGTTCAAAAATAAAAGACATTCTCGAATGACCCTGTTCAAATACCAAGAGACAGGTGCAGGCTTTCTTGGGGTTAGCGGGGTACTACCGCCGATTTGTGCCCCGCTTCTCCGAAAGGGCAGCACCCTTGACTGATTTAACTAAAAAAGGTGCTCCCTTATACGTGGTATGGAACGACAAGGCGGGACAAGCATTCAGTGACTTGAAAAAGGCCCTGACCTCAGCACCGGTTTTGAGAACCCCTGATTTTACTCTTCCTTTTCTCCTCCAGACCGATGATTCTCCTCCAGACCGATGATTCGGACACAGGCCTGGGCGCCTTGTTGAGCCAAAGTATCGATGGTGTCGAGCACCCCGTAATGTACCTGAGCCGGAAACTGCTGGACCGGGAGACCAGGTATGCAGCAGTGGAGAGGGAAGCCTTGGCCATTAAGTGGGCGGTGACTCATTTACGTTACTACCTGTTGGGTCACGAATTCACTCTAGTGACTGATCACGCTGCTCTTTAGTGGATGTCACTGCACAGGGAGTCGAATCCCCAAGTCACCAGGTGGTTTCTGGATTTGCAACCATATAAGTTCACCGTCACTTATCGTCGGGGCAACCTTCAGGCCAATGCCGATGCCCTCTCCCGTATTCACGACCTCTCGGTTCGGTCCGCCCGACCCGACGGGTCTGGGCTGAGGGGAGGTCGGTCACGCGCGCTTGCAGTAGGGGCCGACGGACCTTAATATGATCGGGAAGTCATACGCCAGGAGGGAGTGGCGGAGTACTAACCTTTCTCTCTTTATTTCTTACAGAAAAAAAGACGCACCACCGCCATGAGCCTACCTTCTACAGCTTCCCGCAGTACACTACTTCCGCCCCTTCCTCTGTCCATTACCCATGACGTCAGCAGTGCCATCATCCACCACGGCTCCTACCCAGCATTCCTCCACTTCTGGCCCCTCCTACATAAATACTCCTCCGAAGCCATCGTTGACTGTCAACAATATACTGTCTAGTCATGTATTTTTTGACCGGAATATTTGGATTATTGTGGATAATTTTTCAGTATACGGGGCCAGAAACCCCAAACCTTTATGTGTGTTTTTGATCTCTCTTTTATAATATATATATATATATATATATATATATATATATATATTGTGGTCCCCAGCCGGGGCTGGAGCCCGGCCGGGATGCCCAGGAGGACGTGAGGAGGGCGTGTGCCTCCTCCAGACCGAGTGGGGCGTCCGTCCTGGTTAGACAGGGGGCCTCGGGTACAGGGCTTGGAAGCCCAGCCCTGTAGGGACCCGTGGCCACCGCCAGGCGGCGCCCAGTGCCTGTTTATTCCGGGAGCCCGGCACTTCCGCCACACCAGGAAGTGCCGGGGGGAACACGACCGGGAAGACACAGGTGGCTTCCGGGTGCACGGCCGGCACTTCCGCCACACAGGGGTGTGGCGGCCGTTAAGTGCCGGGAAGCAGCTGGAGCCCATCCGGCTCCCCATAAAAGGGGCCGCCTCCCTCCAGTCAGCGGTGGAAGTCGGGAGGCAGTAAGACGGAGCTGGAGAGATGACAGGAGGCGGCCAGAGCAAAGGCACAGAGACTGTGGGCCCTGGACTTTTGGGGGATTCAGTGCCAGCAGCACTGGGGTTTCGTGAGTGCACGTACTTTGCATATTGTGTAAATAGTGTAAATAAACAGTGTGTGGGTGCAAAAATGTTGTCCGTCTGTCTGTGCCGGGGCCAGCGTTCACAATATATACATGACAAAGTTGATTTATTTGAGTAATTCCATTCAAAAAGTGAAACTTGTATATTAGATTCATTTATTACACACAGACTGATGTATTTCAAATGTTTATTTCTTTTAATTTTGATGATTATAACTGACAACTAATGAAAGTCCCAAATTCGGTATCTTGGAAAATTAAATTATATCAATTAAAACCAATGCAAAAAATGGATTTTTAGAAATGTTGGCCAGCTGAAAGGTATGAACATGAAAAGTATGAGCATGTACAGCACTCAATATTTAATTGGGGCTCCTTTGGCCTGGATTACTGCAGCAATGCGGCGTGGCATGGAATCGATCAGTCTGTGGCACTGCTCAGGTGTTATGAGAGCCCATGTTGCTCTGATAGTGGCCTTCAGCTCTTCTGAATTGTTGGGTCTGGCATAGTGCATCTTCCTCTTCACAATACCCCATAGATTTTCTATGGGGTTAAGGTCAGGCGAGTTTGCTAGCCAATCAAGAACAGGGATACCATGTTCCTTTAACCAGGTACTGGTACTTTTGGCACTCTGTGCAGGTGCCAGGTCCTGTTGGAAAATGAAATCTGCATCTCCATAAAGTTCGTCAGAAGCAGGAAGCATGAAGTGCTCTAAAACTTCCTGGTAGATGGCTGCGTTGACCTTGGACCTCATAAAACACAATGGACCAACACCAGCAGATGACATGGCACCCCAAACCATCACTGACTGTGGAAACTTTACCCTGGACCTCAAGCAACATGGATTCTGTGCCTCTCCTCTCTTCCTCCAGACTCTGGGACCTTGATTTCCAAAAGAAATGCAAAATTTACTTTCATCAGAGAACATAACTTTGGACCACTCAGCAGCAGTTTTGTCTTTAGACCAAGCGAGACGCTTCTGACGCTGTCTCTTGTTCAAGAGTGGCTTGACATAAGGAATGCAACAGCTGAAACCCATGTCTTACATACTGTACGTCTGTGCGTGGTGGTTCTTGAAGCACTGACTCCAGCTGCAGTCCACTCTTTGTGAATCTCCCCCACAGTTTTGAATGGGTTTTGTTTCACAATCCTCTCCAGGGTGCGGTTATCCCTATTGCTTGTACACTTTTTTCTACCACATCTTGTCCTTCCTTCTCCTCTCTATTAATGTGCTTGGACACAGAGCTCTGTGAACAGCCAGCCTCTTTAGCAATGACCTTTTGTGTCTTGCCCTCCATGTGCAAGGTGTCAATGGTCGTCTTTTGGACAACTGTCAAGTCAGCAGTCTTCCCCATGATTGTGTAGCCTACAGAACTAGACTGAGAGACCATTTAAAGGCTTTTGCAGGTGTTTGGAGTTAATTAGCTGATTAGAGTGTGGCACCAGGTGTCTTCAATATTGAACCTTTTCACAATATTCTAATTTTCCGAGATACTGAATTTGGGACATTCATTAGTTGTCAGTTATAATCATCAAAATTAAAAGAAATAAACATTTGAAATACATCAGTCTGTGTGTAATGAATGAATCTAATATACAAGTTTCACTTTTTGAATGGAATTACTGAAATAAATCAACTTTGTCATGATATTCTAATTTTATGACCGGCACCTGTATATACAGTGCATCCGGAAAGTATTCACAACGCATCACTTTTTCCACATTTTGTTATGTTACAGCCTTATTCCAAAATGGATTACATTCATTTTTTTCCCTCAGAATTCTACACACAACACCCCATAATGACAACATGAAAAAAGTTTACTTGAGGTTTTTGCAAATTTATTAAAAATAAAAAAATTGAGAAAGCTCATTTACATTAGTATTCACAGCTTTTGTACAAATGTATATTGTTGTACATGAATAAATATGTTATCCCCCAAAAATAAGCCCTAGTGCATCTTTTGGAGCAAAAATTAATAAAAGACCCTGTCTTATTTTCGGGGAAACACGGTATGTATTAACCACAGCCATGTTCATCCTTTTTGCACTCTTATAGGCATGAAGTCTAATTAAAAATATACAAAAATGGACCCAAATATAACAATCCAATCATCATCTGAATCTGTTTATTCATTGTCCATTTCAGCATGAAGTTGTATGTGAAGCTCCAATGTAAGTACAGTATGGCTGTAATATAAAACGTTAACATTATTGTCTGTTTTTACCTGCATTTTTATTACTCTTTAATTTAATATTGTTATTTGTATCAGTATTCTGCTTCAGTAATTGACTTCATAGTTAAAACTAAGTCTTTAATTGAGAAGAGACGTGTTGCTGAACAGATGAAATGGGTTAGTTTAGCTCTGGGTTCTGGCTATTTTGAGCAAATGCGGACATTAATGCTTAAAACAGGACGGCATGTGATGGGAGTGCAAAACAAAATAGCCCTATATAGTCTCACACTGCTGGTGAACTGAAACAGACACAAACCTGTCTTTCATTTCAATTAAAAGCAGGCATGACTGGCTTAAAAATAAAACCAAACGCATCATCCATGGTTTTTTGTGGGCCGTTCTAGACTCTGTGAAAGAGCAATGGACACTCACGCTTAAGGTCTATATGCACTTATCTCTTAAGCACTTCTTGGATGGCCCCTCTTCAGTAATCGATTTCACAGTTAAAAGTAAGCCTTTAATTGAGAAGAGACTTGTTGCTGAACAGATGGAATGGGTTAGTTTAGATCTGGGTGCTGGTTGTTTTCAGTAAACGCGGACAGTAATGCTTAAAACAGGATGGCATGTGACGGAAGTGCAAATCAAAATAGCCCTATACCTGTATAGTCTCACACTGCTGGTGAACCGAAACAGCCACAAACCTATCTTTGGGTTCGAATTAAAAGAGGCATGACTAGCTTCAAAATAAAACCAAACATATCATCCCTGGTGTTTTTGGCCCGTTCTACTCTCTTCAAAAGAGCAATGGACACTTGTGTTTCAAGTCTCACAGCACTTCTCCCTTAAACATGTGTAGGAAGGCTCAGGTTCTGTAATCGAATTCAGAGTTAAAATTTGTCGGGGTAGAGAATGCACAAGAGTTTCTCACTTCGAAAGAAGTCTTTAGGAGTCACAAGATTGGCAAACAGAGTAATTAGCTTTACTGCAATAAACAATAATGCAGACTCAACCCAATTAAGCCAAACCGAGTTGAGCCCCGAACAATCCAAGAGTTGCAGTTAATATAATAATTTCTTATCATCCTTCTTCTTATCATTCTCCCCCTTCTCTGTCCTTTTGATTAATAAGATATTGGTGGTTTCAGCTAAATTTTAATTAAGTAAGAACTGTGGCATGTACTTTTTTTGAGTATTTGCTTGGCATACCTAATTTGTGTTAACACAGTAACTTTAATGCTTATAAGTTTTCATATATACTTATGCTAACATAATAATAAAATGACTTTTTATTTTCCATAAATCCCCCCTTTTAGGCTTAATCGAGCCTCACCACCTAACCTGAAATTCTAAAAGAAAGTTAGGGGACGTCGGCTTAAATCTTCCTCTGAGCCTAATACAGGCTCCATATAGTTCTTCTTAACCTTCCAACACCTGTACCCCTCTTCTGGTGGCACCAGAGCCAAACATCTCCCCCCATCAATCAAAAGAGAGGAGTAAATGACTTCCTGGCCCTATCCTAACAGTGAAAAATATGCATAATTAATCATAAGTACATATAAAATTGAATAACATGGGAATATAACATAATACATGAAGGTTACAAGAGAGTACTGCATACATGAGGCTTATAAAGAATAATAATGTAATAGTCCATAATAAGTGGTTTCCTTTCATTTGGATAAAGTATTTTTCCACAGAAATGACATTTTTCTTCAACTCGGGTACTTTGCACACCGTAGAGGGTCACCTCCCTGTGGAGCGGTTACCAGCACTTCACCCGGGGAGCCTCTTCTTTTGGGCTTCATTTTGTAAAATATCATCCAAAGCAAAAGTGATATCCGGCATTGGTGTGGTCTGTGGTTCATAAATCTGCACGTTCATTTGTTTTATAGCAATCCTGGTGTTGAAAGATCTGGCCACAGACAGGACACAGCACAGCAATTTTAAAACAGACAATAAGAGAATTCCTGCCTTAATAAGCAAAGACTTCCAGAACCGTAACCCATAGGTAAATATATCGCAGAAATGTTGTCCCTTCTAGCATTTTCATAAACCTCCTGTCTAATTGCCTTTAGCTTAGTCATTGCCTGTGTAAAGGATCCCTCAGGGGCTGTGTTGTTTGGAATGAATGTGCAGCACTCATCCCTGAACATCTAACATACTCCCCTTCTTTCTGCTAATAGCCAATTTAAAGCTTGTCTATTCTTCCAGGCAATCCGGCTAGTGGCATCTACCTGCTTACCTAGTGGTCAAAGCATTATCAGTATGATTAATGAATCTTTGCTGATTACTGTATAATACAAATAATTTATCCATTCCACGTTCTTATTATGTGTAATCCAGCCAAATAGTGACTCAAACCCTGCTTTGATCTCATTCTGTGCCTTGTATTCCTCAGGGATCCCTCTTGGTTGTCCTATTAGATCTATATACACTTTAGGGCAGGGGTGGGCAAACCTTTTGGCTCAGGGGCCACATTGACTTTTAAAATTTGACAGACGGGCTGGGCCAGCACTAGATGCGTGTATATCAAATATAAACATAAAAAAGGCATTACAATGTTAATATTTATATTTACTTTCAGTGGGAACAGTGTTGTTGATCACCCTTTTTTGCCAGTGCATCGAAGTCTGGTGTTTGTTTTGTTGTAGAAATTCTCAGAACAGATCTGAGATGTTCATCGCTCAACTGGGATCTGTGGGGTTCTTTGTTGGTGTTCATCACACTAAAAGTCTGTTTACACACATATGTAGAGCCAAACAACACCAGCATTCTCTGTGCCATCTTCTGGATGTTTGGAAATTTGGCTGCGCTTAATGAAGCATAAAACTCATCCAGTTTAAGAGAGTTGAACTTCTCCTTTAAGACAGTGTCACATTGGAGATCAATCAGTTCCAACTGCAACTCCCGTTTCAGGGCCCTGTGTGAAGGGACATGACACCAGCTGAAGTGACTTATACATCTTTCCAAAATCAGAGAACCGACAGTAGAATTCTCCATGCAGGTCGTCCAGTGATTTCCTGTATTTTTTCACAAGTCGAGGGGCCTCTTTCAGCATAGCCAGTTTGGGGAATTGAATGAATAAGTTGTTTGGCATTTGCTTTGAGAATAAAGCTAGCTTGGTTTTGAAGGCTCTGACGTTTGCGTACATTTCCTGCACAAACTGGTCTTTCCCTTGCAGCTTCACGTTCAGCTCATTCATGTGTGTCAGTATGTGCACAGCAAAAGCTAAATCACAAAGCCAATCTGTGTCACTCTGCTCAGGAAAATCGTCAGCTTTCTCAAGTAGCTCCAAAAATGAGATAATCTCCTGTTTGAGCTCCCACACTCATTGACATACTTTCCCCAAACTTAACCAGCGGACATTGGAGTGGTAAAGCAAGTCCTGGTGATCAGCGTCAAGTTCTTCAAAAAACTTAATAAACTGACGATGCTGAAGTCCCCTTGCTCAAATAAAGTTAACAACTTTTACAACTGGCTTTAGGCCTACTATGTAGTCAAGCTGCATTACGGATTTACACAGTGCTTCCTGGTGGATTAGGCAGTGTAAGAAAATTACCTCCTGCTCAGGGTTGTCCTCCTTCACCATCTCCTGGATTCTTTCGAGCAATCCATTTTTTCCAGTCAGATTTGGCGATCCATCTGTGGTAGCGATGGCGAGCGTACTCCAAGGTAGCTTATGCCTATTGATGACCGCCGACACGCTGTCATCCAAAGCTTTCCCCTTTACGGATTCCATGGCCAAAAACTCCTCCGTTATCTCAAAATTGTCATTAATCCCTCTGATAAAAATTAAAAGCTGAACGGTGTCCTTTATGTCATTACTTTCATCCAGTGCCAAGGAATATAATGTAAATGACTCTACTTTTTTGTTTAACTTGCTGGCTAAGTCTTCGTTTTTTTTTTTTTGTTACTTTTGTTACTACTGAAGGGTGCTCTAGATTCCATGTCTTAACACAATTACCTTCAAACCACCCAACTGGCACTATCCCTTTTCTCGAATAGCATTCATATTCTGAGGAGGTCACCTTAGTATATCTAGGTGGCGTCTGTCTTGTGGTGGGCCAAATCCCTAAATGCTTACAGTTCAACTACTTAAGCCCCTCATTAGTAAATTGTGACAAGCCATGCAATAATATGCACAAATATGGACAAAATCCATCACTCTCCTTAATGTACTGTTTGCATTATTCTGAGGAATACAGAGATGGCAATAAATTTATTGCTGGCTTTGCTTTAGCACAATAGCAACATTCCTTCTTTGCTAGTTCTTTGGCTGTATACACTGCCCATCGGTACCAGTCATTATTCTGGGCTTCCTCCCATAACCACAAATTCTCACTGTCATTTTTATAGTCCCATTCAATCTCAATACTTCTTTCAGTCCTTTGAGGATAATCATCATCTGTCTTAAATACCTGTGCCCCATTGTCCAAATAAAAGTCAGTGTCATTGTGGGGTCCAGGCAATATCTGAATATTCGATTGTGGGGAGGAGGTGAGACGAACCTTCCCCTGGGCTTGTTTAGCAATAGACTAAAGGCCCAGCAATACTAGAAGTGTCAATAGCAAACAGATCTTCACACGTGTAGCTGGTGTCATCTGGCTCAGAAAACTCCTCAGCTAATCCTCAATCATCGTTGTCTGTCTCTCCTGCAGAATTGGACTGACTGCCCGGACTGGCACTTCTTTGGTTGGATGTACCCTGAGAACTGACATGTCAATTGTCTGGCTGGTCTCCTGGGCTTCATCTTCCACTTTAGGTGTCACCTGGGGTGGCCTCTGGCGAGACATCTAAGGTGTCTCCAGATGTGGCTTCTCCTCCTCCGTCAGAAGCAGAGTCATCATCTCTTTGTGGTCCATGAGGTACCCTTGGTACTCTGGTGCAGTGATTCAGGTGATACCAAGTTGTGTTTCCCTTTACTTGGGCTGCTGTGGCTGTAGCTCATGTCACCTCAAATGAGCCTTCTCATCTGGCTTGGTCCCACCTTCTTCGGAAAACCCTCAGGTGAACCTGGTTCCCAGGCCTGATGAAGTGTTCGGGTTCTTCTGGAGCAGGCGCTCTTTTTGCTGCATTTCAAGCTCTAGCTGCTCTAATAGGGGACTATTATGGGGTTCCTTTCAAACAGGTGTAGGCATTGGCCGGCCAGTAAGCATTTCATGTGGTTTTAGATGAGTTCCTCTGTTAGTCTGCGAACAATACAACATTAAAGCAATTGGCAAAGCATTTACCCAATTAAGACCAGTGTCTGCGCAGATCTTAGCTATTTTATTCTTTAGGATCCCATTTGCTTTTTCCACCATTCCCTGTGATTGGGGATGGTAAACACAGCCAAGTCTCTGTTTTATTCTCAGTGCTGCAAGAACCTTTTTATTGTCTTTTCAATAAAGGCTGACCCATTATCTGAGCTGATCATTGACAGGATGCCAAACCTCGGTATGACTTCCCTTGTCGAAAACTGGATCACTGCTTTGGCACTTTGATTAGATGAGGGGATCGCTCCTCTATTACCTGTAGCAGGTACTTTTTCCAGAAATGTTAACATTCATGTCTGCGTAGTCCATCAAAAGGTGTTTGAATGGACCTTCAGGTACTGGAATGTGCCCTATGGGGGCAGTGATTCATTTTCTGACATTGTTTTTTGCACAGATCTTACACTCTGACAAGTATTTGCCCCCTGCCGCTTGTAAATAAGGTGACCAAAAACCCATAACTTTTAATCTTATTCAGCACTTCCCCCCTTGTGCAATGGTCAGAACCATGCGCATCCCTGATCAGCATTTGTAAGAGTAAGGCAGGGGCCACAAGCAAAACATCTGGGGTAACCCATAGTCCTTGAGCTGATTTATGTGCTCCTCGGCGGTCCCAAAGAATTTTCTCTGACATTCCGGCTCTGTCTTGCATTTCAATTATGTCTTTTTCTGTGGTATTTGTCTCAATAATGACCAGTGGTGCTAGCACAGCTACCGCAGAGTCGGCAGCCTGAAAGCCACAGAATCTGCAAGGTCATTACCTTTTGCCACATAGTTGTTCCCTTTCTTGTGGGCTTGGCATTTAAAAAGATCAAGTTTTTTCTGCTTTAACATTGCTACTATTAATTGCATAATCTGATCACATTGTTGGGTGAGTGATCCATCACTCTTTTTAAACCCTCTTTGTTTCCATATAGCTCCAAAGAAATGGCAGACTCCATGTGCATAAGCTGAGTTTGTGAAGACAGTGACACTTTTCTGTTCCCCCAACCTGCATGCTTCGGTGAAGGCTTTGAGCTCAGTCAATTGTGCTGAGCACAGCTGATCGCATTTTTGAGAAACCAGTGTTCTGAATTGTCCTCCAACATACTCCACAACCCCAAATCCTGCATGAAAACATAAATGGTCCTTAAAACAAAAACCATCAACAAAAAACACATGGTCGGGAACATGGAGCAGAACAGAATCCAAATCAGGTCACAGTTTTGTGAAAATTAGTGAGTCTGCAACACAATCCTGTGGTTCTCTTTCTACTGGAACCAACTAAGCAATGTTCAATGTGTCATACATCTGAATGGTGACATCTGGATATGTCAGCAACAAAGATGCTGCAATCAGTCTGGCAGGTGTTATTACAAACCACCCTTGATTTAACCATCTTGTGGGGTACCAGTGTAGTCACTGGGAAGCCCATTGTAATAGCAGATGCTTTCTCATACGCAAACTGAACTGCCACAAACCCTTGAAAGCAGGGTGGATAACCCTGAGCCACAGTGTCCAGTTTGGTGCTACAATAGGCAATAGGTTGTCATCTCCTTCCAGTACAGGTGTCCTGCACGAGGACAGCAGTTGTAAATCCTGAGCATGCTTTTTTCCACATAAAGCAGAAATGGTTTGTCATAAATTGGTAAGGCAAGTGCCGGCGCAGACTGAAGTTCTTGTTTAATAGCATTAAAAGCAGTGTTTGCATTTATTGTCTAGTCTAGTTGATTTCTCAGGTTCTGCAGTCCTGCAGATTTCATAAGATCCCTCAGAGGGGTAGTCTTTAACACGTAGTCAGGAATCCACTCAGAAGTGAATCCAGTCATACCTAAAAAGGTCACCATTTGTCCTACAGTGATTGGTTTAGGAGCCTTGCTGAACTCTTCTAATTGTGAGGGTGCAATGCCTCGCTGGCCTTGAGAAATGATTCGACCGAAATACTCCACACTTGGTTGACAGTATTGCAATTTAGTTTTTGAGACTTTATATCCTCCCTGTGCTAACTTCCACATCAACTTTACTGAACTCTCATGACATTGTTCATGGGTGACAGAACAAAGCAGAATATCGTCAACGTATTGAATCACCACACTTTCTAACAGTAAGTCTTTTGAATCTCAAAACCTGATTAAACACACGAGGTGAGTCCTTGAACCCTTGTGGCATTCTGGTAGAGGTGTACTGCTTCTCTTTGTACTGTATGTAAAAGCAAACAGCGGCTGACAAGCTCCTGCCAGTGGAATACTGAACACAAATCAATGGCAGTGAAATATTTTGCTTCTTCTGGCATGTTAGTCATGAGTGTATGTGGATTGGGGACCTCGGCGGGCCAATCCTCAATTATGGCATTTACTGCCCTTAAGTCGTGCGCTAGCCTCCACTTCAATTTATCTGCTTTTAGGACTGGTAAGACAGGGTTGTTACAAACACTCCTCATCTCTTTTAACACACCTGTTGCCAGTAATACAGCAATTGTGCCCTGAATGTCCTCCTCTGCTTCTGGCTTGAGTGGATACTGCAGTCTCCATGGTGGGCGGTGTCCAGGTTTAACTATTACTTCCACCAGATTTGCTTTTTTAACTAATCCTTCGTCAATGTCATGGGCCGACCATAGCTCGGCTGGGACTGCATTCCATTTCTTGCCTTAGTGCAGCTTGTGTGGTTCAAGTTTCATTGCCTGTATGCAGGCAGTCAGCACCACTACTTTAGGAATCCCATTTTACACAAGCCAGGTGCTAGATTTTTAAATAGTTGTTGTCTGCGCAACGTTGGAGCAATGGATTAGCCGTCTCCTCCTAGTCCACCTTTTCTGGTCTTTTTACCATGAGACCCAAATCTTTACTCTCAAAACCTGCTGCTACAATTAACGTCACATGTGGAACAGATTCAGGAACCTGAAACCATTTGTTTGTGAACAGATTGTGTTCTATTTGCATAGCTGCTCCCTGCTTGCCAATTATAATGTATCGGGGATAAAGCGAGATGGGCTTGAAGCCAGTCTCAGAGAGCCATTTTTTCTCAAGTTCCTCATCTTTTTTAGTATCAGAAATCATAGTGCAGTGATATTCTAGCCTGGGTTTTCTGGCTCGTGGCAGTCGAGAAGACAAAAATTGTCCCCACTTTTCCCATAGCTGGGTGATTCAATGAGTCTGAGGGCATATCTTCTAGTAAATAGACAGTAGCGACCGGCATTTGAACAGTCATCTGGTGTCACACACGTGCGAATAGGAGGACGTCGTGTGGACTAAGTAGAGGTAATTGCACGTCAGGCCAGGGGAGTGCGGGGTGCATTAAACCTTCTCCTGCTATCTCTACAGACCAGCTGCGGGAAAACCTATCTGAATCAAGAACGTCACTTCCTGTTCCGGCGCCTAGAAGAACGTCACTTCCAGTTCCGGCGTCTAGAACGACGTCACTTCCAGTTCCAGCGCCTAGAAGAACGTCACTTCCAGTTCCGGCGCCCAGAAGATTGTCACTTCCGGTCCCGGCTCCCAGGCTGATGTCAGAGAAACATCACTTCCGGTCAACCTACAGCACTTCCAGTTAACATACATCATTTCCTGTCTGACCATTTAAAACCGCCATCTTTTCAAACCTTCACCAGTTCTGTTTTGGACTCCGTACTATCATCATCATTAACTGAACTTAAAAGAATTCTTTGCAGCTTGGAATATTATACGGGTGGCTGCCCCAAACCTTTTTCTATGTGTGTCGAGTTGCTTCCTTTTACACTGGGTTGAAACCTAACCTGTATTCAGGTACACTCCAGCCGGAGTGCACAAAATCGTAAGATTAATTTTACACAGTACATCCCTTCCCAAAAGATTTATTTGCAAATGGTCTGAGACTAGAATTGGAATTTTTGCTACTTTGCCCAGTAAACAAAGCTGTACTGGTGCCGTTAGCAGAATAAACTGAGCTTGCCTGGAGAATCCTACAATCTTAACATGTTTTCCAGACATGGTAAGGTGTGTTGCATCTTTCTTTTGAACACAGGTGTATGTGGCTCCAGTGTCTATCATTACTGAAATGTGTTTCCCTTATATTTCTACATTAGTGCCTTCTTCACCATCAGCACCCCCAAGATAGCATTGGATACTTTCCCTCCCAAGCAGTATCATTGGCACCATTACCTTATCGTCCTGGGCTGGTCCCGATTCCGAGATGTGGATCACTGCCTGGACCATCTTTTTCTTTTTCTGTGTCAGTTTTCCCAAATGAAACTGAGCTAGCTTTCTCAACACCTCCCTTTCTTGCTCGCTCAGCCTTCTTTCCTACACACGTTTTTTTCCACCGCATAGAACACATGATCACAGAACTCTCTGTATGACTTCATTTCCAGGCCTATTGTGCCCTCCAGCCTATCTCTCACCGGCCTAGGCAAGGCCTCGATCACTGCCCTTCAGAACAGTACAGTCGTTAGTGGATCTTTCTCCGTCTCAAACCTCCACTTTCTCAACTGTCTATCCACAAAAGCAACAGGATTTTCCGAGTTAGCAATGGGGCCCCCCCTTCAACATTTTTGGATCCAATTTAGCTGTGTACTCTTCTCGCAGGACCTTCCACAATGCTGCCCTATAAGGGTCAAAGAGATTTGCATCATACACAGCAGTGCCCAGTGCAACTGATAAATTGGCTTGCTCCAGCAAATTTGATATTGTACTGGTGCCCCCTATTCTTGCTATTAATGCTTTAATGTCGGTAATTTCCCTGTTGTTCTTTCCTCATATGCTCTGACTCATAAATGCTGGGAAGTGCTTTCACCAGGCTCTCCAAATCCTGTGTCATCCATGGCGTATACTGCCATCTAGCAAGGTGTTTCAGTGTTTTCCTGTTTCTCAGTTTATTTGTATATTCTTCCTGCTCGATGCTAAGCACTCAATCTAACTTTTCCAGGCCTTTTGCAGGCCTCTTACATTGTTGTTTAGCTCTTTTTCTCTTGGGGTTTCCCACAATGACGGGGTCCCAACTGAGGCCTGCTACTGTCCCCATGCTCCCTTTATAGTTCGCCCTTTTTCGTTCCTTACAGTTTTATCTGACATGCCCTCATCCCAATCCTCATCATCTTCAGACTCATTTCTCAATTTGCTATGCATTTGTTTCCAATCACCGCAATTTTTACTTTCAGCCTCACCCCTTATGGCTGTCATATCACTGCATGATCTTTCAATGGAACCTCCTGTATTAGCACCACAGAGGAGTCCATGTTCTGTTAGTTATTTTCAGGAAGGTATGCCCAAAGTATAACAAGAAGATATATGTATTATTATGGGATTTCATTATAATGTATTGCTTTTTATTAACTTGGGGTTCCGTTTAGTATGTACTATCAATTGGTTATAGAGGACAGAAGGCATGTTAATTTCATTTCTACATATATCACAATTCTGAAAACAAAACCTCCAAATATTATCCCAATATGAGCAATATGTACAATTCAAAAACAGTTTAGTTTATTTATGGGAGGGTGCTGAACCGTCACCTATGACCATGAACTGTGCATACTGACCGAAGCACTAGATCGCAAATACAAGGGGCGGGTTAAATAAAGGCCCATGCCATATTTCTTTTTAAATTACAGCTTAGCTTTAGCTGCCAATATAACCTAACGAGAGGGAGAATGATGAGATAAAGACAGCTCAAGGATGGAAGAAGGGAAAACACCTGTTGGCTCTCCACCGACCTAAAAATAAGCGAAGCAGAAAAATAAAGATAATTGACAGAAAATAAGAAATATTGGTGGTTCTAATAAAAGTTAATTAGACCAGCTGCTGAAAATGGAGTCAGGAGAAAGCAGTGAATAGGCTGCTTCTAGCTAGGTCAGAATGATAAGAAATGATCATACTGTATAATCTGTGAATTTTGAACTGTTCGGGGCTCAACCTGATTTGGCCGAATTGGGTTGAGTCCATGTTGTTGTTTTATTGCCCGTTCAGAAATTAAGTGATAAATATGAGAAGGAAAAAAAGTACATCAAACCAAATAATACGTATCATTGTGAAGTTCAGAGGGTTTCTGCCATCACGCTGCGTCATACATCAAACTAAACAATATGTTTCGTTTCTGTGAAATATTAATATTAACATTTACGTTGTGTTCGGGTCTGTGGAAACCATTGAACATGTCGGCAAAACTACAATCATCAAGATCTGTGTTAATTCAAAATAATTTTTTGTTTACATTCATGAAATGAAGTATACAATATAATTACAATGTTTGCACCACGTTAGAGTTTAGTAAAACGTTTATAATAAAAGTGATTACGTTTTTTTAAAATGTATTAGGCATGTGTGCAATATTGTTCTAAACCAATTTAGAATAAACATTTAAGGCAATCTAATATTTTTAAACATGTATGTGAAGAAAACGGCAATACATATTCTACACTGAATTATGCTATATATTAATTGCATTACATAGAACTTCTCTAGTTTTTGTCACTTATTATTATAAACAATGGACCATCAAAAGAAAAAAAATAAAAATACTAATAAGAACACAATTTATTTATATAGCACCCTTCCTATACCCAAAATTCAGAAAGAACAACAGGACTGATATAACATTGGCTACAAATAATATCTCACTAAATAAAGATAAATACGGGATATACAAAACATTCAAATAGAATAAAAGACAATAATTCAGACTAAAATCCAACATAAAAATATTGAACAAATAGCATAAATTGTGATAAAAATGCAATGTCAGGTCTGTTTAATGTCCTCCTAAACAAATGAGTTAAAAACAAATGAATGGAGTCAGCTGATGTCATTAATTTAGGGAGGTCAGTCCACAGTCAGGGCACTATATACAGATGAAGGCCCTGCTGTCACCCACAGAGTGCAGGTTAGTGAGGGGTGCAGAATGAGAGGACATTAGTGGGCAGGTCAATAACAGAATTTGATATTCAATCCTGTATGACACAGGGAGCTGTGAAGCTGCAGCAGGATGGCTGTGATGTGCTCCCTGTTGCCAGTCTGTGTCAGGACTCTTGCAGCTGAGTTTTGAATCAGCTGGAGCTATGATATAAGATTACAGTGTATATTATTATAAAATTAAGATAACTTAATTATTATATTATGAATTAAGGCATGAGGGTTTCCCTGGACAAGCTACTTAGGGTCTGACAAGGGGTCCAAGGATTTCATCATGATACGTAATGTCTAGCCTGTAGAGGTCTGTGTGTCCCTCCATGGATATGTCTCCTCAGTCTGACCATCACTGATCCACCACCAAACCGGTCATGCTGAATGATGTTACAGACAACTTAACGTTCTCCGTGGCTTCTCCAGACCTTTTCAAGTCTGTCACATCTGCTCAGGATGAATCTGCTCTTATAGGTGAAAACCACAGGGCACCAGTGGTGGACCTACCAATCCTGGTATTCTATGGCAAATGCCAGTTGAGCTCCAGAGTGCCCAGTAGAGGATGTTGGGCCCTCAGGCCACCCTCATGTAGTCTGTTTCTGATTGTTTGCTCAGAGATATTCACACCAGTGGCCTGCCTTCTGGAGGTCATTTTGTATGCGTTGGCAGTGCTCATTCTGTTGCTTCGGTCCTGGTGATGGGTTAAGGACCTACTACGAGGGGCCCTGTCCAGTTCTACTAGAGTAACTGCCTGTCTCCTGGAATCTCCTCAGTGCCCTTGAGGCTGTGCTGGGAGACACAGCAAACCTTCTGGCATGGCACATATTGAAGTGTCTGCAATCCTGGAGAAGTTGGACTACCTGTGCCAGCTCTGTAGGGTCCAGGTATGGCCTCATGCTACCAGTAGTGACACTGACCGTAGCCAAATGCAAAACAAGTGACAAAACAGATGAGGAGGGAAAAATGTCAGTGGCCTCCCTCCACCTGTTAAACCATTCATTCCTGTCTTGGGGGTCGTCTCATTGTTAAGCCCCCTCCCCTACCCTTGTGCACCAAAGCAGCTGAAATGGATTTTCAAGCCCCTTTGTTACTTCACTGACCAGATCAACAGCTCACAAGTTTCATTGACTTGATGCTACAGTATATTCGGATTAAAAAGTGGTGCTTTAATTTTTTTGAGCAGTATATTTTAATGTAATATTGTGGTTTTCTAAGTCACTACACAAATGACTGAAATACACTCAATGATAGTTTTAGATAGCCCCGCACTTCAGCCCTTCACAAATGCAGTAGTTTACAAACATCGTATTTTAATTTCTCTTTGAGACGCATGAAATATAATTGTGTTGAATTTCAACTTATGATTACAATTTTGCTATGTATGTACTATTGAGGGACTTTTTTTTTAAATCAGATGGTCACTTTATTTTAACAAGCAATGTAACTAACCTGTTTACTCTTTACCCTCAGATCACATTCTATTTGTTTATCAAGCAGAACTGAATATTTTCATTTTCTACACATACTGCAATAACTGTAGTTCACACAGTGAGACATAAAAACACACTCACTATGCATACTGTCACAAAAGCCACAATGAGACATAGTAAGGTTTGGGGCAGCCACCTGTATAATTTGTTTTCCTGGCTGCAAATCATCTTTTAAATGATAGCACTTACGTGCACAAAACCAAGTCCAATACAGAACTGAGGGAATAGAGAAAAGGTGGAGACTTTTAAAGGGGAAGACTGGAAGTGAAGTCAAAGGGGTTGGGCTCGTGAGGGTCTTCTGCCATTGGTGTGAGCCCGGACGTGACATCACAGGGGCCGGAGCCAGCAAGGTCTCCTTCCAATGGTTCGTTTCCAGAAGTGATGTCCGGAGGACCAGGTGGAATCGCCCGTGAATGGTCTGCATGCAAGGGAGAAAAAGAGTCAGTGCACTCTGCCACATCCCGGTTTGTCTCGAAACTGTCCTTACTCAAGCCCATTAGCTGCCTCCCATGCGCGCATGTGTGTGACAGTACACACTACGGGTGCCGTCATTGGTTCCCCTGTGGATTGTACTGTTGAATCGACATAATGGCTGTACATGCTGGGGTCTTTGGCGCATGTTGTCCCAGTAGCATGTTAGGTGTCACCAGTGGTTTACCTTCTCCCTGTTCCAGTCTCAGTTCAAGGTTTTCGAGATGACAAAAGTATTTTTTTCTGAGATGTTCAGTATGTTGAAAAAATTGCCTGTGGCCAGCATCCAGCATAATGTTTTGTCTAAATTCTCCACTCTTCTTTTTGTAGCATTATAGTCCATTATCATCTCTAGCCATGGAATCTCTTATCCCTGTGCAGATCACATTGTGCACCAAGGATGTGTCTTTTGTTTAGACAAACTTTAATGTCTTCACTGGCCTATTCTGTGTGGCCAGCAGTTGAGATGGGAACTCTGGCTTGTTTTTCCTTATTGTGCTAAGCATTGTTACCTTCATCTTGAGGAGCTACTGTCCCAGTTTGTGTAAAAGTAAGTTATTGCATATGGCGTTGTGGCCATGCAGCTTATGTCATGTCCAGGGAAACCCTCATGCCTTAATTTCTCACAGGAGTTCCTCTATCTGACTTCCCCTTGTTAATGAAATGACATCCTCTGCTCTTCTGTATCTCTGTGCTTCCTCTTGAGCATGTTATTTGTAGCTTTGGACTGGCTTACCATTTTTATGCAGATGATGCTTAGATCTATTTCAGTGTTAAAAGTGACACTTCATCACAGCTTTCTCTACTCACAACTTATCTCAGTGAAATTAAATTAAAATTAAAACTTGAACAGAGCAAAACTCTTTAAAATTTAATTGTAATATAACTGAACTCTCTCAAAGTGGCACTAAAGTGTAACTTAAGAAAACAAATTCATCTTCCACCTTTCTGGGTGATGATCTCATCAGACCTTCTTTTACTGCAAAGATTCTCAGTGTCACTTTGATTCCTCCTTTTCTTATTTCACCCATGTAAACCATATTACGAAACTTTCTTACTCCCACCTGTGTCACATTCCTTATGCTTGCTCATTCCTCTCCTTTTCGAATGCTGAGAAACTTGTCCCTGCTTTTATCACACCCCACATTGATTATTGTAAGTCACAATTGGCAGGTGCCACTTCTGATGTTATATCAGCTCCAGCTTTTCAAAACTCAACTGCAAGAGTCCTGACACGGACCACCAACAGCGAGCACATTACAGCCATCCTGCTGCACCTTCACTGCTCCCTGTGTCTTACAGGACTGAATATCAAATTCTGTTATTGACCTGCCCATTAATGTCCTCTCATTCTGTGTCCACACTAACCTGCACTCTGTGGGTGACAGCAGGAACTTCAGCTGTATATAGCGCCCTGACTGTGGACTGACCTCCCTAAATTAATGACATCAGCTGACTCCATTCACTTGTTTTTAACTCGTTTGTTTAGGAGGACATTAAACAGACCTGACATTCAACCCCTGCTTTCAATTTACCTCCTCTATCTGATTTGTTTGTAGTATTATGTTATATTTTAGTCTGGATTATTGTCTTTTATTCTATTTGAATGTTTTGTATATCCTGTATTTATCTTTATTGAATGAAGATATTATTTGTATATCGGTCCTGTTGTTCTTTCTGAATTCTGGGCAGGGTGCTATATAAATAAATTGTGTTCTTATTAGTATTTTTATTTTTTTTCTTTTGATGGTCAATCGTTTATAACAATAAGTGACAAAAACTAGAGCATTTCTATATAAAGCAATTAATATATAACATAATTTAGTGTAGAATGTGTATTGCCATTTTCTTCACATGCATATTTAAAAACATTAGATTGTCTTAAATGTTAATTCTAAATTGGTTTAGAACAATATTGCACACATGCATAGTACATTTTAAAAAACGCAATCACTTTTATTATTAACGTTTTACTAAACTCTAACGTGGTGTAAACATTATAATTATATTGTATACTTCATTCCATGAATGTAAACTAAAGAACTATTTTCAATTAACACAAATCTCGATGATTTTAATTTTGTCGAAATGTTAGATGGTTCCCAAAGACCCAAACACAACGTAAATGTTAATAATATTTCACGATCTGTTTAGTTTGATGTATGACACGACGTGATCCTCTGAACTTCAAAATGATGCGTATTATTTGGTTTGATGTACTGTTTATCCCTTCTCATTGTTATCGCTCAATTTCTGAACGGGTCCTTGGCCCGACGTTACTTTCCGGGCTTTGCCGAGACCTGCCGAAACCTTCCAAAAGTAATTTTACGAAGTAAGTCCTGTTAGGCACGCCCTACTGATGACGTCACGCGCATTGATTGGTTCAACTCCGTGTCGTCATGCATGATGCAGGTGATCTTCTCGCACCTGAAGCGTCAGTCCGCTGCGCACAGTTTCTTTAAACGCTGGCTTTAAGGTGTTTTGGAGTTTGTTGTTTCGTTTGCTTCAAGGTGGTCAAACAGGATTAACGCGTCGAAGAAGTGTTAGGACTTAACATAGCGTGATGTTGTGACCTGGAGAGTTAGACTAATCAGTGTAGGTGTACGTCCAAAAGAAAACAAGAAAAAAAACTTCAAATAGAATAAAGAAAGAGCAGCAAATTGGCGCACGTACTCCATATTTAAATTGATGGTAGGTATACTGCCAAGTTGTTTTGCCTGCCTACGGTAAAGTCATCCCTGATGGAGGATCGCAGGAATCGTGGGGTAGAGGGGTCCTTTCATCGGATTGGCTGGCCCAGCGCTGTCTCAGCTGTGGAATGGCCAAATAGAGGAGGCAGCTTGATGGCTGAAGTCTCCAGGACTCTAAACAAATCCAAATCATATTATGTGATATTATCTACTGTTAAATTCTGCTCCGTACTTGTAAAATTATTTGTATATACTGTATTGAGGATTTGTTATGTGTATTGTGTTGGCCCCCTTTTTGACACCCACTGCACGCCCGACCTACCTGGAAAGGGGTCTCTTTTTGAACTGCCTTTCCCAACGTTTCTTCCAGTTTTTCCCCTACAAGTGTGTGTTTGGGAGTTTTTCCTTGTCTTTTTAGAGAGTCAAGGCTGGGGGGGCTGTCAAGAGGCAGGGCCTGTTAAAGCCCATTGCGACACTTCTTGTGTGATTTTGGGCTATACTAAATAAATTATATTGTATACAGATATCTTATTGTTTGCTGTTATCAATATTCAAGTAAATACGCGTTTTACTGTTATTCAACGTAAACAAAACGGGCGGAAGATGAATATCTGAAGTTTGTGGTAAGATGTAAACGAGCCAGCAGGAAACACTGTCTACCTACCGTATCTGTTTTTCTTGCAATTTTTGCTTCATTTAAACAGATTGGTCCTTTCCCT
The DNA here is from genome assembly GCF_016835505.1 of Polypterus senegalus. Taxonomy (NCBI): domain Eukaryota; kingdom Metazoa; phylum Chordata; class Cladistia; order Polypteriformes; family Polypteridae; genus Polypterus; species Polypterus senegalus. Next base: position 66,974,510 of record NC_053171.1, on the reverse strand, counting down.
CCCTCTTGTGGTCTCTGTTAAAATTGCAGTAAACGGCAAATTAAAAAAAAAAGTCAACCAGCGGTTCTCAGGTTCAGCTCTTAGAGCACGCCGTATCTGCAGGTTGTGGAAGTTATTTTTATTTCGTATTTAGAGTGTAAGGTTTACTTTGAGAAAAATCAGTAATGGTGGTTAATACTTTAGGTGTATTTAATAGGGTCACAATTGTCAAAGAGTAGTTAAACTCTTATTTGCAAATGTTAAGCAATGAGTCTCTTCCACTCTTATTAGTGACTAGCAGAATACCCGCGCTTCGCAGCGGAGAAGTAGTGTGTTAAAGAAGGTACGAAAAAGAAAAGGAAAAATTTTAAAAATAACGTAACATGATTGTTAATGTAATTGTTTTGTCATTGATATGAGTGTTGTTCTCATATCTATCTATATATATATCTCTATCTATCTATCTATATATATATATATATATATATATATACCCGCGCTTGGCAGCGGAGAAGTAGTGTGTTAAAGAAGGAAAGAGAAAGAAAAGGAAACATTTTGAAAATAACGTAACATGATTGTCAATGTAATTGTTTTGTCACTGTTATGAGTGTCGCTGTGAGATATATATATATATATAGCAAAATACCAGCTTTAGCGATGTCATGTGTTAAAGAAGTTATGAAAAAGAAAAGGAAACATTTTAAAAATAATGTAACATGATTGTCAAAGTAATTGTTTTGTGTATTTGGCGGCAGCGCACGAAGTTGTTTTCGTAGCTGCATCAGAAAATGTACCACGACGTCTGACACGACTCCTTTTTACTGTTTTCTCACAGCTTGGATTGCTGCTGTCATATATATATACACACACACACACACACACACACACACACACACATACATATATATATACATATATATACACATACATATCTTCTTCATATCTACATATCTATATACATATCTACATATACACATATATATATATATACATACCTATCTACATCATATATACACACACATACATACATACACACACACAAATTATATATATGTGTGTATGTATGTATGTATGTGTGTGTGTGTGTGTGTATATATATATATATATATATAATGTAGATAGAGGTGTGTGTGTGTGTATATATATATACATACATATACTTGTGTGTATGTTTGTATGTGTCTATATGTGTGTGTATAGCTTTGGTCACTGAGTGCAAGGGAAAAATAATAAAATATAGTCTATGAGTTATTAAACAGTAAAACATTAACGTTTCAAGAAGTACAGGTACATTGAGCACTACTGGAGTGGTTGCAGGTAAACTACATTTTAAAGACTGTGTAACACAACAGGTAAGTAACTAACAGCAGCTAAAATATATATGGATCATCTCTCGGTAGTAGATCCCTTTTGAAAGGCGCTACACGACGGCTGTGGTATAGAAATTACATTTTCTATGTGAACGTTCAAATTTGTGCCTCTGGTAACGTGCCTTACCGGCATTTAAAGAAAATGAGTTTTGTGTCCTGTGCAGTGTTAAGAGAGAAAGGCTTTGGTTTGGGATAAAAGGAAAAAAGGTGTAAAGAAAGGAAAGTTGCCTTTTCTTTTATATAGTATAGAGAGATGTGTTCGCTGGCGTTATGATCGCCTTTTGGGGACAGTCGCGTGGGTCTTGTGTAGACTGGTGAGACGTCCCGCCATTAATCAGCTGTGATGGCACTGTCAGTCCTCCACTCCTGTGCGTGTCTTCATAATCCGAGCTGAGGACCTCATAATCGTATACGTGCAAAAGAAAGTGTGAATCGCCTTAATATTATTTTGCCGTGGTGTAGAAAAGGGGTCCCGTGTTTGCACTTGTCTGGGCTATAGCGCAGGGGGAGGATGAAAAAATTAAAAGTGCTCACTTTGACTTAAGGCAGAAGCGCAGTCAGCGTCTGAAAGGCCGGCACAGCTATGCACGCGCGCTGGCTGCTCGACTTTTGCAGGGCAGGAGACCACAGTTTTTGCAGACACGTTCATGATATCAAAAGTCTCAGCGCTCTTTGGAGGTCATTAATATATTATATGATATATATATATATATCAAAATACCCGCGCCTACGCAGCGGTGAAGTAGTGTGTTAAAGAAGTAATGAAAAAGAAAAGGAAACATTTTAATAATAATGTAACATGATTGACATTGTCATGAGTGTTGCTGTCATATATATGCCTGCCTAAATAAGTCACCCTCGCTTTGCTCTTACTTTATTTACCATTCATTTAATCATGGCTAATGGCGGAAAAATTATAAAATGGAAGGAGGATGGCTTTACCAAAACAATTATTGATGGCGAATCGATTATTCATAAAGCTTGAATTGGTGATCTGTTTTTCTGTGTTAACCTCATATTTTTCATACTTCTTCTCAAACCAAGGTGGTGCGAGGGTAAAATGAATCGGGATCGTTGATCAATGTAATCAGTGTACCAGGAAATCATGCATTGACAAAAGCTCCCTTTGCTTGTAATGCAAAGTGTGATTAAATGCATTATTTTTAGCGTTATGGAGCACATGCATCGAAGCTTCTCAGCTGTGCTTGTGCTAAGAAAAGGAAAGATTTTAAAAATAACGTAACACGATTGTCAATGTAACCTTTTGTAAGTAGTGCCTGGAGGATTCAGTGTGGAGAAACTCTAGAGACAGCGTGTGTATTAACTTGTGGATTTTTCTGTGAGTATTTGGTGGCAGTCTGGCGAAGTTGCTTCGAAGACGGCGTTAACTGAGCTCAGCTCAGAGCGAAATGAGATGAATGGGAGGGGAGATGATGACGTGACTCCCCCACCCGCCTTAACTGTCAATCCCCCACAAACACAGTCCCTCAGAATTTGCATAAGCACACCCCTTCACCTACAATTTTAACTTAGTTACAGTGATCAAAACTCTCGTTTATATCCTGCGTCCTCTCATTAAACTTGTATCCCGCATTTCCTGTGGGCATGTGAAACGCCAGCGGTAGCCTGTCTATGAACTTAATTTAAAGTTTAGGTTTACACCTTGCTTTCTTTCCGAGGTAGTAGCACTCATGAATATGGTAGTATATGTCACTCGCTCGCTTCTTATTGTTTCGCTGCCTTCTCAATTATATAATGCATGTTTTCTTAAGCGCTTTTTGGAGGTCTTCCTGGTTTTCTACGCACTGCGTTGACAGTCAGTTCACGTGATTACGTGGGAGGCGTGATGATGTCACGCGAAACTCCGCCCCCCCACGTCATTCCAGCTCAACTCCATTACAGTTAATGGAGAAAAATACCTTCCAGTTATGACCATTAGGCGTAGAATTTCGAAATGAAACCTGCCCAACTTTTGTAAGTAAGCTGTAAGGAACGAGCCTGCCAAATTTCAGCCTTCTACCTACACGGGGAGTTGGAGAATTAGTGATGAGTGAGTGAGTGAGTGAGTGAGTGAGTGAGGGCTTTGCCTTTTATTAGTATAGATTAGAACTACATTACGTCAAAATGTCTGTCTAACGTATTTTCTCCTATACAAAACAGCACTTAAAGGATGATGTTCTCCAGTGCCTTCAGTACTTTAAAGTCCTCCCTACTAAAGAGTAAACTCAGACTAGGTCATGTCATATAAAATAATTCTCAGGTGATTCTGCACTTATGGGGTATATTGATAAGGGGGATGAGAAAGGAGTCAGGTGGAGAACTTTGTTTCTTGGCGGTGAAAGAGTTGTCTGCAACTTAACATCAGCAAAACCAAGGAACTGGTTGTTGACATTCATTATACGAAAGAGCCTCTATGTCTGGTTACTATTTAAGCAGTGGATGTAAAGGTGGTCCACTCCTTCAAGTACTTCGGGGTTCTCATCAATGACAGCTTTGACTGGTCTTGTAACACAGGGGAACTGTAGAAGAAAAGGCAGAGCAGGTTAGTTTTCCTTCGGGGACTCCACTACTTTAATGTGGGAAGTGACATCCTTCACATTTTCTATTACTCTGTGATGATCAGTGAGATATCCTATGCTGGGCTGGTAACATCACTTCAGGTGAAGCCCACCAAATCAACAAGCTAATGAAAAAAGGAAGCTCAATTATAGGACACACTCTGGAAACCCTGGAGGTATAGAACGAAAGAATTAAAACAAAACTAAGTGCCATTATGAACAATGATATACATCTTCTCTCCATGACACATTAACACTGAATACTTTCAGGCAATGAATTATTTGGCAGGAGTGTGTTAATGGGGCCTCCTTTATACTAACAGCAATATGCCTGTATAGTCCCTCACTGTGATTGAGGCCGAGAAGTTTTTCTTTCTTTAAAGTTTCTTTCCTTTTTCAGTTATTCTGGTGTGTGTTTTTAATTATTCATTTAATAAGCTTTTGAAAAAAGGACAAATACAGATCTATCTATCCCTCCATCCATCTAAAATAACTATGTTACCTGGGTGCCTTCAAATGATTTTTAGTGAAGTGGCCAGATAGTGCCATTGAATATTAAGGAGTAGCACATTTACAAGTTATAATGGCTATTCATATAACTAGCAACAGCACATGGTGTTGCCAGGGAAAATAATTTTAAGGCAGAACTGTCTAACTTTTATAAATGGTGTTTCTTATACCCTCTCAGAGTGAAATCACAATGAGTCACTTTTTTAAAGCAAATGATTTACTGCACTAAATAGACGTGCATCACAGATCTTTTTTGACTATGTTGTTTATCTTCTCACAGAAATTTATGGAAGAGGCTAAGGGTATGCAGTGTTGTTTGCTCTTCCTCCTGGTGAACAAATGACCAGATTGGTTGTATTTCCCACTCTGGAACATGTGACATAATGTTGTCCTTCTGGAAAAATATGGATTCTCTAGCAACATTCATAGATTGACCTTGGCCGTTATTGATTTACATGGCAAAAGCCAGATGAATAACAACAACAACAGCATTTATTTATATAGAGCATTTTCATACAAATGATGTATCTTGCAGGATGAAGAAAGAGAAAAAAGACAAAATATATAAGAAAATAAATTTAGGCAACACTGATTTACATAGAATAAAAGTAAGGTTTGATGGCCAGGGAGGACAGAAAAACCAAAAAAAATACTTCAGATAGCTGGAGAAAAAAAAAAAAAAGGTGCAAGGGTTCCGAGGCCACGAGACCACCCAGCCCCCTCTAAGCATTCTGCCTAACATAAATGATCGCAATCAGCCCTCATGGTATTCAGGGTTCACATGGAAGAACTTGTTGATGATGGTCATGTGGACTTCTGGCCTTTAATCCATCAATGTAGAGACATCACAGTGCTTTGATCAGGTGGTGGTGGTGCAGATTGCCACCACAGAAAACCAGAAAAAGAACAGAAGAGAAAGTAGGGGTTAGTACGGATTTCGGAGCCACCATGAATGATAATGATAATTAATTGAATATACAGAGCATCAGGATTAAACAAAAATGTAGCTAACTTCTTTTAAGTTTAGCTCTTGGAATTCTAAGCAGACACTCATTTGAGGATCTAAGGTTATGATTTGGCGTGTAAGACATTCTGAAATATAAGATGGAGCAAGATTATTTAAGGCTTTGTATACCAGTATTTCAAAGTTAATTCTAAATGACACAGGTAACCAATGTAGTGACATCAAAACTGCAGAGATGTGCTCAGATTTTCTTTTCTTAGTTAAGATTCCAACAGCTGCATTCTGCACTTGTTGCAATCGATTGATGTCTTTTTTGGGTTGTCCTGAGAGGAGTGCGTTACGGTAATCTAGCTGACTGAAAACAAAAGCGTGAACTAATTTTTCAGCATTTTGCAATGTTTTAAGAGATCTAACTTTAGCTATATTTCTTAAGTGAAAAAATACTGTCCTAGTAATCTGATTAATATATGATTTAAAAGTCAGGTCACAGTCAATAGTTGCCCCTAAATTCTTTACCTCCGTCTTGACTTTTAATCCTAATGCATCAAGTTTATTTCTAATTACCTCATTATATCCATTTTTGCAATTCACTAAAACTTGTTTTCTCCTTATTTAGTTTGAGAAAATTACCACTCATCCATTTAGAAACACAAGTAAGAATAAGGAGTTGAAGCCATTTAAAATCAAAAGTCAAGTCTGTGGTCTTCTTGGAATTCTTCATATGAAGAGACATCTTCACTCCCTGCACTGTCAGTCAGAGCAGTTGCTTCATTTATGTTTGGTAACAGCTTCTTGATACGAGGTTGGGTTCCATTGTATACATTGTTTAAATGGTTCCAGACTTCGAAGGATCATGATGGGTGCCGCAATCTTTAGCTGCACATTGTGAGTCGTAAAGACTAAAGGTTGCAGTGAATTCAGAAACTCCACTAGACAGTACATAGCCTGAGTCGGGTCCATGATTGTATCAATGGATTTGTTGCAGCTCTGGATCCTTTGTTTGCTAGTCTGACTTCTGTATGTTCCGGTGGTTCACTTGTCCTTGAAGTACTAGCTCTAATTATTTCCTTTCCATGGCTGGTTTCTCCTTGTTGTGATGTTTTCTTAGCCCTTGAGATGGACACTTTGCCAATTGCAGTTGTTTTCTTAGGAGGCATCACTTTGCTCAAATACAGGAAAGTGCCTTTTTGTGTTCTGAAATAAATAAAAGTAATTTCACTGGTCAAAATTCTGAGAAAATGCACTTTCTCTAAAACTTGCTGTAGTAAAAAGGACCCCCGACAAGGTATGCCTAAGGTCAAAATTAGGGGCTCAAAAACAGTGTAAGGGATATTTATGCAACATTTTGTTGAGATTAGACGAAGAGTGTGAAATTGTATAAAGATCAAACTCGGACACATTGGCACACTGAGCTTTATGCTGTCTATTAGACAGAAGGATTACGTAATAGTAATTATTCACTGGCCTATTAGATACCAATTTGCCAAATTCCAGTTTGAAGGAATCATCTGCAGTAGCGTACTTCTGATGGATATTTTGCTTAATGATTACAATCTGATAGGGTAATTTATTCTATATATAATTTTCAAATAATTAAGCCTGAATTGTGAATTGCAAAATATTAATGGTCTGGTGTAACTAAAAGGCACTACATACCAAATTTAATTTTCATTTTACTCCACAGTAAACTAATCCCAGTAAAAGCATATCATACATTTTTACAGGGATAACTAGAGTATACTAATATAACCATAATTTAATGTACACATTTATGTTCTCTGTACATCTTTTTAGTCAAGTAGTCACCCATTCACAGATGAACTGGCAAAGGCGTAATTACTTTGTGTGGTAAAAAGGTGTAATATCAGCTTATAGTTAACGTTCAATACAGCTCCATTAGTGCTGCCTGTAGTTTACATAATTTTTCTAAACTTGCAGTTGCACTAACCGACCAGCTGAAGTTATTGAATTGGTCAAATAAGCCTCACCTTATTTACTGTATCTCCTCTGTAGCTGTAGTTAGTGTCGTAAGCTGCCATCATTCAATCAAAATCGGTTCACCAAAATATAATGTCTAAGTATAGTGTATAATGGGCTGGAACCCTGCCCGGGGTTTGTTTCCTGCCTTGTGCCCTGTGTTGGCTGGGATATGGCTCCAGCAGACCCCCCCGTGACCCTGTAGTTGGGATATAGCGGGTTGGATAATAGATGGAAAATATAATGCCCTCACAGAAGTACCATCCAGTGTTTTTCGCAGCAGCACGAGTGTGAAACACAGGGTCCTTAAAGGTTTTTTTTTTTTTTTTTTTGAGGACCAAAAAAAGCATGTCCGTACCATACTAGGACCTGAGAAGAGGACACAAAACAATGACCATATAATTAAAAACAGTAAACTGTTTTTGTTTCGATTCAAGAACATTTCTCACACAAATAAGAAAAAAAGTGGAAAGAATATATATTGTTAATTACACAATAACTCTTATTCAAAACTGAGTGGATTCTTGAAGTGTACCACTGCTAGTGCAAATGTTTAATAGAGCAGTGAGAAATAAAGAATAGGTATTATGATATGAGGATATTATTTGTGAAAGGGCAGTATAAATAACCACTGGGATAAAACACTCAAAAATAATGCACTGATGCAGTTTATTTTACCTTCTCTTAAATGAAAATAAGGTTTCAAACAGTTTATAGTTTCTTTTTGTTTTATGTATGTGTGTGTATGTGTATGATACAGTATATCAATATTTTTCTCGGTGAAAAGATGAATATGACACTGAAGTAAAGAATGTTGGCTTTAATTTTTAGGCAACGTCTTCTGTATAACATAAATAGTAATGGAAATAGCATTTTTTGTGTTTAGCCCCTTAATTACAGTACAGTAAAAGTATTGGGACAAATGACTCTGAAATAAAATAAGGTTTATTAAAGTTACAGAACAATGCCATACGTGAGCCATTTTTGTTCCCAAAAAATCCAACCACATGACGGTTCCAGAAACCAACTTTATTATTTTTTTAATTTGTAGCCACCTCCAAACTGTAAATAACCATGACCAGATGGTAACAGATTGGTACCAAGATGTTCCTGATTTTAAAAGGACTTTTGCTGATACAATAATACATGCCATGTGGAGGCTTTCTTAATCCGTTAGTGTCCTTCTAGGTAGCCTACCATCAATAAAGTTTTCATCTTTTTTCTGTAGATTAGGAAGTTTTTCAATGCATAAAGAACCCACTTAATTTGTAAATAACCTTTCCCAGAATGAAAATATGTTTTGTCAAGCAATGGAGCTACGAGGAACCACACCATCCAGTAGAAGAACATAAAGTGCCATTAAAGAACCATTATTTTTAAAAGTGTACTGTAGTTAATTATTCCAATGCTTTAATGACTACATTTCTATTATTTGTATTCATCAATGCAAACACTTAATGCATACAAGAGCTGCACTTTATTTAAATCAAAATTTTCTTGAGTTACATTATTTACTGTATTTGGGTATTAAAAATGACATAGACTTTGAGTACTTTTGCTAGTATCATATCTAAGTGTGAAATGTTAGTATCGTGACAACTCAATGCATAACAGCTTGCAGTCACTGCAACTGCACGGCTACGTAAGACGGTTACAACTGAAACAATAATACGCATACGCTAAATAAGAACTCGCGAGTGTGTCGATAAAGTTGATGGCGTTTGAATAGTTACCCCCGCGTCCTTGGATACAGGAAGTGTCGGCTGTCAGTGGGTAAATAAAGGAACACGCGGATTTTCAACTGAATGCAGCCGCGCTTGATTCTGTTTTGAGCGAGTTTGCATTGTGAGGTATGGTACTTTTATTGTATTTTGTTAATGTGCAAAGTAAAGCGTCCACTCCGCATGAAGAGTTGCATGTAACGCCAGTCTGTCCAATGAAGAAAGTCGTTCACGGTTTTACTCGTTTAACTTCGTACACCGAACAGGAGAAAGATGCATTAGTTTATTTGCTATTTTGTGTTTTATTCAAAGTCGGCTTTTGACTTGCGGTGAATGCCTAAAGGGTTGATTACATTTTAAAGAGTTGTGTTTTGTTTCGAGTTTTTAACGGCTTCTAACAAACATTTTTGGAGTATGCATTCGTTTGGAGCAGATGCCAATCCCGACCTCAATGAGCTGAAGGCAGGAACCAACCCCGGATGTCCAACGTTCGTAATGGGCACTGACACACAGAGGGCTAGTTTTATGTCCGATGTCAATTCGACATACACGTATTTGAATGATGGCAGCAAGCACCCAAAGAAAACGCCCAAGATTTAAGAGGCCAATGTGCAAGCTCCTCACAGCGACACAGGCAGGAATAAAATCCCGGTCCCCCCTCCGGTTTTATCATAAGAATAATAATTTTCGTGGTGTATGCATGCTCCACTTTTTTTTTTATAGCAAGACGAATTCATGAAGCGACTTGTTTATCAGAAACAAACAAACAAAAAAAAAATTATGCATCATACAGATTCTACAAGTGGTCAAAGTCAAACTGGGTTTTCAAATGCTAATTTAATCTGTTGGCAGAGGAGGTGCTTCAACAAGATCTACTATATGTAGTTTAGTATAACACTTTTATTGGTAGTGTCACAGCTTATGTTACAAATTCAGTGGCGCCCAATACAGTCAGACATTTTAAGGGTTTTTTTGTTGTACATTGGGTATGTGCCACTAAATATTTTTTTCAAAAGAACTCGTGGCCAGTCTGTTTATTTTATGATCTAAAGATCATTTTGTGAGGCTGTTGTCTGGATCAAGTTTCATGCATTATATTTTAAGAAACTGTATCTCCATTGCCTTAGATTCTCAAAATGTGCCCCCAGGGTCAAAATTATAATGTAAGTTATTCAGTATTTTTTGTTAATTTTGTTGTCATAAAATGAACTATATAAAGTATTGCAGCATCAGTTATTTTGTATTTGATTTATGAGATGTGCAAGTGTAGCGTAATTTGAGGAAATAAGTGAGGAGGTCAGGTACGGCATTATAATGGTGTGTTAAGTAAATCCACATAGCCCTTGCTGTTTTGTTGTCCTTACTATAAAAAGCATTATATAGTAGGTAACTGGTCAGCAGTTATTCTCTGATGACATGGTTAAGGCACACACTGCTACTCTATCTTTTTGGTTTCGGTCTGAGAAAGTCAAGTGTAACTGTTGTTAATCTCAATCTGGCAAGTGCTCTTTTTTCTACACACACACTGTTAACTTAGCTCCTGTCTTTCTCAGTTCTGTGCACTTTCCTGTGCATTTAAATAGCATGTAATAGAGATCATGCAGTTCCATTTCACTAATAGATGCCTACAGTAGGAGAAGAGGGGGCTATGTCTGTTTACTTAATAGTCCATTATTGTGCCTTTACTACCCTTGTCGTTGATTTCCTCAAATTATTTTGCATATACATATGCTATAAATAGTAGACATAGTCTACTTATTTATCCTCTCTTTAATGCCCTAGCATTTCATACTTATAGCCAATGAATTATTGAATAGAAATTTGTGAACAAACATCGCTGGGGCTCTTTGATACAAATGGCAATAGGCTTTTTTAATGCCAAGTCCAAAGCTTTTTCTTTTCTTGTGATTTTTTGCGTATGTATGAGTGAGGTTGATGTAGTTTGTTTTAATATTTCTATATTTTTTTGAGCTTCTGTAAAAAGCTTTATTTCCCCTTGGGACACTATACTATATATTTAGAGAAGCAAAAAAGAAAAGAAATTTGGAGAATGTTGCGATATGGTTTATTTTTTTTATATATTCATCTAATATGTATCCTAGGTGGAAAGAGAAATATGAGATTAAAGTACAGAATGATGGATTTTAGTTTTGGGCGGTATCTTAAATGTAACAAACAATAATGGACAAAATGGTGCTTGTTGTGTTTAGCCCCTGAATTCCAACTGAGCAGAAGTATTGGGACAAATGCATCTGAAGCAAAGTAAAGTTTGTTAAAGTAAGTATTTGGTCACATGCCTCTTACGCTCCTAAAAATTCTGGCTCTTTAATGGCCCTTTATGGTTCTTGATGGGGTTGCATGGTTCCTCTTAGAACCATTGCTTAACAAAGCACCATTTCATTCCGGGAAGGTGTGTTTTTTTTTGCCTATGAAGTTGTTTTTTTGTCTTCTAAAAAAAGTCCTAATATGTAGAAAAAAAACTAAATCTTTAAGGTATTGTAGGCTATTTAGCATGACATTAACAGATTAACAAAACCAGAACTTAGCCTGTGTTATTATATGCAGCGAGAGTCCTTTTAAAATCAAGAACTCCTTGGTATTTCACAAATCTCTTACAATCTGTTTGTGGTTATTCACTTTATGGAGCCTGTTGCAGATCTAAATCAAGTTTGTTTCTGGAACCTTAATGTGGATGGGTCTTTTGGGAACCAAAACTGTTTATTCCATTGCATCACTCTAAAGCACTACTCTGGCACTTTTATTTTTAAGAGTGTACATGCCATTACTGCCGTACGTCTGCAGGTGTTCACATGTCTAGTCTCAAAGTTTCTTTTCAAAAACTGTAGCAACTTCCCGTAAAGTCCATTTCGTTTATGTAGATGTGAACATTCCAGTTTCATTGTGGTGTGGACCAAAACAATCACACCAAGATCCTTTGGAAAAGGTGGTCTCGGTGCAGTTCCAGGTGAATCTTGTAGCAGTTTGCTTGAGGTATGAATTTTATCCAAGACAGGACCAGTCTAACCACCACAAATATTTTACATTTTACGTGAAATTGTATATGTTGTAGTAGTCGTGCTAAATTCCTGCTGTTGATAATTACAAAATTTAATTTCGCTCATAATGGATAGAAAGATAGAACTTTATTTAACCTAAGGGGGAAATTTAGGTTTTTACAGAAGCTCTTTAAGTAAATAAATACATTAATTGGTAGGTACACTAGGTAAGTAAGAAATTAGATAAATAAATAAATACAAACATACAGATATACTTTGGGCTGAACAGACACTGGATAACTATAAAGCAAGAAAATTCAAAAGAAAGAAAACTTCTGACTTGGCTGTCACAGTTACAGTGAGGCATTTATACAGATGTATTGCTGTTGGTATTAAGGATCCCCAGTAGCGTTTCTTGACACATTTCTATTAACTGAAAGTATTCTTTGTTAGAGTGTCAGAGAGAGGATGTGCAGTATTGTTTATAATGACACTCAATTTCATTTTAATTCCCTCCTTTGCTACAACCTCCAGGGGGTCCAGAGTGTACCCTATAACTGAGCCTACGCTTTTAATTAGCTTGTTGATTCGGTGGGCCTCTCTTGAAGAGATGTTACCAGCCCAGCATAGCACAGCACAGCACAGCACACTGGCCATCACAGACATGCACATGATGTTAAGGATGTCACTTTCCACATTAAAGGAACACGGTCTCCATTGGGAAAAGAACCTGCTTTCCCTTTTCTTATGTAGTTCCTCTGTGTTCTGAGACCAGTCCAACCTGTTATTAATGTGGACCCCCAAGTACTTGTATCAGTGGACCACCTCTAATTCCACTCCTTGAACAGTGACTGGATATAGAGGCTCTTTGGTCCAGAGGAAGTCAATAACCAGTTCCTTGGTTTTGCTGATGTTAAATGACTGAAACTTTTTTCTCCACCAAGAAACAAAGTTCTTCACCTGACTCCTTTCTCATTCCCATTATCAATTCACCCCATAAGGGCAGAATCATCTGAGAATTTCTCAGGTTACTTGACTGGATGTTATATTTACAGGTTGAGGTGTACAGAGCGAAATGAAAAGGAGACAGGACTGTTCTTTAATGTGCTCCAGTGTTCTTCACATCCATATCAGAAACACAATCTTGGAGTCTCACAAACTGCGGTCAGCCTGAGAAATAGTCTATTATCAGGACACCACAGGCTAATCCACCAGCATATTTTTGAGTTTACCCCTTAAAAGGGTTGGCTGAATGGTTTTGCAGGAGCTGGAGAAATCAAAAAAACATCTTCCTCACAGTGCTGTAAGCTTTGTCCAGGTGAGAATAAGCCTTATGGAGGAGAACGAGAATTGCATTCTCCACTCCAGTCTTTATCTGAAAGACAAATGGCAGTTGCTCCAGGTGGTCTATCACAAGAGGAATTGTATTGTCCAGGACCAGCCTCTTGATGGTCTTCAAGATGTGATATGTAAGTGCCACTGGTCTGTAGTCATTGGGTGACGAGGTGCCTGCCTCCTTTGGAACAGGAACACTGCAGGATTTTTTTCCACAGCAGCAACACTTTCTGAAGCCTTAGGGACAGATTGAGCAGGTGGCAGAGGACATCACAAAGTTGGTCAGCATAAGCATTAAGAACTTGAGGACTGATTCCTTGTGATCCTGCACAGTGAAACATATCCACATTTTGGGTGTCTGGATGCAGACAGTGTTGAGCCCTCTAAGACTTACAAGTCTTTCTTATATGTTAAACGAGTTTAGCTTCAGATTCATTCTGCAAGTACATGTAATATTTTGTGAAATGTTAATTCCATGTCCGTCTTTCCATTTTCTGATTGACTTGTCGGTACCTATCCTGGTAGCTCTGGGCACAAGGGAATAAGCAACCTGAGATAGTATGTTACTCCAGCATGGGAACACACAACACTTAAAAGCAGTTTACCATCTGCCCACCAAAGTGTGAAGATGGGACAGATAATGATAGATTTGTTACCCTTGTTGATGTCCCCCAGGATATTAGAGGGTCCTGAGGTTTGGACTCACAGGAATACTACAGAGGACACACAGTCTGGCCCTCATTAGTCACACATTGGGAAGCATACAGAGAAACCTTGTGCAGCTATGGGAGTTTTGAAGGGTACCATCAATTCTTAGAGTTGCTGGCCCATCAACATAAATATTTTAATACATAATCACGTGTATCTATTTGGAGTCATAAGATGTTTACTGAAAGGTCCTAGCAATGTGTTTGTTTTTTTGCCGGTTTCATCCTAGCATGTTGCTTTCTGTAATCCCATGAAACTGCTTAGTGTTTCTTTAATACTCTTTATTTTCCCAGGACTTCTGGTCTTTAACTGTGTGTGGCTAAGGGTAATTTGTATGGCCTTTCATTTATGTCTGTATCTTCTTATGTCTGCTTGATTTCATGTTAACCCCATTCTGATGTTTTACTTAGAGCCAAATGGATATTTGCAAAGGAAGTTTGGATGAAATTTCAAGGCCGGCTTCAGGTTCTCGCTCTCGAACAGGTAGTCGCATATCAAGCTCCCGACAAATAGACAGACAGAGGACAGGTTCTGCCTGTTCTAGGTCATTGGAAGTCCTGTCACCTGAAAAAATGGAGTCTGAGGTAAAGCCATTTTAAATTAATACTAAAAAACAGTAGCATGTGCATCTTAAATGGACTGGTTGGAGTTGCCAAACTTTTGATGCTGTGCCCAGGATATCAGGATATTCTAAATGTGCTCCCGCCCGGGAGTGTGTATTTCTTTTTTAGTATGTACTGTATTGGCTTTATTTTAGATTACGATTGTATCTTTGTTTTCCCTTTTTTTAGAAAAAAGTATGTTTTTGAGTGCCCTAAAATGATTTTTTTTAATTCAGCTTATTAATTTCAGAAACAGTTTTCGGTCTGTTTTTTGTGTTCGACTGTGAATAGAAGAAAACATTTTTGTTTTTTTTATCATACAGTTCAGTCCATGAAAATTTGGTTTATCTATGTAGGTCAGCATAAATGACCCTGAATCTCGCCACCACCCATCATTCTTTGGTTGATGATCCAACAAGATGACTTCCAGACTGGTCACCAAGAGATGGATGCTTTTCGGCATGTTTCATGCAAAGGGTTGTGTTTGTTAGTATGTGATTCTAGGGAGTCTGTGTTTAAGTTTCTCTGCATCTTGTACTCCTGGTAACATTTCTAAAAACACGTGACTCTTAACAACAGATTCAATGAATGAATTGATAAACTATGGCCAGTCGACAACAGGTGAGATTATTGACTTTCTCTTTAAAAATGTTCAAGTCACAGGCCTGGAAACTTCGGTCAACTCTCAGTCTACCTGCTCCTGGGTTTTCTATAGACAAGTCTTTGATGGCCATCCAATTTAATGAGAGGGGTACTGTAAGAAGGATTGATAGGATTAGAAATGAGTACATTAGAGGGTCGGCTCAGGTTAGACCACTGTTACCTCGGTCCTGGGGGCACACTGTGGCTGCAGGTTTTATTCCAATCAGATTCCTAATCGGTGACAACACCCATGATAACACTGATCTAATTTAATTAGCTGGTATTATCTTTTTTTTTTTATTCTACATTCAAAAAAGCACAGCAGCGTAATTTTTACATTTATAAGACATTTAAAAATATGTCTGCTTTTGCTATATAGATTTAAATGCTTTACTCTCTTTTGTTGATTTCATTATATTTTGCCCTTTCTCTGTGCAGGTTTTTCCCATCTTTGTATCTTATTAATGACAATTAAAAATGAGCAGAGCAGACACGCTGGCAAGCAACACTGAATAATCAAAGGCTGCAACTACTTTAGAGTCAGACCCACTAATTAGTAAATAATGAATTAATTAAATAATTAGAACACCTAGAAAAGTAGAATGAAAATCGAGATGAAAATGTTAAAGAGAAAAAAATACATTATTCCAATATAACTGCTGTGAAAAGCATGCCCCCGGACACAGACAGACAGATACCAGAATGTCCAAAATGCACGCGTTTATTAATTTCACAGCACCACAATGCCAACGGTCTCAGTCTCTTTCTTTCTCTTCCTCTCAATGACCTCCACACCCTCCTCACAAGCTTTGTCTCCTTCCTTCCAACTCCGGCTCATCTTTTGGAGGGAGGCGACCCCTTTTATAATGACCCGGATGGGCTCCAGGTGCTCTGTCTGACGACACTTACTGGTGTGGTGGAATTGTCCGGAGAGCTCCTGGAAGCACTCTGGGTGCCCCTGGAATTTCTTCTGGCAGCACTTCCTGGTGTGGCGGAAGTGCTGCCATCCAGGGTTCCAACAACGTCCGGGCTCCCCCTGGCGGTGACTCTGTCTTCGCACAGGGTTGAGCTTTGCAGCTCCGTGACCCCCATGCAATCTAGAGAGGCCGCCCTCCTGCGCTCCAGGGAAAATATTGTCCCATTTCCAGTCCCCTGCTTGTTATTATATATTTATATTTCTATTTTTGTTTGTTTTTTTTTTTGTTTTTTTTTTTTTACCAAACTTAGTTTTCTAATTTCTATATTGTTCCCAAAACACAGAACTTGGGAAATAACACATCACTTAATTAGCTCAGGAGTCCAATTAAAAACAGAAGCTGGTTGGAGCAAAAACCTGCAGCCACATTGTGCCCCAGGGCTGAGGTTGGGAAACACTGGTGAAGGTGAAGCCGAGGTCAAATGAACCAGGATGCTCCACATCAGGAGTAACCATTGTTGAACAACGTGTCGTAGTGAGATTTCTTTGGGCAGAGGGACTGAAACCTTATGTGATTCACTGAATGTTGTTGGCTCAGTATGGAAATGAAAACAACATCATTGATGTTATGTTTGAGTGGGTAGAAATGTTTAAAGTGGGAAGAACAAGTATCACCGATAAAGCTCAATCTGGTTGACCATCAACATTAGACAAACCAGCCCATATGGACATGGCGAATGTCTCTTCATCAAAGAAGAATGACGAATTACTTTGCTATTTCTGCATATTTATATATCGGCTATGATTTTGCACATGCCATAGTGCAGGATGACTTCTGGAGCAGTAAAGTTGATGCAAAATGGGAACCCAGAAAGCTTACTGATCTAAACAAGCCAACATCTAGCAGTGAATTTCAGCAGCTTTCACTCCCTCTTCCCGATGAAATCTCGCTAAGGTGCATTTTTCAGCAATGTTGCAATCTCGCAGCGGAGTGTTAGTGTTAATTCGACCTTGGCTTCAGCTAGACTTATGGCAGAGTGTTGTGCTGTACATGTTTGAAATACCCAAAAGCCATCACAAATGTGTTGTATTACATCAGTTTCTGTTTTTTGTGGTTACCATGTAATTTTCACATTGCCTTTACTTTTTAATTTGCCCTCGTATTTCATGAATAGGTCTTTAGATGGACAAAATCTATTGTATTGCTATTTGTGCTATGTGTATTCTTTCCAAAGTACAGCATGAATAATTTAGGGTATTTACTAATTTAGCTTTTTTTTTCCTAAAGTAACTAAATTGTAGTTTTTGGGGTTTTTTTTAGAAACTTTTTTTTAGATTGTACTTTTTAACTTTTACTTGATTAGTTTCCATATCAGTTACTTTTACTTAAGTAAATTTTTGTCTAAGTAACTATACTTCTACTTGAACAGGGTCCCTTTCTACATCGCTGGTCAGTAAAGAATATGTGGATTTGTTTTGGTAATGATTACTGTTATTCTGTTATTTGTTTCATTGTCACGTGAAAATGAGGTGACTATTTTTATTTCTTGGAATTACTGTCAGTGCCATACATTTTTGGACAGTGACACAATTTGCATATTTTTCCCTCTGTATGCCACCACAATGGATTTGAAATGAATAAATAATTACATGATTGAAGTGAAGGCTTTCAGTATTAATTCCTAGGGTTTAACAGAAATATCTTAAGACCCTTTTAGGAATGACAGACATTTTTGTACATGATCCCCCATTTTCAGGTGCTCAAAGTATTTGGACAGCTGATTGACAGACTGTTCCATAGCCAGGTGTGAGCAGGTCCCTCATTATTGCATTTACACAGTTGATTCCAAGTGTGGAATTTGCATTTGGAAGTTGTCTTTGTGAACTCTTAATTTGAGGTCCAAAGAGCTGTCCATCCAAATGAAAACAGTCCATTAGACAAAGAAAGCAATACAAGCCTATTAGGGAGATAATAGAAACAGTAGGAGTAGTCAAATCAGCCACCTGGTACATTTGTAAAGAGAAGGAACACACTAGTGAGCTCAGCAACACTACAAGACCTGGACAACCACGGAAGACAACTGCAGATTTTTGTCTTTGGTGAAGAAGAACCCCTTCACAACACTTAATCAAACTAAGAACACTCTCTGGGGGCAGACCTGTCACTGCCAAAACCTCAAATCAAGAGAAGACTTGAAAGTAAAGGCAGAGGGTGTACCTCAAGGTGCATACCACTGGTAAGCCTCAAGCATGGGAAGAACAGATTAGACTTTGCCAGAAATTATTTAAAAAAAGTCCAGTTTTGGAATAGTTTTCTTTGGACAAATTGGATCGATATATACCAGAATGTTGGATAGAGAACAGTATGGAGACTGTAGCATACTATATCATCTGTGAAACATGATGGAGGCAGTGTTATGCATGACTGCCATTGGAAGTCCGTCACTGGTGTTTATTGATGATATGACTCCTGGAAGAAGTAGCAGGACAAATTCTGAAGTGTACAGGGTTGGACTGTCTGCTCAGATTCAGACAAATGCTGCAAAGCTGGGAGGACGGCACTTCACGGTACAGATGGACAATGAGCCAAAACATATTGTGACAGCAAACCAAGTGCTTTACAGGGCAAAGAAGTGGAATATTCTTCAGTGGCCAAGTCAGTGAACTGACCTCAACTGAAATGGACATGCATTTCATTTGCTGAAGACAAAACTGAAGGCAGAAAGTCCAATGAACAAACAGCACCTGAAGACAGCTGCAGTATAGTCCTGGAAAAGCAACAGAAGGGAGGAAACCCAGCACTTGGAGAAGGCCATGAGTTCCAGTCATTGACTGGAAAGGACGTTCAACCAAGTATTGAATATAATTGTTATATTCACGATTATGTTAGTTTGTACAAATACGTCTGAGAACCTGAAAATAGGGGGACCATATAGAAAAATGTGTTTTCTAAATGGCTCATACAGTATTTTTGTTAAACCCCTTCAATTAAAACTGCTAAGTCTACACTTCATACACATCTTTATTGCTTCATTTCAATTCCATTGTGGTGGCTGACAGAGCCAAAATGATGTAAATTGTATCATTGCCCAAATACCTATGGACCTAACTGTAATAACTTTATTTTATGATGATGTTTTTGTGATGTCATTGTTGAATCATTTTCTTTAGGATTTTCTTGAGATGAGCCTGCATTTTGTGCATTTTTTGTTTTCATCAGCACGGACATGTTTTGGATGCCATAAAAGATTGGTGTTGTGTAAAAAGTCGTTAATTAGCAAAGCAATTGCCAGTGACTGCATAGTGCTAGAGCAAATCTTGAAGAAAACAAAGAATTGAAAATCTATAGCATGTTTTCACACTTAACTAAAAATTCTGGATAAAATTTTGGTTTTGGCTAAAGGCTCTTATAATCAATGTTTACCTTTACTGCAAGGGAAAAAAAGAAAAAAATATTTCAAATGCCAGTAAAAACACTAGCAGTTCAGCTGATTCACAGCATAGGTAAGCCCACTTACCCACAGTATAAGCAAAGGTTAAAACTGGAAGATCAAAATACACAGGTGACAAAACCAAAAAAGATTCTCAAGTGAAGTCAAAGGTTGTAGGCATAAGACTTTTATCAGGCAATACTGAATAAAAACAAATTGCTGTATAGCTTCAATCTTGGATGTTTATTAAATGCTCTGTGCTGTCCATTTATTCTGTAATGGTGGTAACATCACGAGCTATGCATTTCCAGTCCATCTGCAGCTAAGACATCACATTTTTAAATCCAGTGTTTCTGTAAATCATACCTTATCTGGCATTAAGGTTGCGTGGTATACTGAAAAAAAAAACATTTTTAAAATGGTATGATACTGGCATTTTGTTAATATTGATACCAGAAATAAATGGTTTATTAGTTTGATTGCAAACACCCCAACTGCTCTTCAATGAAAGGTGATTGAGGACAGGGCCTGTATCAGTTGTGTCCTCAGACAGAAGGCCAAGCATAACCTACCAGTAGAGATGCAGGTAAAAGCATCCCTTGAATTGTTTGGATGGTGGGGGGTGCACAATAAAAGAGTGCCAAGTCCCCAGCCCTGTAAGTGTTGGTATCAGTAGGCAGCTATTGAGCTCCCTGCAGGCTTACCTCACCCTTGGGTTAGAAATGGGTCAGCAGTCTGTCAGGGATACATGGGCCCATAAGGTGGAGTTCTTGGTGTACAACCCCCAGGGTTGGAGATATTACAAAAGAGCCTGGAAGTGGTCCAGTCAAGTCGAGTTGGGTAGCATGCACTGGTACAGTGCGTTGCTGCACCCACTACACGGCGAAACAACTCGGGATCCCTGTCTGCAACCCCCCAGGCAGACACGAGGTCCAGTCCCACCCTCCAGACATTACCCTCTATCTGCCGCAGCCAGGTGTTATGTAGGCGGCCCCTTGGTCAGGTCCAGCCACTCTGGTAACCCCAACAATGAGGATATTACGAGCCAGATCACCCTCAGGGAAACGCGCCACATGGCCTTAGAGCTGTAACCGATGCGCCCTTACAATGCAGGTAATGTGCCTCATTTGGGACTCCATGAGCAACCGCTCATTTGACACAAAGTCAAACCAATGGTACCCAAGGATTTTTCGAAGTGATACAGTACCAAAGGAGTTGAGTCTTTGTCTCAGGTCACTGGATAAAGTCCATATCTTGCAACCATATAGCAAGACAGGAAGCACCAGGACTCTAAACATTTGGACCTTCGTCCTTTTGCATAGATATTGGGAGCGCCACACACTCCTTTCCAGTGACCTCATGACCCCCCCATACTCTCCTAATCCGTCTACTGACTTCACAGGAAGAGTCACCAGAGACATGAATGTCACTTCCAAGGTAAGTAAACCTCTCAACAAGATCAACACTCTCCCTCCGCAAACAGACACACTGCTAATGGCTGTGCCCAAGAGGTCATTAAGGGCCTGGATCTTGGTTTTTATCCAGGACAATCGCAAGCCCAGACACTCGGACTCCTCACTCAGTCTCTCCAGTGCCCCGATCAGAGTCTCCATTGACTTCGCGAAGATCACATCATCGTCAGCAAAGTCAAGATCCATGAATCTTCGCATTTGTCCTCCATGAGAACCCTCAATGTCAGGAAGTGGTCGATGGTAGACTTCTTAGGCGTAAAGCTAGACTGTTCTGGTCGCGGGAAGGTGAGCAAGTGATCACGGATCCTATTGAGGACAACCCTAGCAAGGACTTACCAGGCACCGAGAGCAGTGTTATCCCCCTGTAGTTGCTGCAATCCAGGCGATCACCCTTCCCTTTCCAAATAGGGATGACGTCCTGTTTTCCAGTCAGCTGGGATGATGCCAATCTTCCAAAAGGAAGCAAAAATTGCTTGCAGTGCCAGGAGGACAGCCTTACCACCAGCCTGGAGAAGTTCACCCCGGATGCCACAGATCCCTGCAACCTTCCACCTGGTTCACCATCTGTGTAATCTCAGTGAGATTGGGTGGTTCACAGCTAATTGGAGGACCAGCCTCAAGAACTGTGGACCCAGAGATATCCAACGTCCTAGCCAGAGGATCAGCTTTGAACAACTGCTCAAAGTAGCTAGCCCAGCGGGTCACAACTGCAGCGTCATCCGTAAGGACCGTTCCATCAGCAGCCCTGACTGCGACTCTCCGAGGAACAGATTCAGATGTGCGTAATCTTCGATTCCTCTGTAAGCAGGACGTGGGTCGCTAGACCACAGATGGTGTGTCACTTGCTCACAGATTTCACTAACAAATGCCTCTTTATCTGCTCTTAGAGCCCTCGCAGCCGTCCTTCTCAGTTCCTGGTACAGACCAGAGTTGCCATTGAGCCGTGCACTGCGACCCCTCACGATGATATCTAGGGTGCCCTGTGAGATGAAACAACTCCTTCTGGGAAAACCCGGTAACACCAACACAACCCTCAGCAACCTTCAGGGTCTTGTCACAGAAGGTCTCCCACATCATATTAGGATCGGCAGTCATACCCAAATCTGAAAGTTCCTCACACAAACTGCATGCAACTCATTAGAAACAGCCTGGTCTTTTCATCGTACTGTAGGTGGTAACCTACTGGACCTAAGCTGGATCCTAAGAGTAGCAACAACAAGTCTGTGGTCAGAATTCACAAATTGGGCGCTTCTGTAGACTCTGCAGTTTTAGAACATTAGAACACTCTAGACGAGAACAGGCCATTCAGCCCAACAAAGCTCGCCAGTCCTATCCACTTATTTCTTTCAAGAAAACATCAAGTCGAGTTTTGAAAGTCCCTAACGTCTTACTGTCTACCACACTACTTGTTAGCTTATTCCAAGTGTCTATCGTTCTTTGTGTAAAGAAAAACTTCCTAATGTTTATGCGAAATTTACCCTTAGGTTTCCAACTGTGTCCCCATGTTCTTGATGAACTCATTTTAAAATAAGTCTCGATCCACTGTACTAATTCCCTTCATAATTTTAAACACTTTAATCATGTCACCTCTTAATCTTCTTTTACTTAAACTGTAAAGGCTCAGCTCTTTTAATCTTTCCTCATAATTCAATCCCTGTTGCCCTGGAATCAGCCTAGTTGCTCATCTCTGGACCTTTTCTACCGCTGCTATGTCCTTTTTGTAGCCTGGAGACCAAAACTGCACACTGTACCCAAGATGAGGCCTCACTAGTGCATTATAAAGTTTGAGCATAACCTCCTTTGACTTGTACTCCAAACACGGTATAACGATGATATAACGGATTTCAAATTATCTGCTAATCCACCTTTCTTGGTATCATCTGCAAACTTAACCAGCTTGTTACTTATATTCCTATCTAAATCATTTATATATATATATATATATATATATATATATATATATATATATATATATATATATATATATATATATATATATATTAAAAATAGCAGCGGCCCTAGCATTGACCCCTGTGGAACACCATTCTTAACATCGGCTAATTCTGATGAGGTTCCTCGCACCATCACCCTCTGCTTCCTGTTTCTGAGCCAATTCTGCAACCATCTAAAAACATCAACCTGAACTCCCACTTCTTTTAATTTGATGCCCAACCGCTCATGTGACACCTTATCAAATATTTTCTGAAAGTCCAGATAAATAATATCATAGGCTCTACTTTGATCGTATCCTTTTGTTGCCTCCTTATAGAATTCCAGCATGTTAGTAAAACGCGACCTCCCTCTTCTGAACCCATGCTGACTGTTCAGAATAACTCCTGTCCTTGCCATGTGTTGCTTAATCTTATCCTTAATAATTCCTTCCATGTTAAGCTTATTGGCCTATAGTTTTTTGGATCTGCCCTGTCACCCTTTTTATATAATGGGATGATATTTGCCATTTTCCAGTCCAGAATCTCTCCAGTGTTTTATATATGTACTCACTAGCCTCCTTAAGAACACGAGGATAAATATTATGTGGTCCTGGGGCCTCATGTATAAAAGTTGCGTACGCACAGAAATGTTGCGCAAGAACTTTTCCACATTCAAATCATGATGTATAAAACCTACACATGGCGTAAAGCCACGCACTTTTCCATGGTACCTCATACCTTGTCGTACGCAATTTCTCCGCTCGGTTTTGCAGACTGGCGCGTCAAAGCTGTGCTACTGTTCCTGTGTGGTTACTCATTATTTTCCTGACGCGGCTTTATAAATACACTGAAACTAACCGCATATTGTTTATTAGTGTAACGCGTCTGATTGTAATTAACTTGTAACAATATAATGGTCCAGGGACCAGCCATAGTATTCCAAATACCATAACTGCTTTAGCGTTGTTACTCTCACTTCTCCTTCTTCTTCTTCTTTCAGCTCCTCCCGTTAGGAGTTGCTACAGCGGATCAACTTTTTCCATATTACTCTCACTGCACCACTCAGAGTATTTATATCACTGTATCTGAGTGTGAATCACAGCAGCAGCTGATCGGAAAGAGAATTATCGGTATACAGTTTCACGTACACGCTGTCTCAGCCACTGCAAAACGTTTTAAAGCCTTTCCTGTACAGACTTCGCGGTTCAGAAACAGTTTCATCCCAAGAACTTTAAATGCACTCAGTCAATTGCACCTTATTGAACTGTTTGTACTTATAAGTACAATTACCCCACTGTAAACTTGCACTATAGTTATAATATCGCACAACCTGAGCCACTTTATTAAGCGCGTATTTACATATAATGACGATATCATTTTTAAGGTGAAATGCAGCAAAATATGTTTATTAAATTTTACAGATAAAACTTTAACTTCATTTAAATAATCTATATTCTTCACTGGGAGTGTCGTTAAGGATAGAATAATTAAACATGTACTGCGAAGATATTTCAATGTTCCTTAAACGTTTTGAAGAATCGGCGCTAAGCTTACAGATGGTTAACCTCTATTACAGAGCTGATTGTGTGGCGATCGGTTACTTGGGGAAAGAAAACCACTGACTGCAGTGACGGCTACACCAATATATATTGAATATAAAACAGAAAGAGAAAATAAGAACACAGCTAAAAACGCAGCGACAAATTTCGGCAAAAGTTAAATGCTTGTGTCATGAGCACGAGGCGGCTATGCAGTGTCTGCAACGGACATGGCCATCCACCGTGCATAAGCTACCTTATTGACATTGGCGGGCGAAGGAGCCACCGATTCTTCCTCTGCCCAGTGCCACCACAAGCCTAGAGCCGCCCCTGAGTACTGCTGCAATAAATTATTTCATTGAAGTGAAACACATGTTTAATAACGTGCTTTAACTCCTATCATCATGAAAATGATATCACGTATACATCTCAGTATTTTAGTTATTCAGAGAGCTATAATATCATGAATGTAATGGATTCTGTATCCAGTTGGAAGAAGAGAGCCGGTTTAAGAAGCAAGTAGTGATTCACACACATAGGCACATAGAAGATCAAATACAAAACAAAGCATTTAACGTGCTGCTTTAATTACGATGTGATTTGAGAAACTGGTTAATTAAACAATTTTAAGATGAAGTTTATGATGTTTTACTTTAATGGCAAAATAAACTACGTGATTAAAGTGGAAATGTCGAGATTGAAGTTGACATTTCGTGCTTTTTCCCCACTGTGTGCCTTTTTTTTCCTCTGTACCCTAATAAGCTTTCATATGACACTCAAGACAGTGGGCTACAACTCGGCTTTTCACGGCGACTTTGATATGTGACTTCTTTTTTATTTCTGGCACTGTGCGATTTTGTGAACGTGAGCTTTCAAGTTTCTCCTACATGCTATGTCACTCGATCAACTTCCTTTTATTGATTATACCACGATTTATTTGAACAAATAGTATGTTTTTCCTTTGCCTCCACTTGGTATTCACTGAAATTCTTATTTTCCCCCGTGCTTTTCCCATTCTCTTTTCCCAGAAGGCTGAGCTTAAGGGCGATTTATATTGATTTGCATATTCAAAGAGGCGTAATTCTGGGAGGAGTTGGGGCGTTACATAAAGTGCGTGCACAAGGGTTACTTTTCACACTGATCGGGATTTATGTAGCAGAAGAACGTGGAAGTTGGAGTACGCACAGATTCCTGCATCTGGATTTTTCTGTGCGTAAGCACATTTCAGCTTTTGTGCTTACGCCATGTTATAGTGTGAGTTCTACGCATGGCGTTAACATGAGGCCCCTGGTGATTTGTTTGATTTCATCTTATTTAATCTGAGCAGCACTTCTCCCTCTAAAATTTCCAAATCCCTCAGTACCTCCTTAGTAGTCGCGTTTACCTCTGGGAGGTTATCCACTTGCTCACTTGTAAACACCTCAGAAAAATGTAAGTTTAGGGCATCTGCTATTTCACTGTCTGTATCTTTTAATTCCCCTTTACTATTCCTGATGCAATTGACCTCCTCCTTAACTGTTCTTTTACCACTAAAATACTGAAAGAATCTCTTAGCCTTCTTTCGCCTTATCTGCTATATTCCTTTCCAACTGTCTTTTAGCCTCCCTGATATCCTTCTTAATGGTTGACCTCATGTTCTAATACACTCTACGATTCATTTTGCAGTCATTAGTCTTATATGCCTTTATAAAGCAGTTTTTTCCTTTGCAACTTCTTTTTTAAATCTTTATTATTCCACCGTGGAGTTTTTTTAGTTTCCAATTAATTCTAAATTTAGGTATGAATCTGTCCTGCATTACATGTAAAACATTTTTAAACCTGTTCCACTGCTCCTCAACTGTCTTCACACTTAAAAGCTTATCCCAGTGTATCCTACTTAGACATTGTCACATCTGTTCAAAATTAGCCCTACCAAAGTTCAACTTAACAATTTTAGTCTTTGCATCTGCACTCTTACAAAATACTGAGAATTGTATTACATTATGGTCACTTGACCCTAGTGGTTCAATCTCCTCTACACCCTCAATTCTATCCTGATTATTAAAAAATACTAAATCCAGACAGGCTTCACCCCGTGTTGGTGCTTTAACACGCTGTGTTAAAAAACATTCACTGATTACTTCTATAAACTCCTGCTCTTGTACTCCTCCATCTGCAAGGTTATCCCAGTTTTGCAAGAGCCTCCAGTGTCTGCCCACGAGGATGTGAGCGATCTCCTTCACAGCACCACCAGTATTGGAGTACCAAGTCCAACGATGTTGTTCAGGGCACTGGAACCAGGATCTAGTGATTCACAGCCCCTTAACTTTTGCAAAGTCAAGGAACATGGAACCACTTTCACCTTGGTCACCAGACCCATGGGGACCGAGACAATCCTCATAGCCTGCCCTGTCAGTGCCAGTGGCTGCATTGAAGTCACCCATGACCAGAGGAGTGTCACCTTGTGAGTACACATCAACCACCGAGCGAAGCTGTGAATAAAATGCCTCCTTCGCAGAGACATCACTCACTGCAGTCAGAGCATACACTGAGACAACAGACAAGGCACCCAGGGAGTGCCGTAATATGAGTCCCATAATACGCTTGTTGAAAGGAGTGACATCGGACACCATTGGAAGAAGCCAGTCCGCTACAACAACAGCTACTCCATGAGTATGACAGCCATCAAACCGACCAGACGAATAAAATTTGTATCCACCTACAGAGATCTGGCCAGTCCCCGGTCTGCGCACCTCAGAGAGTGCCACCACTGAAATGCAGAGTTTACGCAGCTCCTCCGACAGCAGAGGCCGCCTCAAATTGGGACCCGAGTGCTGCCGTGCAGCAGGTGACTCAGCACTGCACCAGTTCCGATCCCCAAACAACCTGACCCTATTGGCTCTCCAACGGTTTCGACTCTGCCGGGGATGGGGTTCCCGAGGGCTTTCCCCCATCACCTTCATGATGCGAGCAGCCTTCCTATGGGCGGCTGCAGCACAGCTACAGAGAGCTAGCTCTCTGGTCCAGTGATTGGGTATAAAAATGCCAGTGGCCATTGCTCTGGTGAACTTGGAATTGGGTGGAGTGTGCATGAGAGTTCAACAGGTTCAACTACAGGTTACAAAGCCAAATAATGTCCCTGAACTGAAAAACATTATCTTTTAAAAGTGCTATGAAATGGGATAACAGGCTTTATTGTCTTACTTGTTGTGTTTTGCCTTCAAAGCAGTGTTGCCTTTTTATTTAGTTGTAATAAAACCTACCTTCCCTTTATATTTTTATAATTAGTAATTGGTAAATAATGGAGAAAGTGGATGGACTGAAAACCTGTAGCCCTGCAGGAACCGAGTTTTACATCCTTGCTTTATGGAAATGAAAAAAGAAAAGAAAAAAAAGCTTGCCAATCCAGCTCAATTGCTACAGTATATATTTTCTGATATCTTGTGCCTCAAATGTGTATTTTTTTCCTAAGGAATCCTGCATACAGACATTGATATAAGTAATTGAGTGTCCCCCTTAACATCCTGAAATTATAAACCTAATAAACCCCATTGTTGCAGTCCTGACTCTTGTATCATGTCCACAGGTTTCCTCAAGCAGATCCAGCTGTGATGATTCCACATTGGACATCTTTTAGCACCTGCTGTTGTGAAGTGATGAATTTACAGATGCACTTTAAACAATCTGAAACGATTTGAAGTTAGCATATCAGCAGTACGCATTTAGCTGCTGTTCATGGTTGTCTATTATGCCGTATGTGTATGCTGAATTATCTTTTATTAATTTGAAATCAATTTGCTGCCTCGCAGCAAGTCCTGGGTTCGCTTTCTGGGTCCTCCCAGCGTGGAGTTTGCATGTTCTCCCCATGTCTGTGTGGGTTTCCTCTGGGTGTTCTGGTTTCCTCCTACAGTTCAAAAACATGCAGGTTAGGTGCACTGGCGATTCTAAATTGTCCCTAGTGTGTGCTTGGCGTGTGGGGTGTGTATGTGTGCCCTGCGGTGGGTTGGCGCCCTGCCCAGGGATTTGTTCCTGCCTTGCGCTGGCTGGGGTTGGCTCCAGCAGACCCCTGTGACCCTGTGTTAGGATATAGTGAGTTGAAGAATGACTGACTGACTAATTTGCAATTTATTGCTAGGCATTGATAATCATTTTTAAAATTGAATAGACTAGTTGAATTACTTTTTAACTGTAGTCTGAAGGCAGTCTTAGTAGCCTGTAACAACATATAAACTGAAACATGGCTGCTATAGACTCATTTATACCATTGCGACCTTAATGGCATCCTACACCCATAAAGGTAATATTGCCCCTTGTTGGATGTTTTCCCCCCACTGACACTAGGAGAAGTCTCCCTATTACAAGATGTTCTATATCAGTCTTGGTTGAACTAGGACCAATTCTTGTATTGCCTTTTTCTTGCGTCCTCTTAGGCCGTCAGAAGGTGGCAAGACTGGTAGCCTGTCACACCACAGATTTATCTTGGGAGATGTGCATTGCTATGTATCTCCAAGGACATGTGTTTGAACTAAAATCTGGTACTACTCTTTTAACTTTATATTTTACTAGCTGTCCCCCATGGCTCTGCCTGTGTAGTAGAGAAACAGGAAAAACTTTTGAAATCACTAAACAAACGGGTATCACTAGCTAAGCAGAGCCAAGGTACATTTCAACACGTGGCGAGAGGTACACCAGCTTGAACGGAGGCTGGCACATGAGTGAGAAGGCCCCTGCCTGGCTCCCGACTCCTAATGTCACGCTTTCCCCAACCCCACCCCTGGCCCACAGCCTCTGTCTCGGATTATCACGAATAAATCACTGCAAGCAACCAAACTATGGTACTTAGTGCAATGAGAGAAGTCGCAAAATTAACCGAAATGTTCAAATAAATTATAGAAAAAAACCCAATCTAAATCCATTAAGTGGTTCTTTGCTGAAAATTGGACAGACATTAGAGAGACAGAGAGATTTATACAGCTGAAGGACATGATTTTTTTTTTCTTCTTTCTAAACTAGAAATTGAAGGAAGTAAAATAAAGGGAGAGGGGGATGAGCTGCAGTTGATAGGGTAAGGAGTGCCAACATTCAATGTTGGCTTTAACCGAAAGGAAGTGCAGTTTGTATGAAACCGAGTTCCTTTACCTAGGCTTCCCATGTACTTGTAACAGAAGTCAGTGAAACTGCAGACTTGACCCAATGCACCTTCTTGACTGGTGTCATTTCATATAACAATTTTAAGTATGCTTTGATTTCACACCAAATTTTGATTGTATCATCCAAGGCTACACAGATGCATTACAATTGCATGCAAAGCCCTGCATAGATAAACAATAAAACATAATTTCGTAGGTACCATATCATCTTCACTTTCAGGGATTCCACATCTGCCTGAATGATCTAGATTGTACTTAAATAAGTTATTGGAAAATGGGGACGACATCATGGTCCATCCTAGTATTGTTGACGGACGTCTATTAATGACCCTTTGTTTTTAAAGTTTGCAAACTCCAGCAGTAAGTACATTTGACAAGCTCTTTCTTACAGAATGGCTCTGTTGAACTGGAGGATGTCTGCACTTCCCCTGAATCATCAGACTCCGAGAAAAGTGGGCAAACATGCAAAACTGGAGGAACTTCTACACCTCATAAGCATGATTTGGCACAAGCGCAAATTCTGCAGCCAACAACAGGTAGGTGAAATACTCATATTCAGAGAATCACATTCTGGTAAATGACTGTCTCGCCTCCCAAAATCGGGCTGAAAGCCATGTCTGTACATAATTGAAATATGTAAAGAAATATCAAAAAAGCAGCAGGAGGGTTCCATGCAAATGATAAGTGGTACTCCTATTAATATAATAATAATACTGTATATACTCACATTTAAGTTCTGTCATTGATAATTCGGGGCTTGATTTTTACTGTATTATTTCCCATATTTTATAATGTTGGTCGTAGAAGTTGAATGCGGAAAACTCACACTATTGATTCAATTAGATTCAGATTATGATATGCTAATGCCCACCTGAGAGAGTAACCACAGAGCACACTGCTTTTTTTTTTTTTCTTTTTTCCCTTCTATGTATTGTGCCTACATGACCACACGGTAATACCCAAACTGTTCCGAAGCGACGTTTGCACTGTTTTGTGTTTTTTGTATCTCACAACCTCATACACCTTTAGGTTGTGAGAATATCCCTTGTCTATGATGGAACATTCAATCAGAAAAAAATATGAAGCTGGTTTTAAATTAAACATCATTGAAGTGGCAAAAGAAATTGGTAACTGCGCTGCTGCAACAAAATTCGATGTGTCTGAGAAACTGGTGCGTGATTGGAGGAAGCAAGAAGATGGGGAGAAAAAAAATAAGTGTCATATTTTTGAACGGGCGTATAAGTCAGGGACTGATTTTTATGATCGATTTTTCAGGTTTCAAGACCCGACTTATACGCGAGTATATACAGTAATAATACATTTTATAATAGTGCTACTAATGGGAGTTCAGCCATGGTGTGAACAAGATTTAAATTTCTTGTAATAAAGCCATGGAGTAGCTTTCTTAAGATGTGGTTCCATTACTGTTATTGGCTGGGTGTGTTTTGCATTACTATGGGAAATGCCCATTATGGTCATGTCATAGATTGATGCACTCTTTATTTAGCTGTAAAGGGAAATTCATGTGCATCAGAAGAAACATGTCGGAGCGCAAAAGAGTTAAAAACAAAATGCAATTACTACGTAATGTCAAGACCCAAAAATTCACATCACAATAAACATGTTAATGTAAACAAATACCCAGCTATGTGTGTGTGCCAGTTATAACTTGCTGGGGTAAAGATGGAGCATAATGGGTGATGTGAAAAAATTGATCTGAAGCCGAATCTTCCAAAAACAAATTGCCTTGTTGCAGAGCATTATTAGGACAAAGTAGCAAAATAAATTCTTTTGTGCTACTGTTATCCATTTCCCACATGAAAAATCATAGTATGTACTGTTCTCATTCCCTCATTTCTCTCTTTTTTTTTTTTTTTTTTGTTCTCATTAGTATTCTGGTGAAGGATGATAATTTCATCCTAGGATTATTTTGAGGAGCTCAATACTACGTAGTAGCTCCTTATGGAATCAAAGGCCTGAGCTCTGTACAGCCTTTTATAGACATGGACTAATTTTGTTGGTACCTCTCCTTTGCTTTCTCTGCTCCATGTTCAGTGTGGGACACAAAATGACTCCAAACAGCAGGGTGACCACTTTTCTCCGTGTAAAATCGGCTGAATGACTCATTACATGATTGTAGACTTTGTGACACTAAAGAAAGAAAACAGTTTGAAAACTCCCTGTAATCAAATATTTTATATCTTTTCTAAGGATACCAACAAATGTGAGACAATTGCATTTCATTTCATCAGATTTCAGGAGATATACAGCACTTTTTCAATGAGCTTTTGGGTACCAGCAAATTTGTCCATATCTATATGGAGGGCTTACTGCCTCCTGGCAGCCCAGGTTTTTTTAGCAGCATCCTATGGAACAGTGCTTATCTGACAGAAACAAGTTTTCTGTTCCTGTCTCTCTCTCACTCTTTCTCACCTTTTAATGGGTATTTTCTCCATCTTGAGTTTATCCTTCAGTCACTTTTGCCACTTTTCTTGTCAGCCAAATGATAATCCGAACTTGAATACTTTGTACTATAGATACGAGTTTGCATGCTGAGATTATATGATTGGCTTACCATGTAGTGAGCTGTTTTACCCTGTCAGAGCAGCAATTGCTGTCAGAGTTGAAGAGTTAATGAAGCTGTGAACTTGCATAATGTGGAAAGTGTGTCATTACTCTTAAATCTTTTTCTTTTTGTTCTGCCTCTTTCCCCTTAAAAGCAGATGCTGTGGATGCTGCAAAGGGAAATGCAAGTGACTGGACTGAAGACCCAGAACTTTTCAAAGCAATCGAGAAGATGAAAAGGCTTGATAAAATCCTTGCTTCCGCAGTCCTAAAAGAAAAAGAAGTAAAACAGCAGGGGAATGAGCTGAGAGTGAAACTCTGGGATGAGCTGCAGGTAAAATGTTTTGGAATTCCAGGCATGGATTTATATATGCAAATATTATGAATCTTGTTCTTTTTTTTTTATATAATTCCATTTTGGTTTGTGGTCATTCATTTCATGAAGATTTTGACAGGTTTTTATGGAATCCATTTGTATTTACTCACTGTTCGTCAATGGATTTATTTATTTTTTTATATTCATGTTTCATTCATTACTTTCCTTGACCTCATTTTTGGATAACACTATACCTTTTGTCACTTGTTATAAATATGTAAGTGACCAGTGGTTCTTGCATCTCTTAGTGGTTCTTGCTTTTGAATAAATCGAATTCTTTGTAAGCAATAGTTAATTTCTTTTCAAGTAGGCCTATTGTCAGGTTCCTTTGGTTTTGACATTTATTTGTTCTTGTCTCTATTTTTTTTTACACTTCAGTTATTTTTATTTTCATCCTGTTTTGACTGTCTGGGTATGATTCCAGCCTGGCTTTGACTTCATTGTCTCCTCTTTTCTGCTGCTCACAATAATGTTCAGGCTGCATGATGGGAGTACTTACTGGGCACCCTCAATAGGGTAAAACAAACATTGAAGGAAAATGTTGAGAATGAAGTGTCTGTTATGTGGCTCATAACCCAAAAGTAATTCATAAATATACTGCAACACTTCTGGCTTTTCTCCCTAAGTTTGCAAGTAGAGCACAAGTAGACTGGCAAGCAAACAGAATCTGCTGATGGGTATTCAGAGAACTATTCTAGTTTCTAGCCCACCCAGATGGAGAAACTTAATAAATGCTTTAGCTGCACTTTATTGCCGGTTTATCATGGGAAGGTTTTGGGGTGTCTTCTCCTTAAATATAAATCCCTCATCTCAATGTACAGACTATTTCATGTATGTTGTCTTCTCAGCCGTTAAGCTTTATTTCTGCTTTCACACATTGGTAAGAAACCCAGCCTACATTTGCAATGCACTTGCTTCCGGAACTACAGGCTCATTTCACCCAGGATTTACTGCTACTGTGACACTTCTTCCTCTATGGAAGATATTTCATTTTTTTATAATCTATCCCCAGATTGATAGAATAGAGTAGCAAGGCAAGCAGTGGAGCAAGTTCTGAAATTTTATTCGGACATTTTAATCATTAATATTACTTAATATGGCAAAAGCGGAAACATGTGTGACAATTACACTTTACAACCTGAATGTTTACAACCTGTCATAGATGGCACTGAATAAAGCATTCAATGTGCAACAGCTTTCAGGCAGTTCTCCGCTGTTTTAATTGTGCTGCTGTAGCTCAGGTGACGAATGGCTGGGAGATCTCTTAGTTACTGTGTTCTTTCTTCTGATCATCTTATTATCTGAAATTATAAAGCTGGTCTGAAGAATTTCAGTTCCTTAAATGGTTTACTTGTTTCCTTTCATGTAATTATTGTGAGCTGTTTGGGTCCAAACTCTGGTTCTGAAGTTGAAATATGGTAACTTTAAACAAAACATATCCAAGTTCTCACCGAGTCATTTCATAAGGTAAAAAGTTTAAAAATATGTTTGTTGAGAAATGTTAAATCTGTATGACCTACTTAATGTAGGCTGATCTTAGTACTTTTGAAATCTTAAAATTGAAAAGAAAGATAATTACACAGATGTTATTAGTTATATTACTACATAAAATCACATTTCACTATAGCTGGCTTGCCCCTTGTTTAATTTTTTCCCTCTTTTTCTCATCCTCCAATGGATGTTTTTCCTCCGTTAACAAAGGTGGATTTCAGCTTCCATTCCATGATGGACCATGTTTCCCTTCATCGAGTCTGTTCCATTTTAATAGTTGGGCAATCTGAGGTTACTTCTAAAAGTGGGATTGGCACTTAGAGTGCCCAGTTCACAGTAGACTTTGAATACTGGATCTACCCTTCATGTGTTTTGCTATCAGTTGTGCTGCGTGTCGCATTGGCTGAATTGCAAGACCCACCCATGCATTAACATGAATCAAGCAGTGGAGGTAAAAAGAGACTGGTTTGTGGACAGGAGCAGTTTTATTTATTTTTTTTTGTGGAATTACTATGCAAATTACAACTAAGAGGTAGGAAAGGTGAATCTCCGTTATCTTAATGGAGGTCTTATTTTTCATTTTTTGTACATGCTTATAATGATCAATGTGTGACCAGCTTTTGGGATCCTAGCTACACATCCACATTTTTGCCCTTAAAGCAGACCCATGTACTTAAACAAGATATTAAGATGCTGGTTTTAGATTTAAAAAGAAAGGAAAGAGTATCCTGTGCTGACTTAGGTTTCTCTCTTGTTTCTATTTCTGTACCCATAGTTTCCAGCTCTTTGAGAAGGTTTCAGGAACAGGGCTAGTAAGAGAACTTGTGTTTGACAGTCAGAAGTTGGAATACTGCCAGCATTTGTAGTCTAGGGAACGCTAACTCCAGTTTGTTATGGTACTTTGATTTGGGTTAAAATATGTGCTGTTGTGGAAAATGAATTTCAGGACTAGATTTTTAGTATCCTCTGAGCTTGGAATAGTCAAAGCTACATTGGTTTGTTTCATATATAGTGCAAAGTATGTCTCATTGTTTTTTTTTATCTGTATTGTGTAGTCTATCTATTTGTTTCTTTGCATGTTTCACATTGTGTGTTTGTCTGCTCATATAGGAGTCCTATCTCTCTATGCTTTTTTTTTTTTAATTTTATACACCTGGGTTTTGTTGCAGAGTTCAAAATCTGAGGATAATCCAGAAACCCATGAAGAGAGTGAAAATACCAGAAAGTTTTTAGCTTTGACACCTGCCAGCAGTAAGTCATATTTTACTCTTTTTATTCCAAAGCATCCACTAGACCCTCTGCTTACAGGTATGAAGATATTACAGACAAGCTAACCTTTTACCTGTTCTTTATCCTAACCACTTAAGCCTTGTCCATTCACAATTCCTTAATTGGCTTTATTCTTGCTTTGTTTAATGTCATAATTCCCCATTAACCGGGATACTGTACCCTACCCTGAACATTTTCTGCAAAAGTTGATTTCCCACCAGTGTGAATCATTTTTACAAGACCCCTTTGAACCCTGCTCCTGCCAACAAACCTATTAATATTAATTGTCTTTTTATCTTGGCATTATTATTGTTATTAGCATATTTAAGCCCACTACCGTTGTGTTTCCTGGCACAATATACCACAATTAGGCCTTGCCTTGTGAATCTAGCCAAAGGCTAATCTGGGGCCTAATGTTCAAAATTATTCTGTTCCCCCATGCTCTAGTCCTCCCCAAACTGTAGGCTTTGAACCACACATTTACAAAAAGGGAAAAGCCTAGAATTGAAACAATTTTTAAAAATCTTTGGTACCAAAAGTGAATTAAGACTGTGGTTCTGTAAAAGATTTTTTTAAAGGAAAAATATATAATTTCAAAATACCTAAAATAGCAAAATGGATGCAACCCATAACAAACAAACAAGGCCAATCCAAATGTTGATAAGACCTAGAAAGTCCAAGAAGTACTTACTAAATAAAGGTTGCACAAACAACACTCAATGTTGATCTGAAGAACCTGACCCTTCACATAAAGGAGACAGGGCACATAACATATGCTACAAAATTTAGTAGAAGATACCCTAACTAGACTGTAATATTATGCCAAGTTTGATGTTCGTCAGTTGTTGGAGCTTTTTTTAATAGGCCAAAACCAAAACTCGTACTCAATTGTTAACGTGAACATTTTACCTAAACCACTGTGTCTTACATTACTTATTTCAAGTAAAGTTCAGAAGTTTGTTTACCGAAACATTTTATTGTTAAATAAGAATCAGTTCTACATGCTATCAATTGACTCTTGTGCAGCCATAATGCTGTGGTGGGAAGGTGCCATTGCATGCAAATTTGGATATGATATACAGAATTATGTGATCAACAAGGTGATAAAAAGAACAAACTCAGATCAGAAAAATCACATTTCAAATATACAAAAAAAGTTTAAAATGATCCAAAAAGAACAAATATGAATTTAATCTATGGACGTTCCTGACAATGAGTACATGAGTAATGCTGTAGCAAATGAAGTATATTTTTCTTTATTTATGTAAAGTTCAGGCACAAACTAGAAGTGGAAATGCTGACATTACACACTGATGCATGCACAGCAGTACATGGCAGAACCAGTTGCTTTCCTTGCAGCAGCTGCAATTACACAGGACATGGGTGATGTCATAATAATGCAAATGTCAAAATGCAAAAAATATGAGAACAAATAAAATTAATTCTGTTGGTTAGTCACTTGGGTTACATTCACCCAACAATTTAATACTGATTTATTTTTTTTTTTTTTTATCTTCTTCACTGTGTGACTTATGTCTAGTCTTTCAGAGAAGTATGAACAGCTAAAAACACGGGGGATCGATTCTTTTCAGATTGGATTTAGAGCACTTTTATGTGTGGTACTGAACCCAACAAAAATATATACAACTTGAATCTTACTTGTGTTGTTAATGTATACTAGTTTAATCTCCTGTATATGAGGCCTTTATTGTATCTCTGTGCTGAAGATCAAGATGGATTACAGTACCAATACAGAATGCCATTGAAAATAGAGTGAAATGGTAGATTTAATAAAAATTTACTATGACTATTGCTTCCTATGAAGCCTAATTGCCACAAGTTTTCTGAAGTAAATGGACACCTCGCGCAATTTTTTTTTCTTTTTTTTCTTTCTCTCTGAGGGAGAGAGAGCAATGATGATTATGCTTAATGCAGTGTTTCATTTTCTATTTCTCCTACTTTCCATTATTGTTTCTTCTTCTTTTTTCTGGCACCCTCTAGATAGCTGGCCACCACAACATTTTATTATATCAGCACATTTTTAAGTGAGTCAATAAGAAAAGGAAAAAATCATAATATATAACACTTGCATTCTAAAAAATGTTTAATGATTTAATAATCTAAAATGTAAAATGAGTAATACATTAAAAATAGCTTGCCTTAATGCTAGAAATATCAAATATAAATCAAGTGAGTTGCAGATGTATGTAGGGGAGCATATTTATAATATTATAGAAAGACTCCACATGGATTTAAATCAAGGATCAGTGCTTCCCTTGCCCGGGAAAGGGTACCCGGGGCCCCACCCTAGAGCCAGGCCCGGGGTTGGTTGGACCTTTGACCACAGGGCCCAGTCGGGCTCAGCTCGAAGGAGCAACGTGGTTCCGCTCTCTTGTGGGCCCACCAAATGCAAGGGGAGGCCATAGGGGTCGGGTGCAATGTGATATGGGTGGTGGCCGAAGGCAGGAACTCCTGGCGTTCCAACCTTCAGTTGCCGAAACTTGCTCTTGGTACATGGAATGTTACCTCTCTGGCTGGAAAGGAGCCTGAACTGGTGTGAGAGGTTGAGAGGTACCAGCTAGATATAGTTGGGCTCACTTCTACGCACGGTCTGGGCTCTGGAACTATTCCTCTTGAGAGAGGCTAGACTTTGTTCCACTCTGGAGTTGCTGTGGGTGAAAGGCGTCTGGCAGGGGTGGGCTTGCTTATGGCCCCCTGGCTCGAGGCCTGCACGTTGGGGTTCTCCTCTTTGGATGAGAGGATTGCTTCCCTGTGCCTTCGAGTTGGGGGAAGAACTCTGACTGTTTCTGCTTATGCACTGAATGGCAGTTCAGAGTACCCAGCCTTCTTGGAGTCCCTGGAAGAAGCGCTGCAAGGCGTGGCACCTGGGGACTCTATCGTCCTGCTGGGAGACTTAAACGCTCACATCGGCAACGACAGTGAATCCTGGTGAGGTGTGATTGGGAGGAACGGCCTCTCTGATCTAAACTTGAGTGACGTTCAGTTGTTGGACTTCTGTGCTGGCCATGGATTGTCCATAACAAACACCATGTTCGACCATAAGGGTGTCCATAAGTGCACTTGGCGCCAGGATGCCCAAGGTTGCAGCTCGATGATCGACTTTGTAATCATGTCATCGGATCTGTGACCTTATGTCTTGGACACTCGGGTGAAGAGAGGGGCTGAGCTGTGAACTGATCACCACCTGGTGGTAAGTTGGATCAGATGGCAAGAGAGGCTGCCGGACAATCCAGGCAGACCCAAGCATATAAAGAGGGTCTGTTGGGAACGTCTGCAGAGGAACTGGTCAGAAAGATCTTTAACTGCCACCTCCGGCAGAACTTCAGTGTCATTCCAGAGTAGGCAAAGGACATCGAGTCTGAATGGGCCATGTTTCGAGCCTCCATTGTTGAAGCAGCAGAACGGAGCTATGGCCACAAGGTTGTCGGTGCATCTTGTGGCAGCAATCCACGAACTCAGTGGTGGACACCTAAGGTTCGATAGGCCGTCAAGTTGAAAAAAGAGTCCTACTGGGTTTGATTGACCAGTGGGACTCGAGAGGCAGTTGAGGGGTACCAGTGGGCCAAACGTGTGGTGGCATCAGCTGTTGCAGAGGCAAAAACTCTGGCAGGGGAGGAGTTTGGGGAAGCCATGGAAAACGACTTTCGGTCGGCACTGAGAAGGTTCTGGCAAATCGTCAAAGCACCTCATGAGGGGAAAGCAGTGCTCTAAAAACACTGTGTACAGTGGAGATGGGGCCCGGCTGACTTCAACTGCAGACGTTATTGACCGGTGGAAGGAATACTTCGAGGATCTTCTCAATCCCACCAGCATGTCTTCCTTAGAGGAAGCAGAGCTGGAGGACTCTGGGGGTGCCTTTCCATATCAGGGGCCGAGGTATTTAAAAAGCTCCGAGGTGACAGGGCCCCTGGGGTGGACAAGGTTCACCCTGGGTTCCTCAAGGCTCTGGAAGTTGTGGGGCTGTCCTGGTTGACACACGTCTGCAATATCGCATGGATATCGGAGGCAGTGCCTCTGGATTGGCAAACTGGGGTGGTGGTCCCCCTTTTTAAGAAGGGTGACCAGAGGATGTGCTAACTATAGGGGGATCGCACTCCTCAGCCTCCATGGTAAGGTCTATTCAGGGGTGCTGGAGAAGAGAGTTTGGTCGTTGGTCGAATCTTGGATTCAAGAGGAACAATGCAGATTTCATCCTGTCCGTGGAACACTGGACCAGCACTACACCTTGGCCAGGATCCTGGAGGGAGCATGGGAGTTTGCCCAATCAGTCCACATGTGTTTTGTGGTTTTGGAGATGGCATTCGGCCGTGTCCTTCGAAGCATCCTGTGGGGGTGTGCTCCAAGAGTACGGGGCACAAGGCTCATTGTTACGAGCCATTCAGTCCCCGTACAGGAGGAGCAGGAGCTTGGTCTGCATTGCCAGTAATAAGTTGAACTCGTTTCCTGTTGAGGTTGGACTCCGCCTGGGCTGCCCTTTGTCACAGATTATGTTCATAAGTTTTATGGACAGAATTTCTAGGCGCAATCAAGGAGTAGAGGGGTTCTTGTTCGGTGACCTCAGAATCTCATCGCTGCTATTTGCTGATGACATGGTTCTGTTGGCTTCATCGGACAGTGACCTTCAGCTCTCACTGGAGCGATTCGCAGCCTAGTGTGAAGCGGCGAGGATGAGAGTCAGCACCTATATACAGTACTCGAGGCCATGGTTCTCTGCTGGAAAAGGGTGGAATGCTCTCTCCAGGTTGGAAACACATTACTGCCTCAAGTGGAGGAGTTCAAGTATCTCGGGGTCTTGTTCACGAGTGAGGGAAGAATGGAGTGGGAGGTTGACAGACGGATTGGTGCAGCATCCGCAGTAATGCAGGCTCTGCAACGGTCCATTGTGGTGAAGAGAGAGCTGAGCCAAAAGGTGAGGCTGTCGATTTACCAGTCGATCTACGTTCCTACCCTCACCTATGGCCACGAGCTTTGGGTAGTGACCGAAAGAGCAAGATCGCGGATACAAGCGGCCAAAATGAGTTTTCTCCGCAGGATGACTGGACTTTCCCTTAGAGATAGGGTGAGGAGTTCAGTTAACCGGGAGAGTCTCAGAGTAGAGATGCTACTCCTCCGCATTGAGAGGAGTCAGTTGAGGTGGTTCGGGCATCTGGTCAGGATGCCCCCTGGACTCCTCCCTCAGGGGGTGTTCCGGGCATGTCCCACTGGGAGAAGGCCACGGGGCAGACCCAGGACTCTCTGGAGGGATTATATCTCCCGGCTGGCCTGGGAACGCCTCGGGGTCCCCCCAGAGGAGCTGGAGGAGGTGGCCTGGGAGAGGGAGGTCTGGGCTTCTCTGCTTCGACCTGACCTCAGATAAGCGGTAGACAATGGATGGATGGAATTAATTGACGGATAGAAATCAAAGAAACCTGGCTAAATTAAAAAGATGAGGATGAGCATAACATAGAAGGATACACATTTTTAGGAAAAGAAAAAGAGGTGAGGCTGCTTTTTATGTCAAAGAGAATTTAAATGCAAATCCTCTTCAGCTGGATCATGGGCCCCATCATAGTGAGGACATCTAGCTTCATCTGGAAAGCATTAGGGAAAGATATCTTAAGAGTGTGTTATAGACAGTAATTTCAATGCACATCTTTTTATTAATATTAAAAAGGCAAGTGTACAGGAGGATATTATAGTCATGGGGGACTTTGCCCAAATATTAACTGGGATAATGTTGCAAATATCACAGCAGACGTTTTTTTAAGTAATCACTGACCATTTTTTAGCACAGTATGTTAAAGCACCAATGCGGGTAGAGGTCTGTCTAGATTTACTATTTTGTAATAATTTGGATAGAATTTAGGGTATAGAGGTGATTGAACCACTAGGTCAAGTGACCATAATATAATATAATTCTCAGATGCAAAGATTAAAACTGTTATGTTTAACTTTGGTAGGGCAAATTTTGAGAAGATGCTGCAAAATCTAAGGAGGATACACATGGATAAGCTTTTAAATGTGGAGATAGACATAAAGTAGTGGAATAGGTTTAAGAATGTTTTACATATAATGCAGGACGGGTACATCACAAAAATTAGAATTAGTAAAAAATAAAAAAAAAACTCTGAAGTGGGCTAATAAAAGAGTTGAAGAAGCAGCAAAAGAAAAAAAAAAACAGCTGTATAAGGGTTAACAACTCCAATGTGAATCGCAGGACATATGAGAACATGAGGGCAATCGCTAAGAAGGATGTTGGAGAGTCTAAAGGCAGTTAGAGAGGAATATAGCAGATAAGTCGCGTAAGATGACCCAGAGAGAGATTTCAGTATTATAGTAGTAAAACAACAGTCAAGGAGGATGTGAAGTGCATCAGGAATACTAAAAGGGAGTTGAAAAAATGAATATATGAAATAGCACATGCTCTGAACTTATATTTATCTGAGGTCTTCACATGTGTGGAAGTAGATGATCTCCCAGTGGTAAAAGGGACTACTAAGGAGATACTGAGTGATTTGAAAATTGTAGAAGAAGTATACTGTTCAGATTAAATAGGATGAAATCAAACAATCACCAGGACCAAATAATATTTATAATGAAGTCCTTAAGGAAGTTAACAAGTACATATATAAACCCTTGACGCTGAGTTTTACTGAACAGTCAGCATGGGAGTTCAGTGTGTTCTTTGTAGACTGGTGCAAAATTGGCTGAGACATAGGAAGTACTGTAGAGGGTTATGGTGCAAGGAACTCTCTCAGAATTGGCTGTTTTAAGAGTGGTGTCCAGCAGGGGTCAGTACTAGGGCCACTGGTATTTTTAATATATATAAAAGATTTGGATAAGAATATCGATAACAAGCTGTTTAAGTTTGCAGGTGATACCAAGCAAGCTAGGTGGATTGGTAGATCATCTAGAATCCGTTAAATCATTGCAGAGGGACTTGGACAACATATACAGTCTTGGTCGGATTTGTGGCAGATGAAATTTAATGTCAGTCAATGTAAAGTATTACACATAGGAAGTAAAAATGTTAGGTTTGAATATACAATGGCCACCACAGTGGTGCAGTGGTAGCGGTGCTGCCTCACAGTTAGGAGACCCGGGTTCACTTTCCAGGTCCTCCCTGCGTGGAGTCTGCTTGGGTTTCCTCCGGGTACTCCGGTTTCCTCCCACAGTCTAAAGACATGCAGGTTAGGTGCATTGGCGATTCTAAATTGTCCCTACTGTGTGCTTGGTGTGTGTATGTGCCCTGCGGTGGGCTGGCGCCCTGCTCGGGGTTTGTTTCTTGCCTTGTGCCACGTGTTGGCTGGGGTTGGCTCCAGCTGACCCCCGTGACCCTGCAATTAGGATATAGCAGGTTTGATGATGGATGGATGGATGGTTGAATACACAATGGGAGGTCTGAAAATTGAAAGTATGCCTTTTGAGTCATTGTGGATTCGACACTATCAACTGCAAAAACGCAGTGTAGGGGCCTCATCTGGAGTACTGCATACAGTTTTGGTTTCTAGGTTACAATAAGGATATAGTAGTGCTGAAAGTCTAGAGAAGAGCGAGTAGGCTGATTCCAGGACTGTAAGGAAGTAATTATGATGAAAGATGAAAAAAGCTGATCCTTTTCAGTTTAAGTAAAACATTAAGAGGAGATTGAAGTGTTTAAAATTATGAAGGGAACAGTCTTGATCCACTGAACTAATTATTTTAAAATGAGTTTATCAAAAACATGGGTACACAGTTGAAAACTTGTTAAGGGTAGTATGTTAGACATTAGGACTTGAGGGACTTTCAAAACTTGTTTTTTTTGAAGCATGAAGTGGATAGGACTGGTGAGCTTTGTTGGACTTAATGGCCCGTTCTCCTCTAGATTGTTCTAATGTTCTAAGAAGTACATTCTACTGAAGATCATGTTGTTCAATTCATGTTTTAACGTTAAAGGTGATGACGTGTAGCAATAGTTGTGTTGGAATGCTGTTAATTTTAGGAATGTTTAAAAGAATCAAAGTAAAATTCTTTTTTCTTCATACAGATTTCTCCATTGAGGACTCCACCATTGTCCATGTTTTTGAGACTCAACTCGCTGATGAAGAATTTGACCAGTATTTTAGCAAGCCAATGCAACAAGGTACTTGTCTTGGTACAGCTTGGTTCTGGTATTGTAATCTTTTAGATTTTACAGTAAATTTGGTACTTTGGAGTTTTTTTTATGTCTTCAACTTGCTGTTAATAATTCCATACTTTTAATTTGTAGGTTCTCCAGCAACTCGGCCCATCTCTAGTATTTATAGTATTCTTTGTTGAAACAATCTAAGTTTGTCAGCCTTTTAATTCTATTAGATTTCAAGTGATTAATTAGAAAAATAAATATTCACAGTTTTGGCATGTACAAAATGATTTTCTTCATGGCTTGGATAGCCGATATAGGCATGGATTGTGAACACACAGAGAAGCAGTACACAATGGTACAATGTTCTACAACATAATTTAATGGTGGTGCCTGTGATCCCTAACTATCAAATAAGAATGCCACCATATGATCAGTGTCACTTAGTTATTTTCCTCTTCCTGAGTCATGATTAGGTTTTTTG
Source organism: Polypterus senegalus (assembly GCF_016835505.1). Taxonomy (NCBI): domain Eukaryota; kingdom Metazoa; phylum Chordata; class Cladistia; order Polypteriformes; family Polypteridae; genus Polypterus; species Polypterus senegalus. The sequence goes on along the minus strand of NC_053171.1, from coordinate 66,930,445 downwards.
TTGGAGTTGAGATCGATTGATGTCCCAGTGGTGCAAGTATTGATGATATCCAGAGACTCCAATTACTAGGGTTTTCCTCTTGTTTATTTTAGCAATAAGATAACAAAAATAATTCAAAAATACAAAGAATTCCTAAAAGATGTCAAAATATCTCGCAAGGGAGAGAGAGAACCATAAAAACACTTTTGCTTTTATAGACTGGTCAAAATTAGAAAACTTTAAAGTGAGGCTTTATTAATAGAAATAGAAAAATAAGGGAAATTAATCAAATAGAGCAAAAAAAGATTTTTTTGAAAGGCACTCCATAGTGACCAGGTTCCTATATGGAATCTGATGTCAAAAATCCAAAGACCAAGTAAAACATGCCAGATAAACCAGAAATGAAACAAACAGTGCTTACATAAAGACTCTTAAACTCGCTGAACCACTACTAATATCCTTTTCTCCCATGCCATATATAGCCAGGTGGAAGTCTCGGTAGTGGTGACGTTAGTGGTGCCACCCACAGAACATAAAAAATGAACGTACGTTTAAAGGGACAATATACTAACATGTCATAGACAAGTCTAGTAAAAGATAACATCAAAGTAATAATGCAGTACTAATAAACAGAAACCTTATGGGAAAAGTCTGGCTGTAACATAACAAATATCTAACATGTGGATTATGCAACACGAGTAAGGTGAGATTTTTTTTTTTTTAATGGTTGTTTTGATATTGTTTGCTCCTTAGCATTGTCCCCATTTAGCCCTGTTGTGTCAGGTATGGTTATCTCTGTTTTTTATAAAAAAAAAAACAAAAAAAAAACAAATTGACATTTTTCTTATTGCTACAAACAACACGGGTTAAGTGACAAATTAAAATATTGCTGTATGGAGTATTTCGTACATAGCAGTTTCTATAGTTGACACAAGTACACCTTTGATTATGTCTTAAAGCCATATGGCAAGTATAACCTTGTTCTGAAAAGGGTTGCCATGACTTATGATATCAGTGGATCTAATATTGCCTTGGTTTATCTGTTCCTGGAAGTACTGTACATCAGAGTTGATGTTTAAGGACAGTCATTTACCTTAATCCAATCATATTTAAACTTATTCTTTTGATATTATGAAGCAGGAACTTTATGAAAATGCACATAAACTTCGCAGTAGGAAGAAAAATAGACCCTTCCTTTGTCGTTCATGAAAATCCATACAAAATACTTCAAAATAATTTGAAGGAAAAAATCTTTCAGCATTAAAATTCCAAAGGCAAGCACTTTCCTTAAGTCATCCTTAAAGCAAGTGAAACTGTATACCTTTGTGCTTACAGTCCCTGGTTTGTGATGTTATAGGTGAACTTTAAAGCTGATTGCTTGAAAGGGAATGTGGCCCTAGATGGAGCTGTCACTGGCTGGATTTTAATGTCTAAAAAGTGCTTTTTTGGAGTAGGTATTCTGCCTTTTCCATGTTACTGTTTATCATTGTAATAAGACAGTAGATGTATGAGTGGTGTGGTGTGTTGCATTCCAAAGTCCTGGTGTGTCAATTAATGTATCAAGTAATCATTTTTATACACACGTTTTACTACGTCACCATTCCCAAGAGTATAAACAAAGTAAGCTTGACTGCACTAGCATGTGAACTAATATGTTAAGGTGGTTTCTAAATAAGAGCCAGTCTTTTTGGGGTTGGTATTGGATTTAGTTTTGATTGCCAAAGGGACACAGTTTTGACAAGGCATGAGAACATCACCTGGCCTCATTCTTCTCCAAGACAGTTATCATATTATTAAAGGAGTTATTAAAGGAAGTATGACTACAATAGAATTAAAGTATTCATACGCCTTCAGTTTCTGCTCATGTTATTATGGTGTAGATTTCATTTTACTTGTATTCATTTGCCATTTTTGCACATCAGTCTAAACTCAATAACCCATAATGACAAAATGAAAGCATGTTTTCAGAAAGGTTTGCTAATGTTTTTAAAAAAAATAAAAACTGAAATTTCTCATTTCAATAAGTATCCGGGCTCTTTGCTGTGACACTCCATATTGTGGTTGTGCGCTTTCTGTTTAATTTAATTCCTTTAATTCCGAGACAAAAATTAAACTCTTTGGGAGGAAACCCGAGCAATACAGTATGTCTGGTGAAGACCTGGCACTGCTCATCACCTGCCTAATACCATCCCCAGTAAGTGCATTGACAGTGAGACTGGTCAAAACTGAGGGATGGATGAATCCAGCCAAATACAGGGAGATTGTTAAAGAAAACCTACTCCAGAGTGCACATGACCTCAGACTGGGGCAATGGTTCACCTTTCATCATGACAATTACGTAAAGCATACAGCCAATACAACTCTGGTGTGGCTTCGGGACAAATCCCAGACTGTCCTTGAGTGGCCCAGCCAAAGCACAGACTTAAACTCTTTAGAAATTCTAGACCTAATACTCCTGTAATGTGTGTGGGGAGACCTGAACATGGCAGTTTACAGATACTTCCCAGTGCATATGCTAGGAAAACTAGGATAAACTGCCTAAATGCAGATGCACCAAGCTTGTAAGGATTTACCCAAGAAGACTCAAAGCCAAGTAATTGCTGCCAAGGAGCTTTTCCAAAGCACTAAATTACGTTTCTGAACACTAATACGAATGGGGAACTTAAGTTTTTCATTCTTTAATGTATCCGCAAACCTTTCTAAAAACATGTTTATGGTTTGTCACTATGGGTCATTGAGTGAAGATTAATGGACCTAAATGGCAAATTTGTTCATTTATAGTTAAATCTACGGCACAATAAATTGTGCAGAAAGTTTAGGGTCTGAGTACTTTCTGAATTCACTATATATATATATATATATAGCATGGTGGTGCAGTGGTTGCTTTGCCTAGCCACTGCCTGCGTTTAGTTGTATATCCGTTTCCACCTCACATACCAAAGGTAAGTGCACTAAACTACTAATGGAGCAGTAGAGATGTTTATGTGGATGTGCCCTGAAATGTTTTGCTCCCCACAATCTGTGCAGTGAATGGATAAATCCAATTGATATATATTTGTGTTTCAATATGCATTTACATATTTATTTATGTCTCCATGTGCAAACATCCTAAACGGGAAATAAGCTGTCCTGTTTATTTTTTTGTAATTTCTCAGCTGTTTTACTAAATCTTAGTAGTACTCTTGACTTTGGAATCTTGTGCTATTCCTTAGCATCTTCAGACAGCACCCCATAATAACCCATAGATGAAATGTAACTCCGGCTTGGAACCAGCGCTCAAGTTCTGAAATAGTAAAACAGCTTTTGGCATGCCAGATATGAAATCCACAGCTCTTGTGTTTTCCAGGTAGTATGCGTGTAGTAGCCTGCTGTTGTACAGTGTTAGCCATTGTGGATGCATGGAGAAGTGAAGCAAAATGACACCTTTTATTGGCTCACTGCACAGATTACTTGCTTAGCTTTCATATTGTAATCTGTGCAGTTAGCCAATGAAGGTGTCATTTTGCTTCACTTCTTGTTGCAAGTTATTATGTGGAAAATTACTTTGTCAATAGATGGCACTGCTGCACCAAAATGTTGAATGTGAGTGTAGCAGGCTGCATCTGAAACAGAAGTAAGAAGAATATTCTTAGCATGTAAAAAGAAGATTCAGCACTTAATATTTGACATTGCATATGGTGGTGAATACACAGTCAATGGATGGAGATATTGTATGTGAAAATCAAAGCTGTTTTAGGCAATCATGGAACATATTGTGAAGCTGTAAACAAGAGGTGGAAGGCAGCCTTGCATGTGCACGTTCCAAATGTACTTCCTAGGTATATTCCATATACTCCTGCCTGGCATCATTTAGGTGAAGAATGGAGTTACAGTGAAATGGGTTTATATATGTTGTGATCAGTAGTTTTTATTGATTAATTCTGGAATTCTCTGAACTGTTTTAAGCGGCATATATGCCTTTGTAGAGTTTTGAATTCAAAGGATTGCAAAAATAATTTAGTTCATTCAGAGAAAGTAAAACATTTGGTAACATTATTTTGTGACGCCATTGTGTTTTTTATATGGACCACCACCATTTTGTGAGTCCTGTTGCTAAGACGCAGTTTCCAGTTGCCAAAACTGTAGTCCCAGGAACATCAAGTTGCTTGAAGAAGGTCTCAAAGCCTTTGCCTTTAACACGCTTGTCTGATATTTTCTTTCTGATCTCCTCATATAACTTTCTCCTTTGCTTTCTCTGGTCCATGTTCAGTGTGGTACACATATACCAAGCAGCAGTGTGACGACTTTTCTCCATTTAAGTAGGTTGGATGACTGATTGTATTGCAGTAACTTGTGTGATACTAATTAATGAAAACAACTAGTTTGAATTATTTAGGATCTTTCCTAGTGTACCAACAAATGTGTCTAGGCCATTTTAGAATGTCTTTGTAGAATAAGCCATGCTTAATGTCTTTTCACACATACTTTGCTTTACACAATAACATCTCAAAGACATGCAGGTCTGCATTTTCATTTAGTTACTCTTTTCAGGATGCATACAGCATTGAGCTGTAAGGTTACCAACAAATTTGACCATGTCTGTATTTACCTTGTTGGAAAATTAGCATGTTTTTATTTCTGATTTTTTTTTTCCTGTAGTATTAGCTAGAGTAAAAGGTAACCCATCTTTTTGGTTTTTGGTTAGCTGCTTGAACACCCATTACAGAGAATGAGAAGAAAGATGCTGTCAGCACTAAACTAGGCCTCCCGTCCCTTTCTGCTTTCATCATGTGTTTTGGGTCAACTACCAAGTTATTTCATGGTGTTTCACAAGAGTGAGACAATTAGAACAGCAAGTAGCCTAATGATATGGGCTGGAATGAAGAGCCCACATTCTTGGTACTCTCCAATGACACTCAAAACCTTCTGAAGTGGAGAGCTGAGTTGTCTTTTGAACTGTGACACACTATGACAGGAGCTCAGTACATTTGCTTTTTTTCTTTTATTATTCTGATAAATGTTCTAAGAGGTTTGATTGTTCTTTGAATTATTTCATTTCCTTATGTAAAGGGAATGTGGATGCAATCTAATATTTATGTAGACAAGTACTAGAATCAAAGCAGCTACCTAGATGCTCTGGCATGACTTTGTCCTTGTACATACTTTTATTTTTAGGCTAGCTTTCAAATAGTGGGTTACTCTATTTGGCTGACTTTTAGTGTGCTGTTGCTTTCAAGCAGGTAACCATCTTATGAGGCATTTGTTTTTTTTTTTTGTTTAGTTTTTTTTTCTGGATACCTTCATTTAGCACATTTCAAGTTAGATGCATGTTCTCCTGTTCTTCTTTGCATTTTGTTATTGTCCTTTTGAGCCTTTTCTAGTCTTCAAAAATAAGCCAGGTGACAACCACTACTTTCTGTATATTTTCAGTATAAAAAGATATAGTGCAGATGGACTGTCAGAGGAGAGGGTAAAGACCTCATAAGGTGTTCATCTAATAAAATATGGAATGGTCAAGAAACAGAATATCACCATGAGGTGGCACCTCTCTTTGATGTAGTGAGCTGATAAAAAAGTTGACAATTAGGCGTGACGACTTACTTATTATTGTATTAGTCCTGACTGTTAGAGGGTCCTTTCAGTTACACTACCAGTCAAAATGGTTTAGAGTACCTGTTTTTAGTTTTTATTTACATGTAAGCAGTTTAAGTTCAGTGAATGACCTGAAATTTTACAAATAGAAGTGGTGTGAACAACAATGGGGCGCTCCAGCTACCCCAGCCCAACTCGAACAGGCAGAGACGAGAGTTCCAGCACACATTTTATTTACAAGTGGGTAAACGCTTTTCCCTCACTCCTCACACCAGCACTGTACAAAGCATCAAGAGCACACACTTTCTTCTCTCTTCTCCTTTCCACCTCCACTGGCAAGCTTTGTCCCTCTTCCTCCTGACTCTGGCTCCCTGAATGGAGTGAGGTTGCCCCTTTTATGTTACACCTGAGAATGCTCCAGATGGCTCATCAGGATTAACTGGAATTACTCACAGGTGTGATGGAAACCCAGTATAGCAGGAAACCCAGTGGGGCTGCATTTTACACAAACTCCCCTGCTGCCCTCTAGTGTCCAGGGGAAGGTAGCATCTTATGGATGCTCTTTTCCCCAGTCAGGAAGTCTAGCAGACCCAAAGCCACAAGAGCATCAGAAAAAGACAAGTTTCTGAGAGTTAACCGCTTACGTAATGTATTGGATTGTGACACAAGTGTCATATTTCTGGTTAGGAACCCTGCCAATATCTTGGCCTGATTTGTTCATATCCTGGATCTTTTCTTTTACCCTCTTCTTGTGTAACCCTATAATAAATGACGTCACATTTTAATGAGATCTTATTAATAAGATTTTAATAAGTTGATAAGATCTTACGTTTCTTGAAATAACTATGAGGCTGATACATTAGAACAATAAAAATAACTGCTAAAAACACACTCACTCACATTTAGGACTTTGTCATTACAGCTTTCACCAGGTGTACTTGTTACGCTTGACTTAAGGAAGGCCAACTTTGCATAATGGAGGCGAATGCAAGAAGTGGCATCAATAAACCAAGACAAGAGAAACATTACCAAGTGTTTGTCCAAATGGAAATACTAGCCAGAAATCAAAGTTGAAGCCAGAAAAAGAGGTTGGGAATACCGATATTAAACAAGAAGACAAAAACACTGAGAATTCTTTAGGATATTTTGCAACTTTGGGTGACCAGGAAGTGGTCTACACCAACCTTTTATACTGTCACGCACCTCCAAGTGATGTTGCCAGAAAGTAATGTCCGAATTGAATTTTGTGACCCCAAAAAACCTAAATGCATGTAAAGCAAGCTCAAGTAGGCCATGAAAGTGTGTAAAAAATGAACAATTATGACCAATCTTAACAGTAGTTTTAAGTTGACATATAGCAAAAAATGTTCTGAGCAGAATCAATGTTGAAGTAAAGAGAACTCTTTCTCAGTGTTTTGAATGCTCTAGCAAGCCTGACTTTGTGCTTATGCATTTTCTAGCAGGCTGGCATATGGGGAATGTTATGTTTTCAATGCATTCAAAGCATTCCATTTTTAAATTTCTAAACTGCCTTCTATAATATATACTACATACTGTATATTATTTATATGTGTATGTATAAAGCTTTATATTAAGATGTAGAAGAAGGTTGTTACATAAGTGTTTTATCGTCATGTTTGTGAGGCTCTGGGGCAAATGTCAACTCCCAAACCCCTAACCATGTTGGAGAAAATTGTGAGAGGATGTCCTCACACTTACCAGGCCTGAAGCCTTCCTCAGAAGAGGGTCTTCCTCTCTGCACGGTTGAAATGTCAATTGTAAGCCGATTCAAGGCAAGGACATGACTGGTGAGAGAAAGAGAGGACACTGTGTTTGTGGAGTAAGAGGTGTTGGGAGGAATGCTTGTTTAGTGCCAAATTCTGTAAGAGGGCAAGTGCTCCGACAGGCAGACAGGACTTTGCATGCATGTTTAAGCCTAGGGAAGTAAGAGGAATTTATTTTTTTACTCTTAGTTTCTGTTGCCATTTTTCCTCTGTTGTCTTTTTTATTTATATTATAATTGTGAGTAATTTGCTTATCAGAGGTCTTTGTGGTGTTTTTATTAGTAGCCAATTCTTATTGCAATTACTCCTAATTCTGTTATTCAACCTAACTTTGACAAGTGTTGCTAACTGTGAGGCACTGCAAGTTAAAACTGTTAGCTGACTGATCATGTCATCACACTTCCAAAGGTGTACATAAAACATACATTTCTGAACTTGCTCATTAATTGGGTAAAATCGACCATAACTGTAGAGTTAAATTTATTATTTTAGGGTTAAAAGAACCGTGAAATTTTCCCACTTTATTAGGTTTAAATGTTCATGCTGAAATCCAAGCACTCATTTAAACCAGAGTTTTTTTAACCATTAAAATGAAATAAACCGGTTCAGAAAATCACGCAGTGACAACCTGTTCAGAGCTAGTTTATGAAGAAAAAATTCACCACAACACAGACTGGGAAAATGAGTATATGAAAGGTAGAATTCATTGATAAGAAATTGTGTGTCCCACTATTCATCTGCTGGTTTTGCCAACTATCCATATGAGAACCAGAGTAGTTGGCATGGTTTACACATTTGTTGCAATGAATAGCAAAGCTGGTTGTTATTTTACAATCTTTTATCTTCAAGTGTTACTTGCAGATGTGTTAAGATGCCTTGGAGCTTGGACATGCTGTTTTAACTGTCTGAATGCATCTCCATGTGTGCCTACTGCTGATTAAAGGGGTGATAAAGTTCAAGTATCCGAAATGGGTTTATCTAAATTCTCACCCAGCAGAATGCAAACACATACCAGCAGACAGACAGCTGCATTTTTTTTTTTTTGCAGTGCATGGTGACTGGACTGAGAGCATCGCTAAGCTAGAGGCAAGCCCTGACACAGACACATCTGACAGGCCAGAGAGCAGATGCAGCAGAGTTAAGCAAAAGAAAAAGAAGAAACGCGACTTTGTGAAGAAAAACATTGAGGTATGTCTGAGGTCAATTGCCTTAGCACTGCTGTCAAAACAATTCAAGAGTTCTGTGATCTGATAGAGCTCAGCTTAGTTTCAGTTGTTTCTTGCTCAGTAAATTAGCTTCAAAATGTCTGTGACCTAGACTAAAAATGTAGAAGGCTTGGTTGTAATAAAACATGTTTTGTCATTTTGTAAAGCTACAAATCTAGTTTACTGGCTTTCCTGTTTTTTCCATTCTGTTTAATTTGTCCTATTTCACTTTATTTTATATTTTGAACATTTCTACATAGCTGGCAAAGGATGCTGGGAATCAAGTTCTTATGACAGATAATGAGAAGAAAAGACTGGCAGAACTGCTGAGGGACATTGATAATGACAGAAGTGACACACTTCCAAGAGATGAGGTAACTAGAATTTTTTCTTTAATAAAGACTTCGTACAAATACACTCTAGACTGCAAAATACCAGATGTGGGATTCACAATGCTTGGGAAACACTGATTGTAAGTGAATTATGATTTACTCATTGTGGAATCTGACTCTAATGCCACCTTTCTTGGTTTTCAAGCCCCTACAGACTGTTTATGAAGAATGATCCAAATGAAACCTGGTACCATGATTAGTATTGCAAAAGGTTGAAGCATATTGAATTTGAGCAAAAATGCTCCAGTAGATTTTGTTCTACCCAGTGTTCTCTTTCAAGGAGCACTCTTAAACTGTTCCTTTGCCCAGATATAATGCTTTGAGTCATAAATTGTGACAAGTTGTAGATTTATTGTAAATAGAAACAAATAGAATGAACAAATATATATTGGTTGTCCTGGGTGGCAAAACGTAAGATAATGTAATAGTTCTTCCCTTTTGTGCCTAACTAAACAGGAGGGGATCTTTATCCTAGGCCCTAAGTGCATGTAGAAAAAAAACAGCCTAAGTCTTTACCTAAACAATCCTTGCCTCTTCCCCTTCCTGCATCTTTCTGCCCTGTGAGTTACTATCAAATTATACCTCCCAATTTCAAGCTTCTCTGAATTTGGGCTAAGGCACTGTTTGAAGGTTCTGTTTGGTAGTATTTATTATGACATTATGATGCCACCATGAAGTGCTTCAGGATCAGCCTAATTCCTGAAAAATGTAGCAAGTCAACTTTGCTGGATTTTGGTCTTGCAGCTTAAGACTTCCCCACCTGTTCAAACTACTGCTCCCAGGTTGACAAGTATTAGATTGGGAGATTAGTTTTATTGAACATCACCCCCCAACCGCCCCACTTCCTGCATTAGGAAGTGAGTCTGTAGATTTGGTAGCTCGCAATACTTACTACTATTTTTCATTGAATCTTGGCATAGATTTTAGCATTGCAAATGTACTTCAAGAGATTCACATTTCATTACAAATATTAATTCCTACTTTTTTCTCACCTGCTGCACAGTATTGAATACGAAAACCTGTATGTACAGTGACATGAAAAAGTATGTGGCCCTTTCCAGATTTCTTCCATTTTTGCTTCTTGATAATCTTTTAATTCTTCACTGATTTCCATTCAAATTTAGTGTGATGCAAAAGGCCATCTGAGAAAACATACACATTTTTGATTTGATCATTTGATTTATTGAAGGAAAAAGTTCACCAACCCCTCTATCATGCATGTAAAAAAGTATTTGCTCGCTCATTTACTCATTCAACCCTTGAATAAACATATAAATGATAACAGGTTAAATGAAACTTGGCACAACCAAGCTTGGTTGAATCTAAACCTCACATCAATTGGACCTCTCCAGCAATGTGAAGTTGCCTAAAGGATCTCAGCATAACAGCACACCATACCTTGACCAATAGAAATTCCACAGATCCTGAGAACGAAAGTTACAGAAATCTATTGGTCAGAAAAGAATTACAAAGCAGTCTCTAATACACAGAGAATCCAAGGAAACCACCATGAGAGCTATCACCTCCAAATGGGGTAAGCCTTGAACATTGGTAAATTTGTCTAGAAGTGGCCAGCCTTGTGAAATGACTCACAAGAGCACATAGAAAAATTCATCTGGGAAGTCCTAGAAAAACCCAGACAAACCTCTAAGAAGCTGTACTTTCTTAAATTAGCTAATGTCAATAATTATTATTTTACCATTAGAAAGACACTGGGCAAAAAGGGTATCCACTGAAAGGGTATCTATGGGTGAGTTGCGAGGCAAATAACAGAGGAACATAAACGCTGATTTAACATTTGCCAAATAAACCCATTACCGCTTTTGGGATATTGTTCTGTGGACTCATGAGTCAAAAGCTGAAGATTTTGGAAGACATGTGTGAGTTGCTATAATTGCGGGAAACATGATTTTAGAAAGTACTGGAGGAGAATGTCCGGTCATCAATCCGAGATGTAAAAACTGAAGGCCAACTGAGTTATATAGCCGAACAACAATCCGAAGCACAAGAGGAAGTCCACCTCTGAATGGCCAAAATAATAATAATTATTTATTTGTCACTTACATAGTTATACAGGACAGCACGCAGTGAAATGCATCTTTTCACATACCCCTTGAGGTCAGTAGCTCCCCTGGAGCAATTGAAGGTTAAGGGCCTTGCTCAAGGGCCTAGCAGAGTTGCATTTCTTTTGGCAGTGATGGGGATTCGAACTGGCAACCTTCGGGATGCCAGCGCAGATCCTTAGCCTCAGAGCCACCACTCCACACTTTTGGAGTGGCCTAAGCAAAGTCCTGATGTGAACCTCATTGATATATTGTAGCAGGACCTTAAGTGGGCCACAGTTTCTCCTCTATGATGCCAAAGCCTGATCTCCTGTTTCTTGAAGAGTTTGCAGTTCTTGTTGCTAAAGGTGGCACAGCCAAGTATTATGTTAAAGGATTGGGCAGTTACTTTTCCACATGAGTAATATAGGTATTGATAAACTTTTTCCCTTCAATAAATTAAATGATGATTTAAAACTTTGTATTGTTTACTCAGGTATTATAATTTTGTATTATAATCATTTTTTTTGGAGATCTGAAACAAGTGTTATGAATATTCAAAAACAGAGGAAATCCGAAAAGGGGCAAATGTTTTTTCATAACATTGTATTTATTTATTTCAGAAAGTTAATATTTTTCCATTTAATTTCAAATGATATAACCTCCACTTGCAAAATTTTTTATTAAATTCACAGCTTTGCATAAAATTTGAAATGGGTTGCTATCTCAGATTTTTGCCATTTTGAGCCCAGAAAAAGTATAAGCAAAGTCCAGCCATGCTTAGTTCACTTTTTGGTTGAGTAGAGATGGCACCTATTCAGGTTGCTTTGGTTTAAAGGTAGGAACCAGTCCTGGGGTGAGCTATTGCAGGATGTATTGGCACTGAAGTTGGTACATTATACAGCTACCACTTAACGTAACACACTTGTCTTTGGAAAATATGTAGAAAAACCAGAGGACCATAGAAAGAAAACTCATTCAGACTATGGAAGAATGTGTCCGCTCTACCTAGACTGTGGCTGGCTGCAATTCAGACCCAGCTTCCTGTGCAATTTTAAAGTGCCTATATTTGTTGTTTCTTTTTCTTTAATTCTGTTAGCACAATACATTCATTCATTCATTACATTTATATAGCGCCAACAATGTTACAACTTTATTGCTGTTCTCTTGGCCGACACTGTTCTTTCTTTGTTTCAAAAGAATGCATTTCAATAGAGGATGACAGTTATTTGCCACAAAGCTACAAGAGAGGCCTCCTAATGTCTTTTCCTTGTGCGTCTGTAAAACCAGCTTAGTTGTGGTTTATTATTTAGGAGAGACTTGTTTGTAATTACCCCTAGAGAAAACACTAATGTCATTTCCTCGGTTGTCAAGCATAATTCCATGAGTGTATATATCTCTCTTCTTTTTTTTTTTTAACATAATTGTAATTATTGAGATTTACCTTCATTAGTTGTACCTTGATAATTTTCTGTTGAACTCGTAGGATTATAAATTCTTAAAATGTCATTTTTGCCAGAACTTAGAAGTGGATAACAAAAAGCAATTTGTTATCTAATGTGATGTTTTTAAAGTCAGCGTGTTATGTTGCAAGAATGGTGCCAACCCCATCTCCAGGAGGGGCAACTAGTTATAATTTACATTTGTTCATGCAAAAAACAAAAGGCAAGAAAGGAAAATGTTAACAAAACTTGCATAAGTGGAAAAAGGACTACTAGATATGTCCCTTAAGTAAAGTGTGGCTTCCACAGTATTTTATTTCGGACATGTGCTAAGCACATTCATCAGTATACCCAGACCAGAACAGTGCGTACTAAATTAGTTTTTTCCCTCTTCAAGCATACAATCTCTCTGTCCTCTGAAAGCTCCACTTTGTAACAGTGCAGCAAATGTGAAGTATAATTGTGTTTAAAATTCTTAAATGAGGTTTGGTACATTGAAAAACACCATTACGCTAGAAAACTAGCAAGTAGGATTCTTTTTTTAAAAGCAAAAGGTGTAGTCAAAGCCAAATTTTGGTGTCAAGACTGAGAAGACTGCCGCAAGGAAACCAAAACCAGAATAAGAACAAGAGTCAAAGTCAAAAACTCGGGCAAAAGCTGTAACCAAAAAAGAATTTAGAAAAGGAGTGTCAAAAAGGCTTTTGGTATTCAGACTTTAATGTGGAAATGACAGGAATGGTGACCCTTTAACCCATTTTTTCATTACTGGTGGCTCATGACCTCTGAGAATACACCTGATATGCAGAGCTGCCCTAATCCCTAATGGTGGTAATAACAGTACAAAATAATTCACAACAATAAAAGGTTTTTTTTTTTTTTTTGCAAAACTAAAAACTATTGAAAGATTTGGAGCTCCAGAAGCCCTCCAAGACAAATGCTGTGTGTGATAAATTGACAAATATCCATAAAAAACTAATAACAAACCAAAATCATAGTTTACTAGCTTGCGTGTTTTCCCTACTGTGACTGAAATTCAGAAGAAATTGAAAAATGTTTTGGGGTGCCTCAGGAACCCTGTTTAATGGTCAAGGAATGTAAAACTGAAATGGAAAATAAGCTAGGTTTGAATGTTCTCTGTGGAACTTGTTTGTAAGCTTTGCTGATCAGAGTTCTGTCCTTCTTTAAAGCTTGCTGACTTCTGGCGTGATGCTGGTTTATGTATCTGGGGGACCAGAAAAGGCAGGGTTAGGAGTGGTGAGACAGCAATGATATCCACCATCTTCCTTGGATTTCTCCTCCACTCTATAAAAAGAAGCAGAAACTGCATTAGCAATTGTGCAGTACCTTTACACTTCCACCTGTGTTTTCCTTCACTATAGATTGCAAGACACTCCCCATGCTCGTGTACATGACCTATCTTTCGAATGATTCTTTAACGCATTGGTAAATGACAGTTTATATTTTTAATACTACAAAGTCATAGGATAGTAGCAGAAAGAAACTATTTTCTCTGAGTGTTAAGTATCATAAAAATCTCACAATTTCATATTTGCATTTGAGATCCTGCAAGAGTCTAAGTATGGGAAGTGTAATGTCTGACTTGTCCTCTTATTTCAGCGTGGTCAGTTTGTGGCATTTAAATTAAGAAGAAAACCAGACAAAGCAGGAGTTCAACAACAACCCTTTTATTTTCCTTGTTGATGCGGTGCACTTCCAGACTTTTTAGCAAGCCTCACCCAATTCCCACTGCAAAATGTGCAATATTCTTTTTACATAACTAGCTAATGAGAACACTGTGTACATTTTTAATCTTCCCCATTGCTCTGTACACAAAATTCTGAGTGTACAACACCACATAGAGCATGGGCAGAGTGTGACATGTAGATTTGTGGGGGCAAGATGAACCAGAAAAGATGATTGCATTTTTTAAAGTTACAGCTGTACTACTAAATATTTGTCACATCCCATGGCAAGTATCATAAATTGTTTTAAGAAAAACTTACTTTGTATTATATTGTTATCTTAATGTAGCACATTTAAAACTTTGAAATTACAAAAAAGTTCACACATACTATTAATGATAGTTAAATGATGAAAAATGTTGCTTAGTTACGTTTGTCTACTTATTGTAGTTGTGGCTAAATAAAACAAATTCTTCTAAAAGTTAGTAAATGTATGTATGATTAACATTCTTGTATGTTTTGGGAACTTTAGTTAACCGAGTTAACTTTTTTTTAATATTTTGTCCCAGTGGTATGATATGTATGAGGTGTCACAGAGATTTGCACATACTGCCGTTCCTCTATTTGTGCAGGCATGTGTGCAGTACCATTTTATTCTCTCATCCTCTGTCTACTGAGGATCTGTTAGCTGACAGTAATGGCCATTGGACATGTAAAAGAAAAAAGCTGTTTTTCTATTATGGTGACAATTTTATGTTATCGTGATGCAAAGACTGGCCTACCCCAACTACAAATACTGACCTTAATGTTAGTGGTGGTGTAGCATAGCTACCTATAGGTCCCTAATGTTAATGTCCCCTTTGGTAGCCTAATCTTAAAATTCCTATTAGGTGCCTAATAATAAGTTTTCCGTCTTGTGTCACAATAATACACTTTGCGTCACAATAATAGAAAAGTACCAGAAAAAATTCTGAATACCAAATAGTAAATTCACATAAACGCACATAAGTTAGATCTAAAATAGTAAGCTAATCTGCAATTTTAATTGTTCAGAATGTTTCTCTATGTATTTCAAGGATAGATAACCAGCAAGGGAGAAGGATGCTTAGGCCAGACCAGATTATAGTAGTTGTTGATCACCCATTTTTCTAAACCTGCTTACCAGGTCAGCATCAGGAGAACGCCGGAGTCTATCCAAGTAATCAACACGTGCAGGCTGAAGCAATTCCTGAAGAATGTGTCTGCTCGTCACAGGGTGAACATACACACACACACACACACACACACACCAATTTACAATCAGTGATTCACCTTACCTGCATGTCTTTGGGAGCACCTGGGAAGCGCACTTTGGATTACAACACTAACACTGCATTACTGTGCCTGATATTCATTGATTACTAACATTTATATTAGTAGTGGCCTTTAAAGTTGATAGAAAAATTCCCTTATTTCAGACTTGTTTTATTTGCATAGTGTATCAACTACATCCATGATGGTGAGGTAGTGTGATAAGGTGCATAAATGCAGTTAAAGTATAATGTGGCTTTAAGAGGGGGCAATTAAGTGACTTGTTGGCCCTGGAGTGATTTTGACAGGACTAGAATTAATTACATAAATGCAGTTCATTTTATGGAAATTTTTTTGAGGTGCAAAATAGAAGAAATTGAGGCATATTTTCATTTTCTTTTTTAAATTGTATTATTGGCCATGCACTATGTAGAAAATTGTGAATCTTTGGGGACTCTTCAGAAAAACTGCTGACAACCAGCTAATCACAAGAACAAATCTGGGTTCTACCTATATTGTCTGCTTTTATTCTACTTGTGTTGTCACCATTAAAATGGAGATACATTTCAATATCCATGTGTTATGTGGTGCTGCTGAACAGTTAAGTGCATAACAAACCTCAGCAGATATATTTTTTCTTTAACATACAGTTGCCATCTGCTCTTAAGTGGAAAAATTTTGTTTTTATGATCTAATGGCTTGAGTATGATTTTTCTGAGTTATTGAATGAAAAGTGCTGTTCGTTGATATTTCAGCCAAGGCTCAGGAATTTTTTTTTCCATTTAGCTATTAAGAACTTGCCAATTGCAAAGAATTTCATTTTTGATCACCACATTGTGCAAACTGCGCATGAACCTCCACATCACAGGCATTTTCCCCATAGCATCATTTTGTTCGTTCTTTTGCTGCTTCTTGTATTACTTAATTGACGTTACTGTCGTAATTGCTCAAAAATGCTTGGGCCTTGGTACTTTGAATTTGCAGTGAACATTATGGGCTTTCGATCTTCAGTCCCTCTGCATTTCTCTCTAACACTAAATTTTACAATGCTGGCACCTTGCCTGTTTGGCATGAATCATGTAAGGGCTTAAGTTCCTGTTTAAGATTCACTTCTTAAAAAGTTCAAAATGGTGCTACTTTTGGCCACACATCTAGGTACTATGATACACAATAGAAAATGGCAAAACAAGTTAAGCAGAAGTCAAAATTAGCAAAATCCTGATCTGGTCTACTGCATAAATAGGCCTTACCCATGCATCCTGGCCCCAAAATGACAAGGCAGACTTCAATGTCTTCTAATGCAAAGAGAATTGACTCGAATTTTTATGAAAATAAATCAAGCAAAAAAAGTATTGTCCGACGTCGCATAAAGTATGTTAACCAAAATTCAAAACCCATCTGTATTCAAGTCTGAAATTTCATTCAAAGTCAAAAGAAAGTGCAGGGCCATAGCCAACATGTTGATAAACAAAAATGCTCTGTTAACAGTCATTGTTTCTGTTTACAAACCTAAATAACCAGGGTGTCTTTCACATTTGTCCTGAAAAGCAACATGGCTGCAACAAACTAATCCTAAAACGACACTGTGGAAAGATCTTAAAATGTTTAACTTCTTTACATTTTTTTTTTTTGTTTTACACAAAAAACTTTAATCAAAATAAGATTCAGCAGCCTTCACAATTCTTGAATGCACCAAAAACAAAGCTGTAAAAAATTATTATGAAGAAAATGACACAAGGCCTTTACAGATTCCAAATAGGGCTCAAGCTATAAAAGATTAAAACTGTTGTATATGTTACTTACCCTATGTAGTTTGTGTTGATGGCAGACAAATTTTTGATCTATATTTTGATGCAGAATTGAGATCAAAAAAGTTTCTGATGCAAAAATAAGTCAAGGGTGGCTAATGTTGGACAACAGCAAACACAATCAAAAGTTCAATGGAATAAATCTCATGTTGCACATGTTGCCTAATCCATATTTGAAGCCATCCAACTGTATGCTTCCAAAAACATGTATTTTCACTAAAATTTTGTTAAATAATCCACTTGCAGAAAATACTTTTGTGAACTAAAACTGAACATTCTTAGACATGAATATGTATTTGAACTGAAGATCGTTCAGTATTTGTTGGTCAGTAGTCTAGCTCTGTAACAGCTTATTCACTTAATAATTCTGCATTTCAATCCAAACTTGGCAATTGTATTGGCTTAAAAAATGGGCATACTTGGTGACTTTTTAAGCTTTTCCTCCGTGCCCCATAACCTCAAATGTAAAGGGCTAGTGTGGACAAGATATACTTTTAAATTTATATGAAGTAATAAATTTTAGAACACAATTTTACATGGAAAACCCGTTTGTGAAGAAATGACTTGAAAAATGGAAAGCTTATCCTTTAAATTGTATTATCTTGTACACGATGATCCAAATTCTCTTCTGTAGGACCTACTCCTCAATAGTCTGAATGTATGTAAAAGTCAATGTGTGTGTATGTATGTATGTTCCAGCATCACTTCCGAACGCCTGCAACGATTTTCATCAAACTTGGTACACATGTTTCTCATTGGTCGACTAAAAATAGTGTAGGGTAAAATCAACAATAACCCACCCCCTTCTGGGTAGGGTGGGGGTGATCTTACAGTCTTGTATGCATGTTATCATCCAGTTGACAATTGGAACGACCACCATAGGGCAAATTGGAGGTGACTGTCAGCATTCTTTGTTTGAGCACCACCGCGCCCCTGTTGCTTTTGAAATTAAATAGAGTTGGTCAGTTCCGAGCGTCAACTGGATGATAACATACATACAGGACTGCAAGACAAACACATTAGTGAGTCTTCATTGTTGGCTAATTTATTTTTATTTTTAAAGTTGTGTTTTTTTTTTATTATTAATTTTCTCAAACAATTATAAAAACTTTATTTTCCTCCCGGGCAAAACACTGGGTATTTCAACTAGTGCTAAATAATATTTGAACAAAACAATATTCGCAACAATTACAACAATTTATCTTTCTGTTTACTTTTAGCGTCAAGTCTTTGATTCAGTTTCTTTTGCTGTATCCATGAACCATGATGGTTTGGTTTAATGCACAGACCAAAAATTGCTTTGGGAAGAAGACCTTTGAATGTAGCCCTTGTAGTGCCGGATTTCACCGCTGTTCACTGCAAATTTTTTTAAAGGGTTGTCCCCAGATATGTTTTCTTGTTTGAGAATAATACCTGGCTTCCTGAGACAACTCTATAACATGCTAAACCCTTTTAAACGTTTTGGCAACCACACCAAAAATGGCAACGCCCACACAAACTAAGATGTCATTGCTGAAAAGGTCCAAAAATTTTGTAAGTATTTAAAAACAAAACCAATTCACAAAAACTATATTTGAAATAAACTCGGCCACCCCAAAAACTATAATAACAATATTTTTAAGATTATTTCTGAAGAAAAAGATAAACGTGAGAAACAACCACTACACCACACTGTCTACATTGCAGGTTAAGGCTTTGGCCTTCAAACCCATAGGTTTTGAGGTCATATCCCACTACTGACATTTATGTGACCATGATCAAGCTGCTTCATCTATCTGCGTTGAAACTGGATAAACAAAAGAAATGCAACCATTTGCATCTTAAATGTAAGCTGCTTTGATTAAAGGTGTCAGCCAAATGAGTAAATACCTTAAAATCTCATTTCCTAAGCCGTCTTTATCCTGAGCAGGATCGTGGGGAGCTAGAGCTTATCCGAGCAGGCAATATGCACAAGGGAGGAGGAACAGTCCTTGGGCAGGGTGCCAGTCCATCGAGGGGACACCCTCAGACTCACACACATGCTCACATCAACTGGAACCAATTTAACATCACCAATCCACCTAACCTGCATGTCTTTTAACTGTAGGAGGAAACTGGAGCCCCCAGAGGAATCTTACACAGACACAGGGAGAACCCAGGACGCAAACCCAGGTCTCCTTACTGCAATACAGCACTACTACCACTGTGCCACTGTGCTGCCCCCAAATAAGTCAATGTAAAATGTACAATCAACAAATTGTTGCTTTCCATCCTGGCTGCAATTCTTATCCTCTATCTTCATTCCAGTGCAGCCTTTTCCCCATACTCATTTCATTTCTGGAATCCTTAAAGTTTTAGAACCACCACCCTGTAAACCCCACCTAAGGTGTTAATTCTGGGAAAACCCTCTGAAATCAGGGGTTAAAGTTGCCCCTACAAAATCTTTGTACTGGTCGACTATACCACTGAATGTGCTCTCATTCATTTAGACAATTTGTAAATATTGTGGGGCCTGTCACCACCTGTACCCCACTGCCTAAAGCCACCTGCTCTTTTGGGAGTGGGATGGCATGTGATCTTTTTTTCTATCCCTGAATTCCCTGTGTATCTTTGTTGTACAGTATTTTATTTTTAGGACACACCCTTTAATTTTAGCAGAGTCATCTCCTTTCCGATTCTCTCACACTGGCCCTGTGAGGGACACGCTAGTCATCTTTAAGTAGACAATTTCCTTGTCCTGTGGCCCTTTAGAGCTCCATCATCCCATCATGGCCTGTCAGCATGCTGAGGTTTGGAATTTCCTCAAAGAAGAAGGAGTAAAGTTAAAAAGTAGAAGGGGGAATGTTCCACTTTAGAAGAAAGCAAGGTTGTCCTTGTCTTCAGGCTGTATGGAGATATTCGTTGACATTTAAACCTGTGCAATTTAACTAAGCACTATGCTTTTACTGAATTTTTCCAATTGAGCCAAGATCTTTTTTTCTTTTTGTCTGATTTTTTTTTTATTCAGTGAAAAACTATAAAATGCATTTAGTGCTTTCTCCCTGACATTTGAGAAGCTCATGGCATGTTTTGTGCTAAGGTTCTCATTTCGTCTTAAACAGAGGCACAGTGAAGACCAGTTTGAGACTGACTAGTGCTACCATAACTCAAAAGTTGGATAAGCCATCTGAAAAGGGTTTTACTGTATCTTGATTTTGACTAGCATAATCTTAGTGTACGAACCGTTGGTGAGCATGTGAATTGTATTTGAATGTGTGCCAGGAGAGTTTGAGTACCCAGCTGATATGCGGATGTGGTGGGTACCTTGTGCAGATGGCAGCATTTATTTTCCATCTTGCTTGCAGCAGAGCTCTATTGATGATGTTGCCAAAAGTTTGAAGTTAGTACTGGTACCATAAAGCCATTTATAACCTCACTTGATTTGACTGCTGCTGTGTTTTAAAATGAAGTTTTAACTTGGTCTGCCACAAATATGCTATTATTAATGTTGTGGCAGTAATTTTCTGTTATTGTTACTCATGTTCCCTCTGTTGTTGACATCTGACCAGAGGCATGCTGTGTTGCTTTTTAGAGGCATATATAATGTTTTGTTGAAACTCACCAGCAAAGTCAGCAGATGGATACCTATACAACATGACAGGCTGTTGCCATGGGCTGGAAGGGAATGTTTTATTGAAGTTTTGCTTTCCTTTCCTCAGAGAAATGCAAGTCAACGTTACTATAAAATACTCTCTATAATGCCCTGTAAGAAATTTCAATTTGGCATAAGGAGGCATAAAAGCAAAGTAACATAAGATTCTTAAATCCTCTCAATGTAGTTCAGGGTCACACTCTAGAGCAGAGCCTAATCTAGCAGCACTGCACACAAGGTAGGAAACAGTGCAGGACAGGGAAGCTAGCACATCATCACAGAGCATACTCATGCACACATTTATGGTCAGTTTATAATCACATTAACATAACTGCCAAATTTTGTACCTAGAGGTTAATACATGGAAAATGCATACACAGAAGATGGCTGGGCACAGGATTCAAATGGATCCATGACAAGGCAATACTTTGTAGTCAACCACCATGCTGCTCAGGCATAGCAATAGTTCAATTAAAAACAAGACAATAGATACAACATAACCATAACCAAAGACGTACTTTTTTGTTCACTGATCTAATTACTTTTTTGCCTATTCTATTTTTTCATTAACTTTTCTACCCCAAAATCCCACTAACTGTCTCTGGCTATACTACTAAAAATTGAATTCTGTTAAATATTATACTTGTATATATTGTAGATAGAACTTTAAAATTCCCTGTGGGGACAAATACATTTTTACAAAAGCTCTTTAAATAAATAAATGCATATGTTAAAAACAGATAACTATATACTGTATGTACAAACACTATAGTCTAAAAACATCAGAATGAAAAAAAAGAAAGTTAAAAAGAAATACTTCTGAATTGGCAGTCCCAGTCATAGTGAAGCATTATATAGGTATATTGTTCTAAAGGAGCCTCAGACACGTTTCTTGACATACTTCTGCTGAATGATTTGTTGGCAGAAGGTCCTTTTAGTATGTCATGGAGAGAGGATTTCAGCATTATTCACAACAGCACTCAATTTTATAGTTCTGTCCTTTGTTACTACCTCCTTTAACTGAGCTTGGCCTTTTAATTAGCTTGTTGATTCAGTGTGCCTCTAGTGAAGTAATGTTACCAGCACAGCACACCACACTGGCAATCACAGAGTTATAGAAGATATAAACCACAATAAAGGAACTCCGTCTTCAAAAAAGAAAACTTTCCTGTGCTCTTTCTTTTATAGTTATAGGCCAGTCCAAGCTCTCATTAATTGTGACCCCCAAGTACTTGTAGGAGTGGATCATCTCTATATCCACTTCTTGATTTGTGACCTGACAGAGGCTTGTTGGTGCAGTGAAAGTCAATAACCAGTTCCTTGGTTTTGCTGATAAGTTGTCGGCAGTTCTTCTTCCACCATGAAACACAGTTCTCCACCTGACTCCTCTCCTCTGTCTAATCTCCCTTATCAATACGCTTCATAAGTGCATCTGAGTCATCTTGAGAATTTCTGTAAGTTACATTACCTGAAATATTTATGGTGTACAGGGTGTGGTGCTCCATTACTTTAAGATTTAAATTCAACTATAAAAACATATATGGGGCTGGACATGTTGTAAATGAATATGGCAGTCTGCTGGGGTACCAGCATAGCAGACCTGATATTCCATATATACATTCTGGTAGCCCACCTTTATATATGGGGTATAGGGTGACCTGTGAATTTATTGGTGAAATTTTAGTGCAGTCGAGTGCATAGTAACTGCTACCACAATATAAATGCAATTAGCATCTTGGGAGACAGACAGTATTTTGTAAGTAGAGGAATTTTTAAAGAATTATGCCATGTTGATGTGCTGTGTTTTTTCCAAAGTACATAAAGTATTTTATAAAAAATGAACTGAAATACTGCATTCATGTTGTGTTCTCAAATTTTTTTCAGACCGAACTTAGTTCAGGTCAAGTTGGGGAGCATACACTGATACATTGCATTGCCACACCCACCATACAACATAACAGCTTGGGATCCTGGTTGGCAACCCAGTGTCACCCTCCAGGAATTACCCTCTATCTGCCACAGCCAGCTGTTATGTGGGCATCCTATAGGCCTGGTCCAGCCACTTTGGTCTCCAACAGTGAGGATCCTGTGAGCCGGATCACACTCTGCTGTAACTGATGCTCCCTCACAATGCAGGTAATGTGCCTCATTAAGGACTCTGTGAGCAACTGCACATTTGACACAAGGTCAAACCAGCGGTACCCAAGGATTCTCTGAAGAGAGACAGTACCAAAGGAGTCCAGTCTTTGTCTCAAGTAACTGGATAGTATCCATGTCTCACAACCATATAGCAAGACAGGAAGCACCAGGACTCTAGACTTGGACCTTTGTCCTTTTGCATAGATATCAGGAGCGACACACACCCCTCTCCAGCGACCTCATGACACCCCCATGGACTCCCAATCTGTCTACTGACTTCAAGTCATCAGTGACATGAATGTCTCTGCCGAGGTAAGTAAGCCTCTGAACAAGGTTGACACTCTCTCCGCAGACAGGCACACTTCTGAAGGCTGTGCCTAAGTGGTCATTAATGGCCTGGATCGGACCTTGGTTTTTAACCAGGACACTTGCAAGCCCAGACACTCAAGACTCCTCGCTCAGTGTTTCGAGAGCCACGATCAGAACTTCCATTGACTCTGTGAAGATCACCGCATCGTAAGCAAAGTCAAGATCTGCGAATCTTTCTTCACCAACAAATGCCCCACAGCCGCTGGACCACACAACCCTGCCCAACACCCAGTCTATGCAAGCATCGAACAGAGCAGGAGCAGAACACACCCCAGAATCAACTGGGAAAAAATGCAGAGGTTCTGCCTCCATTTTGCACAGCACTCACAGCACCAGTGTACAGGCTAACCATAATGTACAGCAATCTTGAGGGGATCCCGCTTAGTCTCAGGATTTACTGCATGGCGGCTCAATCAACCGAATCGAACGCTTTATGAGAATTGACAAAGGCTGCAAAGAAACTGCCGATATTTGCGTTTGCGCTCCATGAGAACCCTCAGTACCAGGATGTTGTCGATGGTAGACTTTTTAGGCGTAAAACCAGACTGCTGCAGTCGCTGGTAGGTGAGCAAGTGATCACGGATCCTATTGAGGATGACCCTAGCAAGGACCTTACCTGGCATTGAGTGCAGTGTTATCCCCTTGCCACAATCCTGGCAATCGCCCTTCCCTTTCCAGATTTCCTGCCTGCACTCTCTTTTTCACCTCTCTTCCCCAATCCCCATTACTCTGTACTGTTGATCCCAAGTATTTAAATTCATCCACCTTCACTAACTCTACTCCTTGCATCCTTACCATTCCACTGACCTCCGATCTCATTTACACACATGCATTCTGTGTTGTTCCTACTGACCTTCATTCCTGTCCTCTCTAGAGCAGGGGTGCCCAATACGTCGATCGCGATCGACCAGTAGATCGGAAAGGTAGTGCAGGTAGATCGCGTTGCATTCAAAAAAAAATTTTTTTAAATGTTAGTTTATCATATATCCTCCCTATGGCATTTGCCACTTGATTGACATACAGGGCGGCCAGTCTGAGATCGCTTTTCCTCCCCCCAAAAAACACACTGGTCATCCCACACGCATGATCAAATGCACGAGCTACTGCAAAATTCCGGCTAAGTGATCTAGTTAGCCTTCCAATTTATATCGACTAAAGAAGGGATTTAAAAAAAAAAAAATTGTTGGTTATGGACTGGATGTGGAATTGGAAGGTGATTTTTTTTTTTCTCTCACAATCGAAGTGCATTTGTCTGATCTGTCAATCTATCATTGCTATTCCAAAGAAGGAAAACGTGGAAAGGCACTTTCGAACTGTTCATAAAAACTACGAAACTGACTTCCTTCCGAAAAGCGATCTGAGAAAGAGAAAGGGGAGGGAACTAAAATTACAATTAATCGGACAGCCGTCATTTTTCACTCAGCTGAATTCAAAAGCAAAGGCAGACACACCGTAGCATAAGAAGTCCTTCCAAGATGGAGAAATGATAAATGCCTTCGTTGAGGCAGATGGCTAGGGTGAAATTCCTGCTGAGATTTCAAGACCCCTGGCCGGAGAAAAAGGAGTTTCTCCTTCTCATTAAACATGCAGAATACAAGCAACTTAATAACGATCAATGGCCGCTAGACTTGGCATTTTTTTCTAATCTGACCAACATGTTTAATGAGCTTAATTTATAGCTGCAAGGAAAAGAGAAAACCATGTTCAATATGATTAGCTCAGTTAATGCTTTCAAATGAAAAATGCAACATCTGTCCTCAAAGCTGCAGCGCCTTGATTATGGGAACATCCAAAACCTCGCGTCAGAGCTGGAGACGCAATGGAAGGCGTGTGTGCAGCTTGGCAGCATACGCTACACACAGCAGATTGAAAATTGTCTGCCAGACTTTATCTAATGGATAAAAAGTAACGATTCAAATGTTGCCCAATGTAGCGGAATAAGAGTAGCTTTTCTTCTTCACAAATGTACTCAAGTTAAAGTAAAAAGTATGGTGCAGTAAAACTACTCTTAGAAGTACAATTTTTTAAAAAAGTTATTCAAGTAAATGTAACTCGTTATTACCCACCTCTGATACTCAGTATATATAAAAAATATATATAAAAAAATGGAAGAGAAGGTCTATGATACAGTTTGCATATTTGCAGCTGGAGATCCACAAAGGAAGAAAATGAATCACGTATCATAAAGTAGTTTTTATTCCTGAGCTTTCAACCCCTGCCAGGGGTCTTCATCAGAGGATAATGCTTAGACTTACAAGAATCAAAGGCAATATATAGCAAAAATTACGGGGGGGTGGATAGGTGGCTAAGTCAGTGTGATCGGGGTATTGGTTTATTTATTACGAACATGATGTTCTTAAGTTTGCCATATGCTGGATTTATGTCCAAGTGCCTGTTGATGGCGTTATCATTTGATAGCCAAGATTCAGCCAGCTCTCTAGCACTTTTAGTACTGGCTTTAAATTTTATTTGTACCTTGTCCCAGTTAAATGTATGTCCTGTTGATTTAGTATGGGTATTGATCAATGATCGTGAGTCCTTTCTTCTGACGGCGTTGCGATGTTCCTGTATACGTGTTGCGATTCTTTTTGATGTTTGTCCTATGTATACCACTGAGCTAGAACTGCATGGATTCTATAAACTGCGTTTCGTGTTTCTGCTGTCGATTTCTTGTTTTTGGCATTGAAGAGGACCGTGCACAGTTTGTTCGTGGGTTTGTGTGCTATTCTGATGCCTGACTTGGCCAGGATTCGTGCTGTACCTTCAGACACCTTGTGGTGATAAGGGAGTTAGTGCCGGGTGGGGGTTCTGATTCAAGTCGATTGTTTGCTGAGTTTTCTGTGTAGGCTTTGATTAATGAATGTTTTTGAGTATCCATTTGAAGTGAAAAGACGGAAGAGATAGCGTCTTTCATTCATTTGTGTCTCCTTTGTATTACAATGGGTGTGGACTCTTCTGAATAGGGTTTTAACACAGCTCCGTTTGTGAGATACTGGGTGGTTGCTGGCGAAGTGTAATATCTTGTCTGCGTAGCATTCTTTACGGTAAACACTTGTGGTCAGGGTGGCATAATTATTTCTTTCATTGGAGATGTCCAGGAAGCTGATATGTCGGTTTATTTCTTTTTCCATGGTGAATTGGATTGCAGGGAATATTGTGTTGATGTGGTCGTGGAATTCATTCAGCTGATCATTTTTTTAGTATGACGAATGTGTCGTCTACATAGCGTATCAAAATTTTGGGTGTGAACTGGGATAGAGCCACGTTTTCAAATCGGTGCATTACCAGTTCCGCTAGAAGTCCTGATAACGGCGATCCCATTGGCATGCTTACTTTTTGAATGTAGTATTTGCCATTGAAATGAAAGTGAGTTTTTTGGCACAGTGATATCAGGTGGTTATGTCTTTAGTGGACAGTTTGGTTCTTGTTTCAATGGTGGGGTCACTTCCTAGTCTCATTAATAGCGTTTCTGTGGCCAGATGAATTAGAATCTATACTAATAAAAGGCAAAGCCCTCACTCACTCACTCACTCACTCACTCACTTCCCGTGTAGGTATAAGGCTGAAATTTGGCAGGCTCATTCCTTACAGCTTACTTACAAAAGTTGGGCAGGTTTCATTTCGAAATTCTACGCCTAATGGTCATAACTGGAAGGTATTTTTCTCCATTAACTGTAATAGAGTTGAGCTGGAAAGACGTGGGCGGAGTTTCGTGTGACATCATCACGCCTCCCACGTAATCACGTGAACTGACTGTCAACGCAGTGCGTAGAAAACCAGGAAGACCTCCAAAAAGCGCTTAAGAAAACATGCATTATATAATTGAGAAGGCAGCGAAACAATAAGAAGTGAGCGAGTGACATATACTACCATATTCATGAGTGCTGCTACCTCGGAAAGAAAGCAAGGTGTAAACCTAAACTTTAAATTAAGTTCATAGACAGGCTACCGCTGGCGTTTCACATGCCCACAGGTAATGCGGGATACAAGTTTAATGAGAGGACGAGGATATAAACGAGTTTTGATCACTTTGTAACTAAGTTAAAATTGTAGGTGAAGGGGTGTGCTTATGCAAATTCGAGACTGTGTTTGTGGGGATTGACAGTTAAAGGCGGGTGGGGAGTCACGTCATCATCTCCCTCCCATTCATCTCATTTCGCTCTGAGCTGAGCTCCGCGGCTAACGCCGTCTTCCGAAGCAACTTCGTCAGACTGCCACCAAATACTCACAGAAAAATCCACAAGTTAATACACACGCTGTCTCTAGAGTTTCTCCACACTGAATCCTCCAGGCACTACTTACAAAAGGTCACATTGACAATCGTGTTACGTTATTTTTAAAATCTTTCCTTTTCTTAGCACAAGCACAGCTGAGAAGCTTCGATGCATGTGCTCCATAACGCTTAAAAATAATGCATTTAATCACACTTTGCATTACAAGCAAAGGGGAGCTTTTGTCAATGCATGATTTCCTGGTACACGATTACATTGATCAGCGCATCCCGATTCATTTTACCCTCGCACCACCTTAGTTTGAGAAGAAGTATGAAAAATATGAGGTTAACACAGAAAAACAGATCACCAATTCAAGCTTTATGAATAATCGATTCGCCATCAATAATTGTTTTGGTAAAGCCATCCTCCTTCCATTTTATAATTTTTCCGCCACTAGCCATGATTAAATGAACGGTAAAAAGTAAGAGCAAAGCGAGGGTGACTTATTTAGGCAGGCATATATATGACAGCAACACTCATGACAATGTCAATCATGTTACGTTATTATTAAAATGTTTCCTTTTCTTTTCATTACTTCTTTAACACACTACTTCTCGCTGCGTAGCGGGTATTTTGCTATATATATATATGAATGACCTCCAAAGAGGCTGAGACTTTTGATATCATGAACGTGTCTGCAAAACGTGGGGTCTCCTGCCGAGCAAAGGTCGAGCAGCCAGGCGCGTGCATAGCTGTGCCGGCCTTTGAGACGCTGACTGCACTTCTGCCTTAAGTCAAAGTGAGCACTTTTAATTTTTTTCATCCTCCCCCTGCGCTATAGCCCAGACAAGTGCAAACACGGACCCCTTTTCTACACCACGGCAAAATAATATTAAGGCGATTCACACTTTCTTTTGCACGATACGATTATGAGGTCCTCAGCTCGGATTATGAAGACACGCACAGGAGTGGAGGACTGACAGTGCCATCACAGCCGATTAATGGCGGGACGCCTCACCAGTCTACACAAGACCCACCGCGACTGTCCCCAAAAGGCGATCATAACGCCAGCGAACACATCTCTCTATACTATATAAAAGAAAAGGCAACTTTCCTTTCTTTACACCTTTTTCCTTTTATCCCAAACCAAAGCCTTTCTCTCTTAACACTGCAGAGGACACAAAACTAATTTTCTTTAAATGCCGGTAAGGCACATTACCAGAGGCACAAATTTGAACGTTCACATAGAAAATGTAATTTCAATGTACCTGTACTTCTTAAAACGTTAATGTTTTACTGTTTAATAACTTATAGACTATAATTTATTATTTTTCCCTTGCACTCAGTGACCAAACCTATACACACACATATAGACACATACAAACATACACACAAGTATATGTATGTGTGTATATATATATATATATATACACATATACATACATACATACATACATACATACATACACACATATATATAATTTGTGTGTGTGTATGTATGTATGTATGTATGTATATATATATATATATATATATATATATATATATATATGTGTGTATATGTAGATATGTATATAGATATGTAGATATGAAGATATGTGTGTGTGTGTGTGTGTATATGACAGCAGCAATCCAAGCTGTGAGAAAACAGTAAAAAGGAGGCGTGTCAGACGTCGTGGTACATTTTCTGATGCAGCTAGACGAAAACATCTTTGTGACGCTGCCGCCAAATACACAAAACAATTACTTTGACAATCATGTTACATTATTTTTAAAATGTTTCCTTTTCTTTTTCATAACTTCTTTAACACATGACATCGCAAGCCTGCTGGGTATTTTGCTATATATATATATCACAGCGACACTCATAACAGTGACAAAACAATTACATTGACAATCATGTTACGTTATTTTCAAAATGTTTCCTTTTCTTTCTCTTTCCTTCTTTAACACACTACTTCTCCGCTGCCAAGCGCAGGTATATATATAGATAGATAGATAGAGAGATATATATATAGATAGATATGAGAACAATATATATATATAGATAGATATGAGAACAACACTCATATCAATGACAAAACAATTACATTAACAACCATGTTACGTTATTTTTAAAATTTTTCCTTTTCTTTTTCGTACCTTCTTTAACACACTACTTCTCCGCTGCGAAGCGCAGGTATTCTGCTAGTCATGGTATATAGTGACACAACGTCAAACAAGACCATGACCTCATCTTCGGCGATGGCTACATCTTTCAAGCATTGTAATGCCAACTCAGCACTCTTCACCAAATATTCCGAGTCATAAGTTAAATGCTTGAGTAACTGAAAAAGTCTTTTTGACAAGTTGTAAGATGGTCCGCCTATTAGGCTGACTAATGGTCTGAATTTCAGTGGCGTTTTATGTGGCTTTGCACCTCTCCGTTAGCGTCTTTTGTCTGCTAAATATGTGGATAAGCAGCAAACGGCAAGCAGCCTACTATCACATCGCCGAACCCCCCATCCCCCGCACAGTTGTGTCAGCTCAAGCCTGTTTACCTGTGTGTCAGTTGCTTAGAGTTGTGTAGTTGTATATCGTATGAAGTATGTATTGTGTGAAGCCTGAATTCCAAATATCAAAGAAACACTTTCACAAAAGGTACAAATATAACAGAACAAATGCGTTTTTATTCAAGAATATAACTGCAGAAAAACAACCCGCATTTACTTGCGACATTCACACGCAATTGCTATGACAGCTTCGGTGGTGCAACGGTATCATCTGCTGACTTGTAATCAAAGATTCATGGGTTCGATCCCGGGCGAGTCCATTTTGAGAACTGAGCTGCTCATATTCTTACTATCTATACTAATAAAAGGGAAAGCCCTCACTCATCACTAATTCTCCAACTTCCCGTGTAGGTAGAAGGCTGAAATTTGGCAGGCTTATTCCTTACAGCTTACTTATAAAAGTTGGGCAGGTTTCATTTAGAAATTCTACGCGTAATGGTCATAACTGGAACGTATTTTCGTCCATATACTGTACTGTAATAGACTGCAGCTCGATAGCCGTGGGAGTCAGAGTTTCGTATTAAAGCATTTAACCAATCACATTTCAGCCATAATTTGTTGCAGAGAGGCTTTCACAATGCGTTGTGTAGGCACTCTAATACAGAATAAATGTCGATTAACCTGTTGCTTCAACCAATCAGATTTTGAGTTGGTGTCAGTCGGGCCCTCTAGCAGGCGTGTGGCAACGTCACCGTATTCAGACCCATTGATTGGATAGAAGCCGATATGAGGAACTCTATGAGGCCACTGAACGCACCGTAAACGCTCCAAGCGAAAGATCGTCGCGCACACTACGAACAACTCCATGGCAGGATTCTGGACAATATTATTTGCCAGACACAGACCAGATTTCAAGACCACGAAAACCTGATGTTTGTCACGCTCTTCGAGCCCCAGAAGTTTCAGGAATACAAGAAAAATTTCACGCATGCAGCCTTCTCCAGTTTAACACAAGAGCCACGGAGCGCTTTTTGATCTGTCTCGGCTAAAACAGACCTGACTGTAATGTATGCCATGGATGATTTTTTAGGAAAATCTCCTTGACTTCCTTCATCAGAAACATCTGAATGAGAGCATGGGGCAGCTGTTCACATTGGTATATTTGGCGGTGAGCATTCCAGTATACACTGCTTCTGTCGAGCGGACATTTTCAGCCCTAAAGTGAATTCAAACTTATGCCAGAAATACCATAGGGCGGGTTCGCCTTTCAGCATTAGCTTCGAATGCGATAGAATGAGACGTTTTGATGGAACTGAGGCGCACGGATAATCCGTACAACAGAGTAATTGAACTGTTTTTGAGTAAAGAGAGGAGGATGGATTTTGTTTACAAATAATCTGAATTTTTGGTGAGTAAAATGTTGCGCTTTTCCTAAATAATATTGCAAGTTTATGAGTTAATATTGATGTTTTTTATGTGATGTCACGGCTGTGGCTGCAGTAGAAAGGAACTTGTTCACCCCGGTTTATCTATTCAATAAAGGCATTTATTGTGGCTACAGGAGTTATCTTACATACATACATACATACATATATACATACATACATACATATATACCATACTAATACTGTGTTTGACCCCCTTTCGCCTTCAGAACTGCCTTAATTCTACGTGGCATTGATTCAACAAGGTGCTGAAAGCATTCTTTAGAAATGTTGGCCCATATTGATAGGATAGCATCTTGCAGTTGATGGAGATTTGTGGGATGCACATCCTGGGCACGAAGCTCCCATTCCACCACATCCCAAAGATGCTCTGTTGGGTTGAGATCGGCCCATCTGGCACCAACAACCATGCCACGCTCAAAATTGCTTAAATCATCTTTCTTTCCCATTCTAACATTCAGTTTGGAGTTCAGGAGATTGTCTTGACCAGGACCACACCCCTAAATGCATTGAAGCAACTGCCATGTGATTCGTTGATTAGATAATTGCATTAATGAGAAATTGAACAGGTGTTCCTAATAATCCTTTAGGTGAGTGTATATAGTGGGATGCAAAAGTTTGGGCAACCTTGTTAATAGTCATTTTTTTCCTGTATAAATCATTAGTTGTTACGATAAAAAATGTCAGTTAAATATATCATAAAGGAGACACACACAGTGATATTTGAGAAGTGAAATTAAGCTTATTGGATTTACAGAAAGTGTGCAATTATTGTTCAAACAAAATCAGGCAGGTGCATAAATTTGGGCACCACAAAAAAGAAATGAAATCAATATTTAATAGATCCGCCTTTTGCAGAAATTACAGCCTCTAAACGCTTCCTGTAGGTTCCAATGAGAGTCTGGATTGTGGTTGAAGGTATTTTGGACCATTCCTCTTTACAAAACATCTCTAGTTCATTCAGGTTTGATGGCTTCCGAGCATGGACAGCTCTCTTTAACTCACACCACAGATTTTCAATTATATTCAGGTCTGGGGACTGAGATGGCCATTCCAGAATGTTGTACTTGTTCCTCTGCATGAATGCCTTAGTGGATTTTGAGCAGTGTTTCGGTCGTTGTCTTGTTGAAAGATCCAGCCCCGGCGCAGCTTCAGCTTTGTCACTGATTCCTGGACATTGGTCTCCAGAATCTGCTGATACTGAGTGGAATCCATGCGTCCCTCAACTTTGACAAGATTCCCAGTCCCTGCACTGGCCACACAGCCCCACAGCATGATGGAACCACCACCATATTTTACTGTAGGTAGCAGGTGTTTTTCTTGGAATGCTGTGTTCTTTTTCCTCCATGCATAACGCCCCTTGTTATGCCCAAATAACTCAATTTTAGTTTCATCAGTCCACAGCACCTTATTCCAAAATGAAGCTGGCTTGTCCAAATGTGCTTGAGCATACCTCAAGCAGCTCTGTTTGTGCTGTGGGCGGAGAAAAGGCTTCCTCTGCATCACTCTCGCATACAGCATCTCCTTGTGTAAAGTGCCAATGGTTGAACGATGCACAGTGACTCCATCTGCTGCAAGATGATGTTGTAGGTCTTTGGTGCTGGTCTGTGGGTTGACTCTGCCTGTTCTCACCATTCGTCGCTTCTGTCTATCCGAAATCTTTCTTGGTCTGCCACTTCGAGCCTTAACTTGAACTGAGCCTGTGGTCTTCCATTTCCTCAATATGTTCCTAACTGTGGAAACAGACAGCTTAAATCTCTGGGACAGCTTTCTGTATCCTTCCCCTAAACTATGATGGTGAACAATCTTTGTCTTCAGGTCATTTGAGAGTTGTTTTGTGACCCCCATGTTGCTACTCTTCAGAGAAAATTAAAGGAAGAGGGAAACTTACAATTGACCCCCTTAAATACTCTTTCTCATTATAGGATTCAACTGTGTATGTAGGTCAGGGGTCACTGAGCTTACCAAGCTAATTTGAGTTCCAATAATTAGTTCTAAAAGTTTTGGAATCAATAAAATGACAACGGTGCCCAAATTTATGCACCTGCCTGATTTTGTTTGAACAATTATTGTACACTTTCTGTAAATCCAATAAACTTTATTTCACTTCTCAGATATCACTGTGTGTGTCTCCTATATGATATATTTAACTGACATTTTTTATCGTAACAACCAACGATTTATACAGGAAAATAATGACTATTAACAAGGTTGCCCAAACTTTTGCATCCCACTGTATATACTAGCAACATACCCACGGTTTGCAGCGGCGAAGTACTGCTGTAAAATGTTTATTAAGAAGAAAATGAAACCTTTTTAAACTGAGGGAAAATATACCAATAATTATTTGTTAAGGATCTCTTTGTATACCACGTTGTGAGTTTGGCCCTCCGGTTGTAATATGACCAAACTGTGCGCTGAGCTTACTCTTAAGCATGCAACGTACAGTTGGCAATGTGAACAGTAATCTTGTTTCAAATCTCACAGCTTGGATTGTTGCTGTCACAATCGGTTTGAGTTTCATGGTTTGTTTCAATTACGACAGTATTTGTAGGACTTGTGTTGAAGAGACATTCGGCATCTGTCAAGCGTTGTAAGTATACAACCAGTTTCATTGATAACTTCACATCCAGCTTTTGAGAGTTTAAACATTTATAAACATCAAAGTGTCCACTACTGAAATCGTCACCTGTAAATCTAAGATGTTTAAGAGGCATTGGCGGTTGTCGAAAGATGTAAAATATTTGGCCATTTCGGTTTACTTGAAAGCGACAACCGAACAATTCAGCGGCAGCCATCAACTCAAATGCAGATGCATAGGTGAAGGGCTTAAGCATTTCATTTTTATAGTGCTCCTGTGTAGTATAATTATCTCCTGTACCGTCATCAGTCCATACCTTGAACCTGTCCCAGTCATTCAATACATAAGACACAATGTTCCTCCGGATATCAAGAGTAAACCTGATATAGCCGTGCAATATGTAACAAAGAGAATGGAAAAGGCAGGTGCCATCTCCGGGCATGGAAACCACTCGGTAAGTGACAGTTCTTTGATCGATGGTGATCACCTCGATAGACATGTTAATGCGGGTACGGTTGGAATGATGAAGGAAATGGGCACCTGAACAATGTAAAGTAAGTCTAAAAAGTCTAAGCACTTTGAGCTACATTTTTTTGTATGAAAATTTGCTATATAAATAAATGTTGATTGATTGATTGAAAATACCTACACAATAATTATAATCGTAATAAATGAACAATAATAGAGCGGAGAAGCCAAGGATTAAATAAAAAGGCCGTAGTTATCAGCAGGGAGACGTGAATCCCGTGGCAAAGCAAGGAAGGGAATGTAGAGACTGGAGTGACAGACGGCCTTATATAGGCAGGCAGCCAACAACGTGGGAGGCGTTGGGATGGGGGAACCCAACGCCGCCTCACACGGTGACCGAGCTGCAGGCTATGGACGTATATATGTACGTAAGTAGGATTCAGTTAGCATTGGGAACCCGCGTACCAAATTTCTTGAAGATGGACCCATAAGTAACAAAGACCATTGAAAAGTTCAATATGGCGGCCGACAGTGGCATCATACCACCGAAATAAGAACCAAATTTCAGCCTTCTACCTACACGGGAAGTTGGAGAATTAGTGACGTTTGGAAAATTCAATATGGCGGCCGACAGTGGCGTCATACCATTGAAATAAGTAAGTACATCGGTTTCGGTTAGCGCAGTGAAGATGGGGCCATAAATAAGAAAGTTTAACATAGCGGACGTTGTCGACCGTTATGACCGTTACGTGTAGAATTTAGAAATGAAACCTGCTTAACTTTTGTAAGTAAGCTATAAGGAATAAGCCTCCCAAGTTTCTGTTTTCTACCTACATGTGAAGTTGGAGAGTTAGTGATGAGTGAGTGAGTCAGTGAGTGAGTCAGTGAGGGCTTTGCCTTTTATTAGTATAGATATATACAGTGGTAACTCGGTATACGTCTGCTTTGGAATCAGTCCAACTTGGTATACGTCCTGGTTGGACACAAAAAATTTTGCTTGGTATACGACTTTTGTTTGGAATACGACTCGCGTGCTAACCTTGTTTACCTCTCTCGAGACAAAGCCACGACTGCCCACGAGGGTTGCGCCAGTTGCTAGCATTCAGTGAACAGCCCACGCTATAACTCTCTGAGAACTTTCACGTGTGTAATATAGTGGGTCCACAGCTCCTGTCAAAGTCCAGCTTTAAAATAAATAAACACCGCACTCACAGCTTGGTGAGGGGGCGTGGTGGTTATGTGGCTGAAGGTTGTCAGGGCGATTAGCGATGTGGGCGTTTCTCACCAAAGTGCACTTGTGAGGGACCGTCCGCATTCATGATTGTTCCTGGGGCTGCTTATCTTGATAAATAGAAGCGCGAGTTGGCTTGAAGGGGAGTAAAAAGAAAGAACAGACGAGAGAGAGAGCAAGCGAGAGCGTGCATGGATGAAGTGGCTGAAGCAGGCAGTGCGAAGGTCAGCTGCAAGTAGGGCGACTCCCCAGTTAGGAAGCAGGCACCGGGCTTCTTGTGTTTTTTTTTTTTTTTTTTTAAAGAATACTTCCTGCTTTTAACTTTGTTGTTTTTAAGAAGACTTTTTTTCAATTGTTTTTAACCTCCACATTTCACTTCTGATTTTATGGATTATTTATTGGAACTTTGGAGACTGCACTTTAATTTGAACACCTTGTTTTGTTAATTGTTTTAATAAAAGCACTTTGCACTTTTTCACCATCCCCTTGCTTTGTTGTTACCGATGAGGTTAGCAGCAAGGCACATTAACGACGTTGTAGAATTCAAGGGCTCCCCGGCAGCAGATGGGAGCATACAGCAAACCTGCATCGTCACAACGTGATTTTGTGTTTTTTTCATGTAAATTTCAATTGATTGTTGAAAAGTATGAAGGTGGCATGCGTATCCGGGGCATGGCTGTTGCATACCGTTTGCCAAGAAAGACGGTATCTAAGATTGTGAAAAACAATGATGTTATTAAAAAGTAAAGTGAGGTAAAATTTTCATTTATTTCACCTAATTGCTTTTGTATTTATGTATTTTAATATTAAGCAGTGTTTAAATTATTTTATACAACCCCATCAATGTATAATATGCCAATAGCAATAGGATTTTTTTTTTTTCATGGGAACGAATTAATCATTTTCCCATTATTTCTTATGGGAAAAATTTGTTTGGTATACGTCCTGTTTGGTATAAGTCAAAGGATCAGGAATGGATTAAGTACGTATACCGAGGTTCCACTGTACTAGCAAAATACCCGCGCTTCGCAGCGGAGAAGTAAAGAAAAAGAAAAGGAAACATTTTGAAAATAACGTAACATGATTGTCAAAGTAATTGTTTTGTGTATTTGGCCGCAGCGTCACGAAGTTGTTTTCGTCTAGCTGCATCAGAAAATGTACCACAACGTCTGACACGCCTCCTTTTTAGTGTTTTCTCACAGCTTGGATTGCTGCTGTTATAATCGGTTTGAGTGTGTGTATATATATATATATATATATATATATATATATATATATATATATATATATATATATATATATATATATATATACTAACAAAATACCAGCTTGCTTGAGAAGTAGTGTGTTAAAGAAGCAATGAAAAGAAAAGGAAACATTTTGAAAATAACGTAACCTGATTGTCAATGTAATTGTTTTGTCACTGTTGTGAGTGATGAGTGTTGTTGTCATATATATATATATATATATATATATATATATATATATATATATATATATATATATATTTACACACACACACATACATACATACATACATACATACACACACATATATACACACAAATACATATATATATATATACATACACACACACACATATATAAACATATATATACATATACATACATATCTACATATATACACACACAGCTATTTCGTATCAGTGCAATACGCTGTTTGTTAAAACGGTTGACTCCCACTCTTACGTGCAATAACAAATCAAATCATGCAGTTGTCTTTGCTCATATGTCATTTTAGAGCTGGACACCTGGCATCTTTTTTTGGCCACAAGTTCGTTTCTGTTTGGTGTGAGGTCCTGTGTTGTGGAGATTCTCAGGATGGATTGCAGGTGCTCATCAGTGAGGCGACTCCTGTGTGCTGTTTTGTTAGTCTTTATCACTGAGAAGAGCTTCTCACACAGATATGTGCTACCAAACATGCACAAGGTTCGAGCCGCATGTAGACGGACTTTTTTTGTTCTTCAAGGTCACCAAAGCGCCGTGCAAACTCAGTGCGCAATAACTATAGCTTCGCAATAACTTGCAGCATCATAAGGTAGACTTGATTAATGCGGTAAGTGTTCGGCAAGGCAGCTGAAGCGCTGCATTATGGGATCTGTAGTTTATTGTGTTACCAGCGCTTCATATACCGGGCCATTAATAACAATAATACAGTATATAAAATGATCTCGGGGCGGATATAATTACACGCCGGGCGGATGTGGCCCGCGCCCTTGAGTTTGACACATATGGACTAAATAGAACTTGAAAAGATATATTTTTCAAATGTGATCGCGCAATTCAGATAGAGTTGACGCAAGACTACAGCCTGCATGCCTCAATGAGTCATCCTCCCTCGCTCTTACTTTTTTACCGTTCATCTAATGAATACACTGAGTATGGCTTTACCAAAACAATCATTGATGGCGAATAAAGTATCCATTATTCGAGTATGTAGAGCGGGATATATATAGTAGTGTGTTAAAAAAGGTAGAAAAAGAAAAGGGAACATTTTAAAAATAACGTAACATGACTGTCAATATACAGTATTTGTTTTGTGAGTGTTACTGAGTGTTGCTGACATCAAGGATTTGATTATCATTATTTCTTTCAATCAGGTTCGTATTTGTAGGATGTGTTGTGTTCATGTTACATTCCGTGTTTGTCAATCGTTGTAAAGATGACAGGTTTCATTCATCGATTCGTTTCTTACTGCATCAATAAACAGCTCGTCTTCTTCTTTATCTGAGACCTGACACACTGCATGCACAGGTTTTTTTTACACTGTCTTCCTTTAGCGGGACATTGACTTTTTCCACCGTGTGCTTTGTTTCCACAGTAGCTGCATTTATGAATATGCTTATCAGACGCTTCATATTTTTTGCTGCCTTTTCAATTGTGTAATTCGGTTTTGTTCAGCGCTCTTTGGAACTGTTGCTTTTATCTGTGCACTCGTCAGTTCACGTGAGCCACTCGGTGTACTTGCATCGAAGGTTCCCAGCTGTGCTGGTGCCATCTCGTGCTATGTCCATAGCTTTATTTAATGTTACCTTAGTCCTGGCACTTAAAACTTTCTCTCGCAGTTTCGCTGAGTTTGTGTCAAACACCACCCTGACCATCTCATCTTCCTCTCCATAAGCACAGTCCTTCACCCGTGAATATTTACCCGTGGCAGTTTGCTATTGGATTGTCGCTGACAGACGGCCTTATATGGGCAGGCACTAAATTACAAACGCCAGCGGCAGCCTGTCTATGAACTTAATTTAAAGTGTAGGTTTACATCGTGCTTTGTTTCAAGTAGCAGAACTCATGAATATGGTTGTATATGTTACTCGCTTCTTATTGTTTCGCTGCCTTCTCAATTATATAATGCATGTTTTCTTGAGCGCTTTTTGGAGGTCTTCCTGGTTTTCTATGTACTGCGTGATTACGTGGAAGGCGTGATGATGTCACACGAAACTCCGCCCCCACGGCGTTGAAGCTCATCTCCATTACAGTAAATGGAGAAAAACTGCTTCCAGTTATGACCATTACGCGTAGAATTTCGATATAAAACCTGCCCAACTTTTGTAAGGAAGCTGTAAGGAATGAACCTGCCAAATTTCAGCCTTCCACCCACACGGGAAGTTGGAGAATTAGTGATGAGTCAGTGAGTGAGTGAGTGAGTGAGTGAGTGAGTGAGTGAGTGAGTGAGGGCGTGAGGGCTTTGCCTTTTATTTGTATAGATACTGTACATTGGATCAAGAATGCACTTTTGCCATCACTGTGCTTTGTATATGTACATCGAAAGCTCTGCACTCGTGACTTTACGCTGTAGCTCTGACTGTTACATACAAAGGACGGTGCATGTGCCCAAAACATTAACATTTATATGTTACTTACATAAAAGCCAGATCCGATGTAGATCTTACTTTTATGTAAGTAACATATAAATGTTAATGTTTTGGGCACATACACCGTCCATTGAATGTAAGGACCGAATGTTATTTATCTTTATTTATTTACTTACTTCCAACAGCATAAAGTCACAAGTGCAGAGCTTCCCATGTACATTGTAAAAGATGCAACAACAAGCAGCATAAAGGTTTGGGGTTTTCCAGCCCCGTATATTGCAGACAATCCACAATTAATCAAAAAAAGAAAAGGTCAAAATATAAACAAAACAGTTCATATGTGCGACGCCGAAGATGGTGTTGGCGGCCATTTTATGTAGGAGGAGCTGGAAGTGGAGGAATGCATCCGGCATCTAGAAGCTTCCGCTGGGAAGGAACCGTGAGGGAAGATGGGATTGATGACGTCAGCAACAATGACGGAGGAAGGGCGGAAGTAACGTACTGAGGGCAAATGAAGCTTATGGTGGCGGAGCGTCTTTTTTCCTGGAAGAAAGCAAAGAAGAAAGGTTAGTATCCCGCCACTCCCTGCCGGCGAACGTCTTCCGAAGCGTGTCTCCTATTCGCGCGTGCGTGACAACATATGCAAAGTCCAGCGATGACAAAAGTGCATTCTTGATCCGATGTAGAACCCTTGTCTTGTAAGTAAATAACTCAAGGTAAATAACATTATATCTGTTGAGCTCAACCAGAGAGGTCCTTTCGGGATTTTCACTCACTTCCTCCAGGACAGACAGGATAACTGTTTCCAACTCCTGTCGTTGTCTGGGACTCAAATCCGCACCAAAGTTAAGGCTAGTCGTGTGAGCAAAGAGTGAGTGGGGCTGACTGGAGGAGGGATCGGAATCCCTGTCCTTCCACGTTTTCAGCAGATTGGCATGATAAACCCGCTCCCTCGGCCGACGATTGGGTTGACTCACAAAATAATTGACAAGTTCTTTCCTCTCCTTAACTTTATAGGGGCATTGCCAATGGGCAAGCAACTTAGAGTGAGAGGTAGGTACTAGGACCATGAAGCGATCTCCTGGGCGGAACTCCCGGAGAGACTTGCCACGGTCGTAATATTGGACCTGTGCTGCCTGGGTGTCTTCCATGTGAGTTTTAAGAAGGGGCCGAATCTTTCTAAGTCTATCGCAT
Organism: Polypterus senegalus; assembly: GCF_016835505.1. Lineage (NCBI taxonomy): Eukaryota > Metazoa > Chordata > Cladistia > Polypteriformes > Polypteridae > Polypterus > Polypterus senegalus. The sequence continues at coordinate 66,889,671 of NC_053171.1, read as the reverse complement.
AATTGCACAATATACTCCAGTATGTTTGTAGAGGGAAGATCCTTTTCTTCCTATCCTTCTTTTAGGATATCTAAAATGCCCTGGGGTTGTCGCCCATACAATAATTCAAAAGGGGAGAACCCTGTGGAGTCTTGTGAGACTTCCCGGTAGGCAAAAAGGAATGAGGGGGAGGAGCTGATCCCATTTCCTTTCATCCACGTTGACCACCTTACGAAGCATTTGTTTGAGAGTCTGATTGAACTTCTCTACCAAACCATTGGTTTGAGAATAATATGCCGCAGTCTTTAGATGCTTTATTTTAAGTAACTTGGCAGTCTCTTTTAACGTCTCCGAGGTAAAGGGCGTCCCTTTGTCCGTCAGGACTTCCTTAGGGATTCCAACACGCTCAAAGACCCCTACTAATTCCAGTGCGATGGCTTTAGAAGTGGCTGAGCACAACGGAGCAGCTTCAGGGTATTTGGTAGCATAATCCACAAGAATTAAAATGTACTTGTGTCCTTGGGCTGAGGGCCCTAGGGGTCCGACTAATTCGCCCCCAATTCTGTGAAAGGAAACATCAATTAGGGGAATAGGAATGAGAGGAGCACGGTCCTTCCTAGGAATTTGTTGCAATTGGCACTCCAGGCAGAAAGTGCAAAAGCGACGAACCTCCTCATTGATTCCCGGCCAATAAAAGCAGAGCTTGGTCTGCTGCAGGGTTTTCTCATGCCCAAATGGCCACCTAAGAGGTAGGCATGTGCTGACTCATAGACCTGCCGCCGGAAGGTCCGCAGGATTAACAGTATCCGTGTTTCCTGGCCCTCATGCTCTGCTATGCGATAGAGAAAGTTGTTTTCCAACACAAAGTGAGGACCCTGTGGCATCGACTGGTTAGTGCGTTGGCGGTTGACTAGGACCACTGCATTTTTGGCAAACTTCTGGGAGTCATCATTCCACTTTTTCCTTTTAAAAGAAGCCGGCGTTTCTCTAAATTGAAAGTGCAAATGGCTGAGAGGGTCTGGACCGACCTCAAGGGGCGTGGTATCCTGCTGTTCTGTCTCGGTGCTCGTGGATGACGTATCGGGACGCGACGGTCCGGGAGTTGCCACGTCACTCAGGGAGGCCACTTCCTCTCGCTCTGCTGGCTGATTACACGGTGTGGAGGCAGCTTGAGACTGTTCATCCCCGTCTATAACTAGGCCTAAGTTAAACCCAGGAGTGGTTATTGTCTCGCCGCTTTTAATTTCAGACCAGTCCCACCCCAGTATCACCGGGTGTGATGTATTTGGGAGGACCACCACAGTTATTTTTTTTTTCCGATGCTCCGCAACTGATAATACAGATGGCAGTCCTGTACCAGCAGATTTCTCCATGGACACAGGTTATACTGGTCTTAACATTTAACCACTGTTGCGGCAGCACAAACCGGCGGGCAACAATGGTAATGTTGCTGCCGGAATCGAATAAAGCTGTGGTCTTATACCTGTTTACGATCACCACGCCTGTGTGTGGGACCGCCAACGGGTTAGTCAGAGCACACCTACCCCACCTCCCCCTGCATTCCTCCTTGCTCCCAAGTGGTTTGCAAGCCTGTTACTCTGGGGACGTCGGCACAAGCTTTGGGTTGTTTGGCAGGGGGGAGGGGCTAGGTTTTGGAACATACTCCGGTCGAGTTCAACTAAAGGACGGTTCTGCTCCCTCAGATTGTGATGCCGTTCGATGTGTTTCTATGAGCTCTGCCATGTTCTTAAAATGCTTACCCCAGACCGGCTGGGTGAAGCCACGGGGTAGTGCTTTCAAGAGCAGGTAGCAGTCCACCTGTTCTGTTACCTGGTAGGGCTTGTTTCTGTAGCCACTGTCCTACCCTTGCCCATAAGGACCACGCTTGTTGAGGAGTCGGCCGCCCTGGGTCGAACCTTTAGTTTTCTACTCTAGTCACCTGCCAATCTGGGGCACCCCTAGGTGGAAATCGGGGCTCTGGCTTCACAGGGAGGCAGGCACTCTCCTCCAAGAGAGCATAATAAGCCCCTTTTGCCTCCCCCTCCGGAGCAGCCCAATTCTGTGAGCACCTTCCGCACTCTCCCTGGCCTGCCTAGGTTGCCTGGTGAAGCATGCCGGGAGCAGAGCTTGTACCGGGTCTCTCCAAACCACGGGACACCCTCCCGCCTGAAAACCCAGCCCCGGTACGCTCCCACCTGGGCACATTGCAGGTCCTGTCCCCTTCTCCTCTGGGACCATTCAATCCTATTGGCTACACCACTGTCACAAACTCCACAATGAGCCATTGCAAGGTTTGGGGCAGCCACCCGTATAATTGGTTTCCTGGCTGCAAATTGAAGTTTTAAATGATTGTACTGCTGTGCACAAAACCGAGTCCAAAACAGAACTGAGGGAATAGGGAAAAGGTGGAGGCTTTTAAAGGGGAAGACAGGAAGTGAGATCAAAGGGGTCGGGCTCAGGAAGGTCTTCAGCTATAGGTTCGAGCCCGGACGTGACGCCACAGGGGTTGGAGCCGGCAAGGTCTTCTTTCATAGGCTTGGTCCTGGAAGTGACATCAAGAGGGCCAGGTAAAATCTATGGTGAATGTTCTCCAGGCAAGGGAGAAAATGAGTTGGTGCACTCTGCCATATCCAAGTATGATTCGGAACTGCCCTTACTCAAGCCCTTTAGCTGCCTCCCATGTGCACGTGTGTCATAATATATATATATGTAACATTCCGGGTGCTCTCTTTGTACAGCACGGTACATTCTCTGATTTGTTTGTGATACTTTCCCCTGCCTGCTGTCATTGCTACTTTGTGGAATACCCTACATATTTAATCTGCTAAAACATTTTTCTGGTATTTGAAAATGTATATTCTATTCATTTTTTTTATCATGCTGCTTGTAATTATGACTCTTTTTCACTTGTAACTGGTATGGAAGCAATAGAGGAATGGTTTGCATGTTCTCTCCTTTTTATTTACAGTATTTATTTTTAATCCCTAAGTAATTATTACTTTACTTATGTCACAGTGAACGGCGAGAGGATACAATTTACTTTTGCCATTCTGGCCCTTACTGCCCCAGTTGCTTTGAATTTAATGATATTGTTTCTCTTGCTTGCTTTATGAAGTTGCTACACAATTTTGCTATATCACTCACTAGTGGGTATATATATTTGTTATATGGTGGTTACAGCAGTCTAGCATGCTATAAGCGAAGTCTTTAAAAATGACACACAAGATTGTACATGAAAAATTAGGTATTTTGTTTTTATCAGATTGTATTTTATTAGCAAAATATTTCATGCACCAAAAATCCAAAACATCAGGAAGTTCGCAGGCCTTTGTGAGTCTGCAGTTTTCTTGTCCAAAATTGAAAACTGGTCATCTCAGGCATCCAGACTATCAATCTGTCAATCCCTGCAAAAGTCATATCAAGTTTATCATCATGTGTACTTTGAAATTTGTACTTGTGTGTATCCTTAGAACAGTTGACAAAAATACAATGCAAAAATAAATAAATTGTATACATTTCATGCAATGCAGTGTACACTATTTAAATTCTTATGATTTGACTTTTCAGAATCCTTCTGACTTAATGATTTATTATTCATCTTTCTCTGTTGATGACATAATGAAGGTTTTAAATTAATTTGCATGTGGTCTGGGTGGAATTTCATTACAAATGTTTAAAACCTATCCAAAACAAATTTCAGCCATTTTTACTAATGTTTTTAAAATCCGTACTGAGAGAATCTGTAGTTCCAACTGCTTTATAAAGGATAACAATTATCCTTGTGCCAAAGAAAGCAAAAGTGGACTGTCAACACATGTGCCCAGTGGGTTTTTTTCTGAGCTCTCCTTGCACTTCTTGTTCACCCATGACTATGTGGTCCATCTCTAACATTGTTTTGCTGTTACCACCATCATAGGCCTGATCACCAAAAATCATTCGACATAAAATTTGCCTTTAAACATGGTGGTACTGGGACATCAATGTCTCCCCTAATATCAACAAGACAGGAGCTGCTCAGAAACTTTCTTCAAAAATCCTTGATTTTTGGTTTTGTCAATCCCATTTACTTTGGTATCCATGGTCTAGTGCCTGTTAAATGGTTATTCTAAGTGTATCCTTTCAAAGTTTTGATTTCCTGGTGTAAGCAAAAACGCATGGCATGATTTAATTTCTAAGTGGAGACTATACCATTGATCATATGCCACTTCAGAATCCATGTAATGTCAAGCTTGACCTGACTGGAGTTCTGTCCTGTCTTTTCCAAGGCATTCCACTTCTACCTTGGGGCTGATGACCAGCTGGTTTCCACAGGGAGTCCAGAGAGTGTTCTTGAATAGTATGCCATCAGCTCAACAATTCTTGGTGCCTGCGTTGGCCAGATTCCTTTAGGGGCAGCAGGTGTACCATTATATAACAGAACAAATCTCAACCAACCAATTCTAATGACCCCAAATTGCAGCCCTATTGAAATAAACTATTTTTTTTATTGTTATTCTGCCTGTGCTGGACAATAGGTAGTTTATGATGAAACCCATTTCGAGCAACTTTGTGACCTATCTTTTCATCAAAGTCAATAATCAAAATCCCAACACATGGTTACAATTTTAGTCAGTATTTAGAAAAACAAATTAAAGAGATCAAACTTGCAACCCTCTAAAAGGGTTTTTTTTTAATCCAATCTCATAAATAAAAAAGTCCATGGCACCGATTTCTAAATTGACACTGCGGTGATGTCATGTCATGCACCCCACATCTCTGGCAGTCATATCCAAAAATATTGGAAAATCGAGCCATCAAATATAGAACAGTAATTCTGTTTTGATCAGACACATAATCATTTTAACATCAGGAAAAGCAATCTAGAAGTGGAACGAAATTGAACTTAATTCTCCACCTAAGTAAACATGGAATGAATGCAAAACCTGCCAAAAATAGTACAGGAAAAGTTATTAAAAAAAAAAAGGACTTGCTCCGTAACAGTTCTAAATGTCAGTATAATTTGTGCAGTTGCTTATCATCTTTCTTGTATGCTGATTTTCATGCTAATTTGACTACTGCCTCAAGGTGCAACATTTTTATGTTAATCACAGGGTGAGCATTAATGATTTGTGTTTACATATAGCAAGTAAACTTCTTAAAATGACAATTCAAACTCAGAAAAAGTCATGCAGACCCAATAACACTGTGGACATTTGCAAAATAATGTATAATACATAAAGAATAAAACAAATAAAAGAAGCAAAGTTCTGAAATTGAATTTGTTCTGCTTATTGTGTTTTACAGTCTGAACAGGGCCATGGTGTGATATCTTTTGAAAAGTTTATAGATACTCTTGTTTTACTGGCATGTTACAGTTGTCAGTTTCTTTCCCAACACAAACTAATATAATGTCCAACTGTCAAAGTCCATTTGATCTCTATGTGGCGGGCGCTCAAGGGCTAACCAAGAAGCCAGAATGAATCCAAAGAATCCCAGGTAAAATTAAAAACTCGCGTGTGGTAAGCAAATGTTTAAAAAATGGCACATAAAGGAACAAAATAGGAAAATTTAAAGCCCCTTTGTGCGTATCTAAATATAATAGAGGATTCTTTACTAACCTGTTCACCACAACAAAGAACCACAACCACTTCTTCCTTCTCCTCATTCTGTTTTCTCCAACAGCTCTTATCCTCTTTTTCTCCTGTCTAATAAAGCTTTTTCTTTCTCCATTTTAAACTCCTAGTTCAGGGAAACTGTTTACAGGCTGAGATTTTTATCTTTCTTTCAAATTAGCTATGGGCTCAGAAAAGCTCTGAAGGAAGGACCAATGGGACTGTTTTTCAAGGAATGCCACTTTTGACAATGGGAGGTTCTACATTTCTGAACTCTAGCTTACTTTTCAAGGATGTGGCAACCCTGCGCCTCCGAGGTGAAGATAAATAGAATAAGATAGCATGCCCTCTAACTGCTATTTATTTGTTTTGGGGATAATGTATCATGTTGTGCCTATCCACTGCCTTTCCATTTTTATACCATCCTGGGACAGTCATTTTTAAAGATCTTTACATTATTTAGGTCCCTGGTGTAGCATTAACCACCTTTTATGCGTATAATGTTGTGTAATTTGTGGTTTCAGATATTCTGTTTATAAGGATTATTTTTCGTTTTGATTTTGTTAAAGAGTTTGGTTATCTTTTTTTATTCAAGCACTAAGTTTAATTTCTGGAACCTGACTGTGTCTTTTATTGTTGTTATTATTTACTTATTTGGCTGACACCTTTATCCATGGCAATGTACATCATTTGAGATACATTTGTTTACATTTCTTTTGCTTTCCCATTTGGAGCACAGGCAGGTGAAGTGACTTGCTCATTGTGACATAGTGTTAGTAGCAGGATTTGAGCACACAACCTCAAGGTTTGAAGTCCAGAGTCCAAAACTTTTACCACTACACCACACTGCTTACCTGTTTTACCTTTGAATCAATTCGTAGTTGCCTTTTTTGTTCTCAATTTAAAGTCAAAGTGAACTTTATTGTCATCTCAACCATATACAAGTATACAGATAGACGAAATTGCGAAGCTCAGGGTCCACAGTGTAACAACATGATGTGCAAATAGTAAATTAAAAATAGAATAAAAATTTTAAATTAAAACACAAACGAGACAAGACATTGTGCAAAGATAGGACAAACAAGTAGCAGCAATATTGATGTGTAAGATATGTAATATAATAGATAAATAAATAATAGATATAGATAATACAGAAATTATCAGTGTATGATAATAGTTGTTTAAGACGTGTGTAAACAATGACAGGTCAGAATGTTTCATAGCATAAGGATATCAAGAGTGTCAAAATCCTTAGAGGTCAGTATCAGATTTTCAGTTCTTTTCTACATGCCCACTCATCTTCTCCTGGTTTTGACCCTTTCTTGTTCATGGTTATGGCTTTGTCTATTCAAGTATGTCATGGTCTTGTTGACTGTCATGATAATCTTTAGACCCTTAATGTGTCTTTTTAACACCTGCCATTGATGCAAGGCCTTCACATTGCTGGTCTGCTGTCCAGGATGCTATAACAAGCTTTAATTATAACTATAACTACCTTTATAGCACATACCAGCTCAGGGTTCTTGGCTAGCAAAGACTACAGTTCTCTACTTATTTGTCTTCAAATGTAACTCCATTCTAGTCTTGGTACTGTCTCTGTTGTGCTTTTGTTTTCTTGGTTGTTCTATGTGAGTTTATTTTATCCAAATTTATTGGTTTGCCAATATGGATTATTTCTCAAGCTTTTTTCACTCCAGTTAAGTGAGATTCTACCTCTTTTGCAAACCCACTTAGTCAATAACAGGGTCATGAGTAACTGGAGCCTATCCCAGTATTATTTGGTTTAAGACACAATCAAGCATGGATGGGATGCCATTTCTTTGGAGGTCACCTATTATACTATATTATACAGTACTTTAGGTGATGATGGAATTTGTCCTTAGACCTAATCAGTGTTAAGCACTGCAGTACAAACACATTGTCCTTGCCTGCTTGACCATAGAAGTGCTTGCACATAGCACAGGATTATAAACTATTCTGATTCCCAGTTTTTTTTTTTTTTTAAATTGGTGCTTAACTTTCTGTCAGTCACTTTGTTCATACCATGGTACAAGAGCTAATTACTTGGTTAACAAAAAAATGTAAAAGACAGTTGGCAGCTTTCCAAGGAAAATGAGATGAAGGGTCTGCTGTGTGGCGAGTGACGGATTGGTTCTTGGCCTGAACTGCTATTAGATTAGCACTTTGTTTTTTTTATTGTCAGATTATTGATCTAAACTATTGTGACCTTAGTATCTCATATACCTTTCAAATTTATATTTTTTGCACTTCAATTAAATAAAAAGAACCTGTCAGGATCTAATCAATAACATTTTAGAATAAGGATTTAAATCGAGGAAGGAGGTTCTTGTCCATCTTTTACTCCATTTTATTTTTATTTATTTATTAATTTATCTACTGACTTATTTTTACTAGCTTAAAGTTTTACTCTGCTGGCCTAGCTCTCTTTCTCAGGGGTCGGGGTTGATTTGTTTTGAACCTTTTTGTTTTTTTTTTTGTAAAACTTGAGTTATTTGTATGGAATGTTATTTGATTTTAATAATATCAATAACATTAAAAAGAAAGCATATATCAATCCATACAATCAAATCAAATTTAACAAAACCAAAATTCAATCCTCACCCAAAAGAATAAAAGAGAGGAGAGCTAGCCAACAAAGCACATCTTTGAAGCTGCAAGGGAGGAAGAGTATCCTTTTCCACGATATAGAAGATTATTGATTTGATCCTGCCATATTTAAAAAAAAAAAAAAAATCTTTGAACAGATCCTCTGAGTGAGAATTAGATTTTTTCCAATGTCAAATAGTATAGAACATCATTTACCCACTGACTTAAAGGTGCTGGGTTGGGATTCTTCCAAATGAGGAATGTGTGAAGGAAATGGGAGTTCACATTTGAGAACTAATAGCAGCACCATTTTATAGCATCCATAAATGCAAAGTAGTACTTGTGATGATGTTTTATAGTTTTCTTGGATATCATGATGATGCTTTGAAGTTTACTGATACTAATGCTAAGGCTTCACTACTACGAAGAATAATAATAATAATGATAATATTGAAAGAAGAAGGAAAACATAATAAGGTACTATATTGTGCTAAGCTACACAATTGATGCCACTTTGCATCAACATCACGAATAAATACTGCAATGAGCACCGAGATGGTAAGTCTGAGACACACACTGAATGAGAGTAAAGCCCGATAACTGGCATGTTATTTTTGACAATGAATGATCCATAACTGTACTTTAAGAAAACTCGCCTTACCTCTGTTATGGCCACAGGAAATGCCTTGTACAGTCACAACTATTTTAAAGCGCTGTTTCTGAAGTCATAGTTACTCTTGCATTTTTCCCGTTCTCCTTCCACTGCGTTGTGCCTGTCTCTATGAATCTCCCTTTATCTTCAGCAAGGCACTATTTATCCAGTGGCTCAGGAGTTTCCCCCTCCTTTATTGAACCTTCACATGCTTGTAAGGTGTAAAGCACGTTATTTGTGTACCTTGTGTAACATTTTGCTGAAATCCCCAATCCATCCTCGCTTATCCTCAGCGTAATATGCTGGTTACTACAGTACAGTTTGCATCCATGACCATCTGTGTGTTGATACTGTGATTGATGTATGCAAGCTCATCGGCACTTTGGACAGTGATGTTTATGTGCGTTGTGATTTACATCAATGTAGCATGATATAACATTACCTCAACTGCAGTGGTGGAAAAATGTGTGAATCTACATATTACCTTACACGTTGTTGAGGCCTTCAAAGTTTGGTGCAATATCTGAGAATTGGCTGGTTGTGATATATTCATATCATTGCTAATGCAAAGCTGCATTTCACAAGTAATGTTACCATCACTTTCAATTTGGCAACTCACTGGCTCCTCCTTGTACATGGGTCGATCATGTGTTTACAAGATTTTTTTATGAATATTATTCCATTGCTCTCAAATCTTTTTATGAGTTCATTAGTGTTTTGCTTTTCCAAAACATTCTGCCTTTCCCAAGATGTGCCTGGCAATCTCTGCCTGAACACCATCTTCCGGCTCTCTAGTGAGTTCTCTTAAATTCTGGTAAAGTTTGGAGTAGTTACCTAATATCAGGAAACTGATAAAATGGTATTACACCTACTCCTAAGAGTAGGACCAAATTTGTGTCTGAGATTTTCCAGCGAATTGGGACCATTTTCCTACTCTGAGGCACTTGATAAATGTGGACGTTAAGCTCCAAAAATCCTAACCAACAACACATTCAGTTTAAATTTGTATGTCTTGTACCACAAAAACATTCTGCTCTGTGTCTTGCTCCCATACCTTTGTGCAATGTAACCTGTGCTCTTTAACTTTTCGTTACCTTTGTAACGGCCGACCCCTTTCCCACCCGACAGCTACACCTCCAAGACCTGTTGTCTGGATGAATTACTGAGGCTGAATCTTGTATATCAAGCCGTACCTCTAGCAAATAAACTTTTCCCCCACAATCGACGGTGTAAACATAAGCACAAAAGAAAAGCAGATATGTAAAAATAAGTGAATATATTAAAACAGAACACAACAAAACACTATTGCACATATCCCATGTAGAATATATATGTATATCCCTCCACCAGAGCAATACCGTGACAACACTATGTATATACTCAATGACAAACCCTCCCTTGCCCCAGTAAACATATAACAAACACAAAACACAGCAATAAATGAACACAAAAAATGGCAATGATGTTGAACTTGAATCCACAGGCCATTTGAATCCGAGTGTACAACTGTCCTGAATGCAGATGACTGGTCAACTGATAAGAGATGCATTTGTATTTCCTGGAATAAATGGACCAACCTCACCGTGAATCCTCGGCTTGTGGTGGATGATGTAATCCGACCCCGGGTTCTCTTGTGATGAGGGAATTGAAGTCAGTCCGGCGGAATGAAAACAAACTGGTTGCAATTGCGCGATGTGGTAAACAGCAGGTAAGTTGATGCGTTGTGGTGAAATGTGATCCTTGTCTCTCTCTCCTCTCTCTTCCCTGTTCTCTCCCGATTGTTTATATAGTACTGCCGGATGTAACTGATTGATCGTTAACAGGTGTTTTCCAATTTGGGGCAGCGTTCTCGTTCCATCATCTGTCCCCCTTGTATTTACGGGGATGACATTTACTGACGCACACAAACAGCAAACGGGATGATGGAAACAAAACGCACTCAGTACAAGCATTGAACAACACTATTACTATGTAGCCCCGCTACACTTTTATCAACATCTTCTGGTACTGTTCTCCTGATGCCTCTTCCTGGTTATTTGTCTTCAGCTCTCTTTCTAAGATTCTGTTTTCAGATATTCCATTCCCACTTAATATTTTCCTGCCCCTGATTCCATCTTGTGCCCAGGGCTACTGGGAAAGATTCTGCTCTTTTCCTGTGATCCTGAACTTAATGAGAAGGTATCAGAATATGTGTGTTCTTATCTGGATTGTTTCTTAATGTTCCTTTAAGCTTAATTTTTAATAATTATGATGTTCTCTTGATGCTCATGGTTTTGAAATTTTGCCCCTTTTATATGGGAATTTGTTGGCTGTGTCATGTAAATTGTTGTTTTCTGTATGAGATGTGTACATGATTTACTGCACCTAGGATTTTCTTAGAGTTACTGACAGTATCTGCTTCCATTTTAAAGCCACACCATTCTCACCCTCTGCTACACTTGGATGCTGCTCAGCATAAGACTCAAAGTGTTTTGGGATGCTTTAGGAGAAGATTATATACATGTCGAGGTGGACATTCATTTACTTGAAGCCATGCAGAAAGGGGCAACTCCATGCCTTTTCTTAAAATGGAACAGAGAACTTTCACTTTTAAGCCATCTGCTGTGCATCCATTTCAAAGTCATCCTGTGAGACGCATTTATTTCAATTTATTTTTCCAAAGTCTACTTTGAGTTATTTGGCGAGTGTGCTTCAAGTGCATCTAAAGTGTCCACTGGCTCTATAATAGTTAAAATTCAACATGATTGTTTAAGTTTGGGTGACATTTCTGTAAATTTGAGCAACGCTTGGCAGGTTCTCTCTTTCTAGTTTGCTTTTGGTTTTTGATGTCAACCGGCAGGCATGTTGCTCTTTGTTGTCTGTTTGCCATTTTCATAAAGAAGGCTTTTTCACATCAGTCAGGCTGCATAGACTTGAGTTCTGTGCCTAGTATTCCATTTCATAGCAGTCTTAAAATTTCAATTCTTTTTGTTCAGGGACATTATTTGGCTTTGTGACCTGTAGTCCTAGTAAATTTGAATGTGCTTCCCCATATGCTGGATCTGCCGTTGCAATTGATTTATTTTTTCTTTTACCAAATTTACTTTAATAAAATGCAGAATCACCTAGTGTGCCAACTCACAACCCCATGATACTCGCACACCACTCTGTAGTTGGCCTATGATGTACTTCTTGAGATGATGGAGGAAACATCTATCACAGCTTTGCTCTGTACTTCAGGTTCAGAATTCTAATGCAGCTGGATTTATGATTTTCTGCTCTTAAGTCATAATTTTATGAACATAGAATATATTTATTTAATGACTTCTGAAATGTAGACTCTAGTATAAGAAAACCATATTTTGCCCTCTGCTGCTCCCCTACTGCAAAGTTCAGCTACTGCTGATTTCAGAGTTGTCGTTGTTCCAGGTATGAAATTATAGAGCCAGACGCTTTGGCATGCAAATGTTGTGATCTGTGTTACCCATGTAGTGCTTGACGTTCAGCTAATCCCTTACCTTGGTGGCGTAACAGGTTAAGGTCACCTGAATCACTTTGCTTGACAGTTGGAATCACAATGTCAGCGCTGGAGAAACAGCCATCAGACAGATCCCTGGAATTATTATCATATAAGTTATAAGTAAGGACAGAAATGAGATCTTGTCAGCCTAAGCAAACATAGACTAAGAGGAGACCTGACAGAAGTCCTTAAAATTTTGAAAGAAATGAGATTAGCTGATGTTATTTTAAAATAATTCTTTAACAAGACCTTAGTGGCATGAAAGAAGCAGGGTAAGAAGAGATTTGGGTCAAATGTTGAAATATACTTTTCCACCTAGAGAGCTGTAAATCTGTAAAACTTGCTGGCTAGCAATGCAGTGCAAATAAGAACCATGACCACCTTTACATCTTGATTTTATTTCGCTTTGAAAAAAGGTAGTTGACTGGCTATTAGGGTTTGTCAGCACACTTGGTTGCCAGTTTATTTCCCAGCTTGGACATCATTATTTGTAGAGCTTGTAGGATGCCTCCCTGTTTGTGAACTATGCCTCTGGATTCAGGTTTACCTAATGTGGCATTTCCTTGTGGGAATGTGTGCACTGCTCTGCATGGGTTCTTTGATTTGTTTAATTTTTCTGTCAAATCTGTGTATGCCAGCTGTTTATCTGAGTGTGTTTGGATGCAGGTGGCATGTAAAATTAGTGAACAGACTTAGTGCCTTGCATGTTTCTATGTTTATTTCTGAGTTATTTTAGGTTTTTGTATGTCCAAGTATAGAATTTATTTCTGTTATTAATTTTGCGATGTGTATAAAACAAAAAAAAATTTTTTTTTTTTATTATTGACTTTTTTATTTACACAGTGCAACCACATTAATTACTCCTGTGATATCATGGAACATGACTTAAAAATAATGCTGTGCTTTCACTTGCAGTTATCCCTCAGTAGTTGCAAAATCTCTTGTTCTCCATAGTGCTAGTTAGCTTTATAATTTAAGTAAGCCCTAGCAGCAGGTTATTTTCTCTGGTTTCAGCTTCTGCTGTATTTTGACAACAATATTGTTTTGCTTTCTTGATTCGGTAGTCATGAATTATTTTTGGTCAAACATTTAGTTTGTATTTCACTTGACAGAAGTATAAGAATTAATAGTATAACATATTTACTGATGAGAAAATATTTATACCTTATACTTAAAACTAAAAAATCAAGAAGTTGGGAAAAAAAATTCTAAAATACAAAATTTTGGATTTACAAAGTTATTCAAGAATTTTTTTTTCTGTTGAGTAGTATTGACATTTCTAAATCTCCCATGGAAAAGCTTTATTAAATATCTGAACTTAGCTATCCTAAAACAGAGAAACATTCTGTACAACTTTAGAATATAGTTTCAAATTTACCAAGAAAGAGGTTACTTTAAATGCTATATTTTGTATAGTTTCTTTATTTTTTTTAATTGTCCAACATCCAGCCCTTATGGCAAAATGTGTCCCGAGTATAAGTTAAACACTGGAAGTATGTCCTTAGTTCTCCTGCTACATAAAGGATTAGTTTGGTATGTTTCAAGTTTAAGTTATTTCTTCACAAAGATGGTATATATTTATTTCCAATGCAAAATTGTGTTTTAAAATTGAGTGTATTGGATACATTTTTTAAAACTGCAGAGTTAGTTCGGGTGCTGTATACTGTAAATGTTTTCATGGTATGGTAAATTCACCTGCAGTCTTTGCCTGTCTGTTTAGTTTTTCCATGTTATCATGTTACAGTTTTGTTTTTGTAAGTGCAAAACACCTACTTATTTTCTTGCAACCACATTATATGCATTGTACTTTTAGCCAAATACACTTTGGTTGTCAGCTCTTACACACACAGCAGCCCCTGTATGTCTTAGTACGTATTAAATCTGTTTGAATATTCAATTTTTTTACAGGAGAGCTTTATTACTCAATGGTTATGTCACTCTTAATATTTTGTCATTGTTGATTCCATGTGTGTCACAACCACAATAAAATACCACAAATTAGTTCCCTTGTTACACTGAGAAAAGCAGACTCAAGACCTTCTGTCCCTCCTCCTCCTCCTCCTCCTCCTTTGCTTGTGTCCTCTATGTGTTAAATATGAAGGCAGCATTTGTAACTCAATTAATTTGAATTTAGAAATCATTGAAGAAACGGCAAACAATCCTTATTTTTGTCCTTAGACTTGTTGAAAAGAAATTTAAAAATAAACCTTCCTCTCAGAGTACTATGATATTGATTAGTTTCCTTCTTTTTAATTTTCTGGCAGTCCTAAATTACAAGTGTTAGGAAATAACTGGGAGATGGGATAATTGAATCTTATGCTTTTGCACATACACATATAGCAAATTGAATAGTAGATGTGACAGCATTCCATAAGTATGCAATGTGTGTTGTGGCCAGTGAGAATACCTCTCATAAAAAAGATCATTATTGTTGGTTTGTTTTACCAAGTGGCAGAGGCTGAATACTCTTGGCAGAAACAGAATATTAGTGAGGTTTGACTGACTGGACAACCTTCCATGATGGGGTTAAATGAAGAATCATAGTTAAAATGTTAACAAAACATCTTTTAATTCCTCTGTTAGAATCTTATAATTTTTCAATAATGTTTTTGTAAAAAGTCAAATTAAGATTGCATATAATAGGTGAGGTGTCTATAGCAACATCCGATGATCTGATTAAAAAGAATCCAAATATTTAGTGAAATATAAAAAAAAAACATAGCAGATGTACCTGGCACTTCTCGGGGCAGAATTAAGTGCAAATGTGGTCATTAAATAAATTCTGTAGAGGAAACCTTTCTGGCCCCAATCCAAAATTTCACTGACTAAATGCATCCACTGCTTTGAGCAACTTAGCATACTTGTGCCAAGTCTCAGAATTGCCAGCAGGGGCATTGAAGGGCTGATATTGAAGTTGACAGCTTTAATAAATCTCACATTAGGGAGAGGGAGCGAGACATTGCATGTCACAATGGATTAGGCTGTCAGTGACAGTGAAAATATGTTAATCTTGAAAAGGCATGAAAAAGTAACACCAAATGAAAAGCTGTTAGCTTATTGCCATACAGCAAAGGGAAGTATTAGATGTTTTCTGAATTTCTTTATATCTTATTTATTTATTTAGAGCTTCCAAATAAAGTATAATCTAATATTACAAAGATAACAGTTGATGATGACGATGACTGTGTAGTTGAGATGAATGATACCACAGGATGGTATGTGGGTTATGTGACAGCACCAAAGTCAACACTTCTACAGCAATGAGACACCATGCATAGAATGTTAACTTTTACCTCGGATAAAGGGCTGACAGCTCAAAGAGGTTGGACAGCATTGACACTGATCGTAACAGCGCATCATCTCCTACTGTGTCTTGACAGTGTCTGGTCTTCCATGATGGGTCCATTTTCTGTTTGGGAGATAATAACCAAGGACTGCTTACATTAACACAACACAAAAGACAGTCCCAACAACCTTGTAAAGAATACAGATGAAAAGGAACCTTCGAAGTTTCTTAAAAAGTTTCAGAGAGGTGTGAAATAGCATAGATTACAGTTTGTGTTTTTTTTTTTACAAACTTTTTATTCTCTCATTCATTTATGTCTATATTCACTTATGCTCAACTGTGCTACCTTTTTACCCTAAACGTCTTTCATGTTTGTAACCAGACTAGTGGCATTTGACCACATTGTTTGGATCCTACTGTCCTATTTCATGGTGGCAAGTTGCATAGTTGTTGCATAGACCAGCATTCTGCCTGTTCTTCCTAGATTCAACATAAATGTTTTTTTTGAGTTTTTATATCATCATGTTTGTGTATTTTAATTTTTTGTCTTATTAAAAGTTCCTATGATTATTTTCTGAAGATTTAGATCTCACAGTTTCTTGGTTTACTTTCATTTTAAACATTCTTTTTATTTTTCATTTGGTGGGTTTAAGGTAACATTTTGTGGATTGGTTAGTAAAATATGTGCTGCTATTGCTACTATGTGTGCAGGGTGACATCATTGGGATTTCTGGTAGACTGAAGTAGCCCTAAAATTCTTCTAGTTAGAAATGCTGGACGTGAAGGTAAAGTATTCCAAGTGGCCTTGATTTTCACTTCTTTCATTTGGTTATGTCTGTCCTTCCAGTTAAGACTCTTGCCCACTCTGACCATTCTTTTATTCAACCAATTTGGCTGTCATCTCAAGTTGCCCAGAACAGATTTCCTGTACATACTATGGGTTATCCTTATCCTTATAGCATGTTGGCCAGTACATTAGAAAGTTTTTTTAATTGCCTCAAAATAATTTTTTCATAGGCAGATGTAACACTGGCTGTCATTGAAGAAACAGATGAATTTGATTCTCTTAAAGCAGTTGATGCTAGACTACAGGTTCTGCTTTCTTCTGAGGACATCTCAGTGGTGTTCAGCCCTGGTTCTTTCTCTGGAGCACTTCAGGTAAGAGCCTTTGAAGCTTATTTTATTTGGTCAATTTTTGTTTTCAATTTTTTTTTTTTTTAAACTCACCCCCGGAACATGCTTTGTAACTCTCGGAAGTAAATGCCAGCAGTTTAGTAAATTCTGTTTACTTTTTAAAACTGTTTCTAGTTTGTGGCTGACATTGCTCTCAGGGCTCGTTTATACTTCACGCTCAGAACATGTACGCGCCTGCATCATGGCTGCCATGCGTTCCCAGCGTTCATTTGATGTGTCCTCTGAGCAGATCCTTAGAAATTACAGCGACGCTTGCGCGAGTTGCAGTACCAGCAAAACGTAGGGGGGCGCAGTGTGATAAAAGTTGGAATGTGACGTCAGAGTCTCTGTTTAGTACAGTATCTACATGTGACAGAAAGCTGCTTTGCGGATCCTACGAGATGGGTGTGCGCGCTCTGCTGTTTGATGAATGGTTCAATGTGATAAATCAAAATGCCGAGATACAAATACATTCGTGGTGCTTTTATATTAAAGAGTTGCATATTCCCAATCGTAATGACACGATACATTTTAAAAGTCTCACATACTGTCTCCTCTGCCATCTTTTTTCTATGGCTTCCTCCGGTCCTGACAGCAGCGGCAAACAGCAATAGATCGCCACAATAAGCACATTAAATGTATGATATTCCAACTCTTTAAACATTTAGAATCCTTAGATTTATATTTGATATCACTTTCATGATGAAATGCATTAAAGTATTTATATTACATTTTACAGATAAATCGGTAATTTCTTTAAATAACTAATACTGTTAATAATTACACACATGGGGGTGACAAGGTGGCAGAGCAGTAGCACTGCTGTCTCGCAGACAGTCACGTTGCTGGTATTCCCTGCCTGGAGTTTACATGTTTTCCTGCTGGGTTTCCTCAGCGTGCTCCGGTTTCCTTCCAAACATATGCAGATTTGGTTACACTAAAATTACGCTAGTATATGTAAGTGCTTGTAGTCACCTTGCGATGGGCAGATGCTTCGTCCAGGGATTTTGTCTGCCTCGTGCCCAATGCTAGCTGAAATGGATACATCCCTGGATTGATGGATTTAATCATTAAACATCCTTTTCCGAGATATTGCGGTATGGTGTTGTGACAGATAGGGGGCACTATCGCTCCCTTGAACCCTTGTCCAATATTCCAGACACCAGATAAAAGTCCAAAAGATGACTTTATTCATAAGCAACAGTGTACAAAGCACCCTCATCCCCACTGTACTAATTCAATAAACACAATACTCTACAATAATCAATCCTCCACACTCCCAGACGCGTTGACACCCTTCCACCCAGCTCAGCTTGCCATCTGGGAGCTCCACAATCCTTTTATAGTCCCTGACCTGGAAGTGTTTCCAATCCTTCAGTCCATGATTCCTTATCACTTCCGGGTCAGATAAAAGTCCTTTTCTTTATCCCGGAAGTACGTCATTTCTGCTGTCGCTTTGTCTATGACGCACTTCCGGGTTATAGGGCACATATGACTCTCTGGGCCTCCCTGCAGCGTCCTCTGTTGGCCCTTGGGGTATCCAGCAGGTTTGTAGGGGAAAACTCGATAGTCCATGATTCCCTGCTGGTATCCGGGGCACCTCCATGCTGCAGGGGAGAGCTCAATCTGGCTGCCTCGGGGTATTGGCCGTGATGACAAGCCGGCCATAGACCACAGTACTCTCCCCCCAGCGAAAAAAACGTGTTTAGAAGCGTTTAGCCCCGCGAGGGTCGTCTTCCTCCAGGAAGGACTTCTGGTCGGACTTTGACTGTGTATTCCCTGGCGAACCTAGGGGGAGTTTCATAACGGTAATCCACTTTATCCCCTGCCCTCCAGGGACAGTTGTGCTAAATATGGCCCGGCCGTCGGCATCCGTAACACTGCCTTTGTCCGCCCGGAATTCTCCCTCTGCGACGCTGGAAACACTCAGGGAACTCTGTCTCTTCCCCTTTTCTCACTGAGGAGGGTTCCCCAGCTGCCTCTGTGCTTTTTACGCCCTTCTCCTTTTTGTGAGGAGACCCCCGCTTTATTTTTGGGATCTCTTGCTTACTATGAGCTTTGTCGACAGTTTGGGTCTCTCTATGAGAGAAAGAGAGCCCCTTTCCTGTCTGCACCCCTTTAGATTTATTAATAACACGGGTCAGGGTCTTTAGGACCGAATAGCTCAGAGAGACAGCTCCATCCAGCTGCTTCAGCTCGATTGGCCCTTCCCTCGACCCTCCTGTAAACGTTCCAGCCTCTCTTGTAGAGCACGCATCTACTTGGCACTCGCTATGGATTAAACGCTGGCCCGTGTCACTCCGCGTCCCTATTTCATTATATAAGTAGGGAGGTTGTTGTCCTAAATGCCGCAAGAATTTATCCACTTCCTGATGTGCGCTTTAGCCGTCTCTCCCAGGTCTCCGACGATCTTTTTAATCGCCGTCGGCATCTGTAAAACACTTCTAACAGGCTCGATCAATTTCTCGAGTTCCTGTACGTTTACTACTATTATTTAATTCGGCCTGGAGGTAGACTTACTTCCTTGTTCGTCTTACCATTCGGCCGGGAGCCAATTAACACGCCTGCTGTAGGCACATGTTCTGACGGGCTTCGTGGAGGTTTCTGGGATTTGGAGTTCTTTATATCGGAGGACCGGGTCGCCTTCCTTCGGCGGACTGCGGTCTGTCTCTATTAATTTGTCGACCGACCGATAAGCCATTTCCCGGCCCTCCTTAACTTCTTGTAGGGTGAGCAGTGCTTCGCTTGCCTCCCCCTCCCCCTTCGGAATGTCCGTCTCCTTGCGGGCAAAGGTAGAAACAACAGGACGTGGACCTTCTCCTTCCCACCATGCACCGGGTTGGATCACGTGTCCCTCGCCGGCACCCGACATGCGCAAGTCTTTTGTATTCCCCACCAGCTCGACTGAGAGTGTACCGCCGTCTTCGGAAGAGTTGCCTGCCTCCCGCAGAGCCTCCGGATGACGTTCTCCGAGGTATGTGCATGGTACTAAATGAGATGTTTTAAAAATATGTTCGTTAAATACGTCGGCACATACTTCGGTGTTTTTATCTTCCTTCGGAGGCTTCTCCCATGCTGCGCAGCCACTCTGTACTATGTCCTGGGTGTCGGCCATAGTGAGTGGATCTCCTCTGCTGGTGCTGCTACTTGGCTTCAGCTTGTTCTTTCCCATGACGGACTTGAGGAACGGGGTTTCAGGCGATGTTGCTGCGTGTTCTGACGCTGCCTTCTTGGGGTTCTTTGTCAACAGACAATTTAAAAATGGGTCCTCTGCCAAAACGACGGCCAGAGAAACCTGCCAGCTACGCCACTGTGACAGATAGGGGGCACTATCGCTCCCTTGAACCCTTGTCCAAGACTCCAGGCACCAGATAAAAGTCCAAATGATGACTTTATTCATAAGCATCAGTGCACAAAACACCCTCCTCTCCACAATACTCATTCAATAAACACAATACAATAATCAATCCTCTACACTCCCAGATTCGTTGCCACCCTTCCACTCAGCTCAGCTCGCCGTCTGGGAGCTCCCATAATCCTTTTATAGTCCCTGACCCAGAAGTGTTTCCAATCCTTCAGTCCATGATTCCTTATCACTTCCGGGTCAGATAAAAAGTCCTTTTCTTAATCCTGGAAGTACGTCACTTCTGCTGTTGCTTTGCCTATGACGCACTTCCAGGTTATAGGGCACATATGACCCTCTGGGCCTCCCTGCAGCGTCCTCTGTTGGCAAAGGGGTATCCAGCAGGTTTGTAGGAGAAAACTCCATAGTCCATGATTCCCTGCTGGTATCTGGGGCACCTCCATGCTGCAGGGAGAGCTCCATCTGTCATTGGAATTTAATGGGTGTTCCAGGCAATTCAGAACACAACGAAGTTGAACCTGTTCTCACCGTGATGATATCTTGCACTGCCACCTGGTGGATTCCTCCAGATTTACGTAAAGTACGTGCACAAATACTGTAGAAACAGTACAACGCTTGCATAGCAGGAGTGTCTGCTGCAGCTTGTGTCACGTCGTGTGAAGTATAACTCCGGTCTAAGTGTACATAAACCAGTGCTGGCACAAAACTAAGGGAAACTTATATTTGTGATTAAACACAATGCTGCCTCCTAGTGGTGGAATCCCCTTCCAATGAAATGACAACCTGCATCACTACTCCTAGCACTTCACTATTTCTCTACACTGTACCATCTTTCTTAGCCATCTTACACCCTATTATTAAGTGCAGAATCCAACATTGTTCTAGAAATTGACAAATAAGAAATGTGTTCAAGAAAAATAACAAAGACAACCTCAACAAGATAATTATTGACAATGAGTGTTCTATTTAGGATAACTCCAGAAAAGATAAGTGGGCAACCCTCAACTAAACTCATAGGCCAAAAAATAGTAAAGTAAAAGTAGATCCAAAACCAAAATTTGCAGACGATTTTACCAGTCTGTGTTTGAGGAACATGCCATTACCTGTAGTGTGACTTTCCACTTATTACCTCTAAATGTCGACGTTTGAGTCAGCAGTCATTTTTTTAATTAGTTTTGAGGTTATTGCCAAAAGACATGGCAGCATTTAAGAAAGAAGTCTGTCTAGGGTGATTCTAGGACTGCATGATATTACCTATGAAAAAAGACTGAAGGAGTTCAATCATATTGGTTTAAGCAAGCAGAGATTAAGAGGGAACATAACAAAAGTGCTTAAAGTTAAGAAGGAAGCTGGCATGGTGAATGGCAGCTGTTATCAACAAGAGCACAGGGAGGCAGAAAATAGCTGGTTAAGGATAAATTTCACACTCCTGTCAGAAAAGGTATCTTCATGCAGACAACCATATATAGGTGGAATAAGTTCTGAAATAGTGTGGCAACTAGTAACAGTAGTACTTTAGGAACATAAAGATCTCTTTTTGTAATAATATTTTTGATTTGTTAAGCGAGAACGGACTGGCAAGGTACAATATATTGCCTGTTCTCACCAGAATTGTTCTTATCAGACCATAATGAGTTACTATGCATTTAATAATTTGATTTTGAAACTGTACACATATAGAGTTGTTTAATTGTAGTGTACCTTCACTACATAAGATGCTGGTTTTGGAAACTGAGGTTAGCTATAGTAAATATCTAATCTGAAAGGAAAAAAGTGGCAGTGTTTATTTTTTCAAAGAACCATTTGAACAGTTCCAAAATATTTTTGTACAACATGTTAGTAAGTCTCAATAGCATATATTTTCCAGAAGTTAAGTGTTTATACAGTACCTGACATTCATATTTTTAATTAGATACTGTTGGCTATTATTAATTGGGTTTGAATGTGC
Source organism: Polypterus senegalus (assembly GCF_016835505.1). Taxonomy (NCBI): domain Eukaryota; kingdom Metazoa; phylum Chordata; class Cladistia; order Polypteriformes; family Polypteridae; genus Polypterus; species Polypterus senegalus. The sequence continues at coordinate 66,867,572 of NC_053171.1, read as the reverse complement.
TATGTTTTGCTTAATGCCATTGCTGTGTTTAGTTGTCTGCTGCGCTACATTATTATGTCAAGTCCTGTACTCTGGCTGCAATTTTTGTCTTTCTGATCCAGCAGGAATAACCAAACTACTTTGCGTGATACATTAAAGCACAATGAAAATAAGTTGAATTTTGAAATTACATTAAGGCATAATGAAAATGAATTGTAATTAAAGTTAGTGCTGTAGTTTGATTTAAATAATAAATAAATCTCAGTTAATTGAATGATTCAAATTCATTTCATTTGTATTGAAATTAGCTGATTTTTTTTTTTACATTTTTATTTATTTTAAGAAAATAACCTTGCATACAGTCAAGTCAATCTTATACAACAAATCACTTCATAGTCAAAGTAGAAAAAAATTAACTGCATATTGATAGTAATTTATCATACTTCCATCAAGCATATTAATATATTTTTATAAAGCAGAAATAACTCAGTTGTTAATTTCGCATTAAAACAGTTTTCATAATTGCTTGCCTACACATATTGAATAATTTCAGTTAGTTCATTGAATGGTTTTGTGTAACAAAAGCAATCGGTACCAAACTCCCCCACTGGGGGATGCTATAACATTTGGGAAAAGAAAACCAATAAATAGGGATTGGACTGCTATATTGCAAGACAACATAACGAAAGCACTAACAATTACACAAAATGATTAAATATTTAAAAACTGAAACATAAAAGCTTGATTCACCATTTGTGCACAATCAGTTCTGTTGCAGCTCGTGTTGTGCTTAATTGCATGAGCCACACAACTCAACAGTTATAGCTGCAAAGGGTGTGCCAACTCCATATTAAACACTATGTATTAAGAATGGGATGTCATTAAAATTCATGTGTGTCCTAATACTTTTGGCAATAAAGTGTATATGATTAAATATATCTACCGGGCAGTAGTTGTTTACATTTCTTTAACTTGTGTGCAAATCCAGTTTATATCATACAATGAACATGCTGTAAACAACACTGAAGAACTATACAGTAGTGGTGTTTTTTTTTTTGTTTTTTTTTTTACCGTGTCCTGTTCGGCTGTGAAGCAATCAGAATTGATGTCTGAATGCTGGCGACTAGCCTTACAGTTTTTCTCTCAGGTGGAGCGTTACAGCTTCTGCTGACGTCACGCCTGATACCAAAACTTTATTAAAAAATATTTTCAGATGTTTTTAAGATTCTAACTGGACACGGAGACAAAAGTGAAAGAAAAAGAAGAGAGAGAAGGAAGAGATGGAGGTAAAGGGGGAAGGGGGGGTTTTCGTATAGAATAAACAATAAATGAACCAGAATCCGCTTCTAGACCTGCAGAAAGGGGGGGAAACACAAGACAAAAACATTGCTGCATCAGCTACATGAAGATATATAAAAGTAAAATGTTTGCTGACAATCATACAGTAATTATTACTAAGGCATTTAGGGCCACCACAACCTTAGATCATGTGCTGAAGATGTCCAAGTCATACTTATGAAATCACCATGTGAGCACCTGTGTGCGTACGCATGCTTGTATGTGTAAGGTTTCTCTATAGGAGCATCCAATAGTGAGTGTGAAGGGCCACAGACCTGCCCCCAAAAACGTGCGGAAGATGGAGGGAGTTCCAAGCCCAGAGATCCAGAGGTCACCCCAGAGCGCGGAGACCCCAGGGAGGCCGTCACCAGAGAAGCCCCAACCCCCACTCGAGAGGTGCAGAGGATCACCCGGGGGCCACAACCAGCAGCCGGCAGAGTCCCGGGAGATATCAACGGCAAGCCCTCAGGCCTGCCCGCAGCCGCTCACCCCCGAGTCGGCCGGGCCCGGAACCCAGCAGCCCGGGACCCAAGGGCGACCCACCCCGCCGAGGACCCAACAGAGCCCAGGGAACCAGATCCCACCAGGCAGCCCCGGGAGCGACCAGACAGATGCTTAAGGCAGGGGGAGGGTAGGCAAAGATGTTGTAGTATTGCCAGATGTCCCAGGAGAGGGGAGGAGTCCAAAACCCCACCTGACATATACAGTCACACACAAACACAGTCATACACTCCCTCCCTCATGCTCTCACATACACATACAACCCAAGACTTACAAGGATGTACGCCAGACACCCATTCACACTCCCCATACACACCCTACTAACTCTGGTCCGGTGCTGCCGTACCTGAGGTACAGCCATTCCTGGACGCCAGAGCTAGCCCCGTTCCACAGGGGTAATAGTGAGCAGGCACCCCCGTCCAACGCAGAGCAAAGCATCCCACCACTCCAGACCACAGGCAGACGGCCGGCTCCCACTCCTAGCCTCCAGCCCCGGGCAGCTAACTGAGAACAGAGGTGTAATGAGACCTCTAGTCTCCCTCCGCCTGCTCTAATGTAGTGTTGATAAGGTGCATTTTGTGGTTGGGGGGGTGCGGGCAGTGCCGGCACCATGTGGCCTACACCAGCTGATGCCAACACACAGCCCACTTCCCCCCCAAAACTCTCCGTGACTAGGTGCAGTTTAAAATTGCAAGTGGACACCGGCACTCGGAGTGAGGCTGAAATTTCCCCCCACCGGATGCCGTTGAGTGTGCCCACTCCCAAGGCCCTAAGTGTGCATTTGTGTGGAATGTTGTTTGTGGAAGTGTTTAATGTGCAAATAAAATTGGGGGGTAGTCTGGGATCCATACCCACACCCCAAGGCCCTATGTGCATGTTTGTGTGATGATGTGAAGGAGCAGGAGGAGGGAAATGTCTGAGGATGGGGAGGAACGGCTGAGGGGCCTGAGCCCTTCAGGGAGCCAGCTCCCCTACTGGCCCCAATAGGCACCTCCGTTCCCAAAATCCACCCGGGGCACGGAGGCCCCAGCCCATCTAGCCATGGCCGAAGCAGCAGCATCACAGAGCCCCACGGAGTCTGAGGCCACCAACCCACACCACCCCAGCAGAATATTTACTCCCATCCCCACATTTACTCAACATTCAGATTAAGTAAGACATAAGACACCCAGGTAAAGCTGGATCTTCCCTCCCGGACATCCCCCTCCCCATGGTGGAACTGCCGCATGTTCCTGCCCTCTTCCCGGCAGCGTACATGCCAGGACCCAATCCCCAAGGCCCCACCCATATCCCCATCCGGGGACGGCCGCCCCCATACCCTAAGCCACCAGGCCCACACCCAGACCAACCCAGGGGCATTGCAGCCACTAGGCAGCGACCCACAGCCACCGTCAAGACCCCCCTAAGGCCCCACACACAACCACCAGAAGCCCACCCCCGGAGGTAACCCAAGCACCACCAGAGTCGGGCAGCAGCCCCCCAGCCCAAGACCCCCCTAGTGAACCCACCCCAGGGATCCTCCAGATACTCCAAGCTCAGACTCTCCACCACATCAACCACAGCATCCCGCAGGACCATATCAATGACCCTCCATCATCGCTATGTGATGGAACCGATCAAAGGAGCCCAGAGAGATTGATTTGAAGTGGAGGCAGAGGCTGTCTCAAGTGTAATATGATCCAATAAAAGATTTCTATACTGGTTAATGCAAAGATTATCTTTGTTTTTCCAGTTTATGAGGATAGTTTTCTTAGCGATGCATATGGCAGTGAGAACCACGTGAACCAAATTTGTTTCAATCGGGACATCCTCTAGGTTCCCCAGCAAGCAAAATGAGGGGGAAGTTGGGATATCACATTTCAGACACTTTGACAGGTCTTCACATACTCTATACCAGAATCCCTGAACAGGTGGACATGACCACAGTGCGTGGATATAACTGTCAGGAATGTTGTCTGTGCAGTGTGTGCAGGTGTCAGATGGCACAAATCCCATCCTGAACATCCGATGACCTGTATAGTGTACTCTGTGTAGAATTTTGTATTGAATTAGTTGTAAATTGGGGTTTCTGATCGTTTTAAAAGTTTTTAAACAAGTTTGGGACCAGAAAGTCTGATCAAAGCTAACTAATAGATCCTCCTCCCATTTGCCTATAGGAATTGCTATTGTATCATCTATTTTGGTCAATGTTTTATATACTTTAGACAGTAATTTGGGGTGTTTGAGATTACAGAAGTCTAATACCCTTGATGGTGTTTGTAATTCTACTTTATTAAGCTTAAATTTTTCTTTAACTACTGATTTAATTTGGAGATATTCTAAAAATCTATTCTTGTCTATCCCAAATTGTGAGACTATTCTGTTAAATGGAATGAAATCCAATCCTTCAAATATGTGTTCCATGTATAGAATTCCTTTACTTTTCCAGTATGGGAGGTTCATCATTTTATTGTTTTGCAATATGTCAGGATTATTCCAGATGGGTGTGCTTCTGCATGGAATTAGTGAAGACTCTGTCATTTTTAGATATTCCCACCATGCTGTCAGTGAGGTACTGATATTAATACTTTTAAAGCTTTCATGCTTTCTTATTTTTGAGCTAATAAACGGTAGGTCCGAAAGCTCTATAGTATTGCAAAGTGTCTGTTCTACATCTAACCAGGACTCATCCAGCGGGTTATGTTGTAACCATCTTGGTATATATTGGAGCCTGTTGGTGTTTGTTTTTAACTGGCTTTGCATTTATTTGCCAGAATGGTCACTAGTGGCATTCTAGTTTCATCAGTGCCATGTTCAGGACTGCTGTTTCTGCCAGTTTAGTTCTCTCTTTCTCAAACAGGCGTTATCTATGATTTTAGGTTTCTCTGTACCTGGTGGTAGGCTGCTGGCGACTTAAATAAAGTAGAACACACTGAGCAATCTATAGATGTGAATATGTACAGTGTATGGATTTACAGTTTTTAAGTCATTGAAGTTTTTAGCCTTTAGAAAGGTAATAAATGTGGAAAGGTAATGCTAATTAAACCAAGACAGGGTTATTTTTCAGAAAACTACAATAAAAAATAGATTCTGAAAATGCCACGTTACAATTTTTTTTCCACTCTAAATTCTGAGGTACATATGTGCTAAAACCTGTGTGTCAAGGAAATTTTCAACATAACTTTGCATTTTTATGAGAAATAAATGGAGGAAGCAAAGAGCTGATGCAAGACTGCCAAGCATTTATTTCAGTTTTTATTTAAATTCCTAGGTTTAGAAAATGGCTCTCAAGTGAATCATCAGAGGGGGGGATGCAGTTTGCTGGAAAAGTCAGATGCTAGCTAATATGTTATGAACTCCTGTTCTGTTCAGGAAAGACTTGACTTCATTTGAGCTTACTGAGAATAGGAGAATAATGACTATTTTCACTAGCTCTGAAACACTGAATAGAATGCTTCATTTGATAAGATATATTAATACATTTTCCTTTGGCATCAGAGCAAAGTGTCTGAAAAAGTTTTGAGATGGAATATAACTAAGATTTAGTGTAGACTGTCTGTCAAGTAATTCATCTGTTTGCTTCTTCTTTGATAAGTTTGTATGGAGTTGGAGTCAGTCCCAGTAGTATTAGATCTTGGGTGGTGATCAACTCTGCCTTCAGTCCACTGCAGGGCACATCCTTTTTTTGCAGACATCTCAGTTAACCTAATGCACACTTACTTGGAATGAGGATGTAGGTTGAAGCCAATGTGATGAACATACAAATTCCATACAGATAGTGACTGGACTGGGAATTGCAGCTTTTGCATTAAAACCAACACCTGAATTTGAATTGCCACACGGGTGTTTGTGCGTGTATACAGGGTGGCGCAGGGAAATGGGAAGTATTCATTTGACGTTCAATGCACAAATAAACACATTACAAAATAAATTTAATAATGAAATATATTATACAGGAAATGCAACTAATGATGGTAATCAATATTCATTCAATAATCATTTTATGTTTTGAAGAAAACATCATGAAGTTGTTGTCCATTTCTCCGTACACATTCTGAAAGCCTGTTGTGGATATTCTGCATTGCTTGACATAACATGTCAAGAGGAAAGTCAGCGATTTCCTCTCCAATTCTCCTTTTTAGTTCAGCAATGGTTGCAGGATGTGTGTGGTACACTTGGCTTTTAAAATGTCCCCAAAGAAAAAAAATCACAAACCGTAAGATCTGGGTCTCTCTGAGGCCATGAAATGTCACCGTTGCATGAAATGATGCGCCTTCTAAACAATAGTTAAATAGCTGCCATTGATTGTTAAGCAGTATGTGAAGTTGCTCCACCTGGGGACTTTTTTTATTTTAAAGGCTGAACCAGTTTCTTCGAAGTTAAGCACCCATGTTGTTATCATAAATTCTCATTGCGCTCCACTCCACTACTCCATTATAACTAATGGCAAGGGGTTCTAAACAAGGGCACATTGGTCCCAAACAATTGCCGACACCCCAGGGTCACCAACACCTAATTACAAAATTTTACCATTTTCCCTGCACAACCACATGTGTGTATGTGTGTGTGTGTGTAATAAACATACATATATATATACTGTGTATATGTATGTATGTATATATATATATATATATATATATATATATAAAAACACGAGAAAGTGGCCCACCTCCAATTGATCCCATGACGTTGCAAAGAAAGTACATGAACATGCTGAAATGGGCACAGAGATGTATTGACGCACAAGGAGATCACTTTCAGCATCTTCTGTAAATGTGATCAATTTAATCATTTTTCTCTTCAACATGTAAAATACAGTTGTCTCAGTGGAGGCGGCCTACTTTTTTTGTGGGCCACCATATATATATATATAATAGTGAAATAAACACTAAAGAGCACAGGTTGAGCTGCAGATATTATTATACCAAATACTTAAAGCATGGTTCACATATTTTTGCCAGGCACAGATATGTAATAATGGATAATTTGTCTTAATAAATGACCAAGTATTATATTTTTGTCTCATTTGTTTACCTGGGTTCTCCACAAATCTGATTATATTTAAAGTCATATTTATTCAGGAATATGAAAAATTCTGAAGGGTTTAGGTGACACTTAACAGGAGGAGCAGAAGGAGAGAAAGGGCATTCACTTATTTAGTAATTGTGGTGTTGTTGGTTGTGCATACTTGGAGAGGTATTTTGGGGTAATGAAAGTCCATTATTTGAACCCAGGTGACATTGCATCTGAGGTTCGAGGCTCTGTGGCATTCCCCTTGTGGTTACTATATATTGTGAAAGATTCAGCCCAGATCACAGATAGACACAGGACACCCAAGTCCAAAAGCACATGTTTATTTCTTTTCTTCTACTCACACAGTGCACCAAAACAGACACAATAACTCAGTCCTTTACTTTACTTTCCTTCTTCTCTGCCGCCCTCACTCCTCCACTCGCAAGCTCCGTCCTCTGCCTCACGACTCCAGCTTTCCGAATGGAGTGAGGTGGCCTCTTTTATGTTGAACTTTCTGGTGTGGCGGAAGTGCTGCCATCCAGGGCTCCAAGATCATCCAAGCACCCTTTGATGATTTGGCCACGGACCTCAACCGGGTTGAGCCTCCAAGCTCTAAATCCATGGTCCCGATGTAATCTGGGTGACTGCCCTCTTGCTTCCCGGGGAAGATATTGCCCCTCTCCAGGGGTATCATGCATAAACGATGCATACGCACAGAAATGTTGCCTAAGAACGTTTACACGTTCAAATATCGATGTATAAAACCTACACTTGGCGTAAAGCCACGCACATTTCCACGGTACCTCATACCCTGTCGTACGCAAGTTCTCCGCTCGTGGCTTTATAAATACACTGAAACTAACCGCATATTGTTTATTAGTGTAATGCATCTGATTGTAATTAACTTGTAACAATATAATGGTCTAGGGAATAGCCATAGTATTCCAAATACCATAACTGCTTTAGCGTTGTTACTCTTTTTTCTTCTTTCAGTGCTCCCGTTAGGTGTTGCCACAGCGGATCATCTTTTTCCATATTACTCTCACTGCACCACTTGGAGTATTTATATCACTGTATCTGAGTGGGGAATCACAGCAGCAGCTGATCGGAAAGAGAATTATCGGTATACAGCATCAAGCACATGCTGCCTCAGCCATGCCAAAATGCTTCAGAGACTTTCCTGTACGGACCTCGCGGTTCAGAAACAGTTTCATCCCAAGAACTTTAAACAATCAATCAGTCCATCAAGTGCTCCTTGCAGAACTGTTTGTACTTACAAGTACAATCACCTCACTGTAAACTTGCACTACAGTTCTAATATTGCACAACCTGTGCCACTTTATAAAGCGCATATTTACATATGATGACGATATCATTTTTAAGATGAAATGCAGCAAAATATGTTGATTATATTATATAGATAAAAGTTTAACTTCATTTAAATAATCTATATTGTTAATAATTAAACATGTGAGGCCATAGTTCTGCAGCGCTAGCTAGTTCACGGATTGATCCTACCTTGTGCTGTATTCTTTCTGGGGCTGACGCGACACTGGAAGGATAGATCGATAGAATAATTAAACATGTACTACAAAGATATTTCAATGTTCCTTAAAAGTTTTGAAGAATCGTCGTTGTAAGCTTACAGATGGCTTAATGTCTATTACAGAGCTGATTGTGTGGCGATTGTGTATTTGGAGAAAGAAAAATAAGGACAGGAATTTGAGATTAGTATGTTTGAAAGAGACAGTACTGCTACAATAATTTCATTGAAGGTTGCACACAATCACGCACCATGTTCCCCTGTTTAATGACATGCTTTAACTCCTATCACCATGAAAAAGAGATCACATATACATCTCAGTATTTTAATTATTCAGAGAGCTGTAATATCATGAATGTAATGTATTTTGTGTCCAATCGGAGAAAGAGAAAGCATGTAGTGTTTCACACACACAGAGCAAAAGATCAAATACAAAACAAAGCATTTAACGTGCTGCTTTGGGGATGGGATTTGAGAAACTAGTAAATTAAACGATTTTAAGATGAAGTATATGATGTTCTACTTTAATGACAAAATAAACTATGTGATTAAAGTGGAAATTTCGAGATTGAAGTGAACATTTTGTGCTTTTTTCCTACTGTGTGCCTTTTTTTTCTCTGTACCCTAATAAGCTTTCATATGACACTCAGATGGTGGGCTACGTCTCGCCTTTTGACGGCAACTTTGATATGTGACAACTTCTTTTTTATGTCAGGCACTATGCGACTTTGTGAACTTGAGCTTTCAAGTTTCTCCAACACACTATGTCACTCGATCAACTTCCTTTTGTTGATTATACCACTACCTAAACCAACAAATAGTACGTTTTTCTTTGTCTCCACTTGGTATTCACTGATATTCTTATATTTTCCCTCTTGCTTTTGCCATTGCCTTTTCACAGATTTTTCTGTGCGTAAGCACATTTCGGCTTTTGTGCCTACGTCATGTTATAGTGCAAATTCTACGCACCGCGTTATGCATGAGGCCCCTTGTCCTTCCCTTCCTCATGTGTTCTAGTGGGGCAAGGTCCCCGGTTGCCTGCCACAATATACAGTATATATATTCATTTAGAAAGTATTCAAAATCATGGCAAAATCATTTAAATTCATTTTTATCCCACAATAAATCAACACTCAGTACCTAGTTGACAGTTGAAATTTGTCTCATGCATCCCATTCTATAGATTATCATTGAGGTTACGGCTTCAACATATAGTAATGAATAAAAAAAATAAAACACTGTAGCACTTTTGGCTCTGGTTGTGCAATGAGTGCACACACACCAAATTTCCTTAAGAACACAAAAGGTTTCAAATTAACTGAACTTGCAGTGTGGCTTATGTATTCAGAATCACATTAAGCCAACTGGATGGTATTGAAGTTTTGGATTTTTTTTCTTTTCTGTTAAAGAGATTGTTTACTGTTAAAGAATGATGTAAATATCTGACCATCACAGAAGAATATGTTGCACCATCATGACTTCATTAGTTTCTTTGCAGTAATGTTTGAAATTTACTTAGCTCAATGAGTATGGTTGTCATATATTTAGGAAATGTCCAGACTATTTTTCCTTTGCAGCAAAACAAGTTAATTCATATGTGTGTGAAACTCTGGTCTTCTTTGCTATTGAATACTCTGAGATTATTTTTACTGAAATTTTCTATCTTTGTGCGTCATCATGGTTATTTTTTTCTGTTGGGAAATCTTTTACCAGTTCAGATTCTTTGGCACATTTGCTTGCAGCCTACACACTGTTGTTGGCTGCTCCATGTTATATTCTGTTGGAAGTGTGCTGTTTTTTCTGTATGCCATCTGCCATTTTCCAAATGGTTTCACAATTATATGTAGTAGTGATGCGATTACCACAATGTACTTGGCTTAATGATGTAATCAAGTAATTGATGAAAGTGATCCATTGCCAATATTATTAATAATTGATAATTATCAATTTTAATGATTAGTTGTTGCTTCCCTAGTAGAGATATTTCTAAACTGTTCTTCCCGTGGTCAGTATGCACGATTGCACATGTATCAAGGCAGAGATGTAGGGGTGGCTAGAAACTGAATGTTACAAAGAGCACAGTGGCATCGATAATTCTTAGATGAAAAAACCTGGAATATTCATGACTTTTAATAGAGCCTACCACCCGACTAAACTGAGAAGCAAAGAAGGGTCTTGGTAGGAAAGGTGACTAAGAACTGATGGTTACTATGAATGAGGCAGAGAACCTGTGTGGAGATGCGAGAAACTTCCAGATGGAAAACCATCACTGCAACTCTAACTAATCTGGGTTATCTAACAAAGTGGCCAGACAGAAGCCTCTCCTCAGTTTAAAAAAAAAACACATGGAAGCTTGCTTGAAGTTTTGCAATATGCCACCTAAAGAATTCTCGGATTGTAGAGAAACCAGTTTAGCCTCAATTGTAAGGATTATGTTGGAAGGATACCAGGTACCGCTTATAACCTGCACAATACCATTCCAGCAATTAAGCATGGAGGTAACAGCATCATGTTGTGGGGTTGTTTTAAGTGACAGCAACTTGGAGACTAGACAGAGTTGAGGAAAAGCTGAACAGAACAAAGCACAGATATACAGTATCTTTAATGAACACCTGCTCTAGTGCACTCTGGACCTCAGATGGGAGATATTTACCTTCTAACAGGACAATGACCCAATGCACAAAGCAAAGACAACACAGAAGTGCCTTAGGAACAATGCTGAGGGGGATTCTCGAGTGGCACAGCCAGAGCTTGGACTTGAACCTAATTGAACATCTCTAGATAGACATGAAAAGTGTTGCCCACTGATGGTCTCCATCCAACCTGACAGAGCCTGAATTGATCTGCAGAGAAGAATGGTAGACAATGACTAATTCTACATGTGGGAAGCTTGTTGTGTCTGACTCAAAAAGACTACAGGCCAGAATGGCTGCCAAAGGGGCTTCAATGAGGTATTGAGTAAAGTGTCTGAATATTTGTGTCAATAGGATTTTCCATTTATTTTTAATAAATGTACAAACATTTCTAAAATCCTATTTTTTGTCCTTCTGGGGGTATTCAGTGTTGCTTGATGGATTGGGAAGTAGTTTAAAATGATTTTAGCACATGGCTGCAACATATGTGGAAAAAATGTGAAAAAGAGATGGCATCAGAGTACTTTCTGACGGCACTGTATTATAATATTGTTAGTATAATATTGTGCAGTGTTTCGGTCTTGTTTTCACAGGATTTTCACAGCATGATGGGAATCAATGGAATAATCATACTTTCTTGAGCATGTACTAACCACCATCTCTTGGATCATTACAGATTATGTGACTGGTCACAGTGTGATGCTTCTAATCCATCACTAAGGATTTCATTAAAAAAAAACAAAAAAAACTCCTTTTACAAATTGAATTTAAACTTTCCCTAAAGTTCAGATTGCAGTTATAATCTTATGCTTGCATTCTATGGTACATGATCATACTTGCGGAGTTTCCTTATTATTTTACGTCATGCTTTCTTTTGAATATTGCAGCTTACCTTGATTGCACAGCAACTTTAACTCAATTTTTTTCAGCTAGTTAAAAGTTCACCCTCCCACTCTTATTTTATTAATCCTTGGAATATTTAGTAGGTCAACATAAGATCTTAATGCACACTCTAGTATATAAGTAAGCAAGGCCTTTGCCATATAAGGCTTTATATGTAAAAGGAGGATTTTGAAATCAACCCCAGTCTTAACTGGAAGCCAGTTCAAGGACTTGAGAACTTGAGTTATGTGGTTGCAATTTCTTGCAACAGCATTTTGATTCAAGTAAAAGCTGCATATTGATCAGCCAGCAAATAATGTGTTGCAGTAGTCAATCCTACTAAAACCACTACTGCTTTGTTGTGGTTAATCGAGGTGAAGCTCATTTTGCACTGAAATCCACATTAGTTACAGTATGTTGTGTTGGTATTTAGTCCAAAATTGCTCTTAATTAAATTTTTTACATCTGACCCCTCATCTATTATGCCGTCCATAAAATGAATTGATATAATATTTTAGATGTCTTAGCAAATGATAGAGATACACAAGCAGAACCAGATGGGTTGTAGCAAAGTTCAACACGCTAAATAAGTAAATTTGCATATCTGTGTTGAGAGGGAAAAATGAAAACTCATTCACTTATATGGCCATAGCCAGAAATCCTCTATTATTATTCCCAAGTAAGACATTCAATTATTTTTAAGCAAATTTCAGATCAGAGCCTTGCTTTTTAACTATAAGCATGCACAGTGCCAGAATAGGGCTTAGATAAGCCTGCATCCACCCACTTTGCTCATTGGCACCCCCCATTTCATAGCTTTGCATTTTTTTTTGTTTGCTTATATATGAGAATTGCATTGTATTGTTTAGGTTTACTTTACAGTAGTGGTATGCTGAGTTGGTAACATCACTTGAAGAGAGGCAAACCAAATCAACAAGTTAATTAAAAGGGCAGGCTCAGTTATGTGACATACTCTGGGACCACCTGGAGGTAGTAGAAGAGAAGAGAATGAAAACAAAATTGAGTGCCATTATGAACAATGCTGCACATCCTCTCTCTGTCACACTAACACTGAGGACTTTCAGCCAACTAATCATTCATCTGAAGTTTGTGAAGAAACACTAAGGGCCAGTTTATATTTCATGCTCAGACTGAGTAAATGCATTGCAGTACCAGCAAATAGTCGGGGGTGCAGTGTGATCAAGTTGGAATGTGAAGTCAGAGTCTGTTTACTATTTACATGTGACAGAATACTGCTTTGTGGATCCTATAGGATTGATGTGCGTGATTCAATGTTTGATGCATGGTTCGATGTGGTGAAGAAAAATGCTGACATGCAAATGAATTCGTGGTACTTTTATATTCAAGCATTGCATACTCCCCATTGTAATGACACAATATATTTTAAAAGCCTTACATACCATCTTCTATGCTGTGTTTTTTTTGTTTATTTTGCACCTTCACAACAGCATCAGAATGTATGGCAGCATATTTGAACCACAGAGAAAAAAATGAAAGACACGGTGAATAGGTCTATTTTGTGCACTTTAATCTTATTGTTTATTTTTTCATTTAAGTATAATGTTGTAAACGTCATCTTAAAACCGACCCAGTTGTTAATCGCTATGTGCTTCTGGGGCTTCCTCCTGAACCGACAGCAGCGGCAAGCAGCAATTGCTACACAGAACACATTAAATTTATATTTCAGCTCTCTGCACATTTAGAATCCTTAGATTTATACTTGGTATCACTTTAATGATGAAATGCATTAAAGTATGTATATTATATTGTAAATATAAGTCGGTAACATAATTGAAATAATGAATACTGTTAAATTACTTATGGAGGCGGCACGGTGGCGGACCAATAGCACTGCTGCCTCGCAGGGAGTCACATCCTTGGTATTCCCTGCCTGGAGTTTATGTTTTCCTGGTGGGTTTCCACAGTATGCTCCTGTTTCCTTCCAAAGACAGGATGGTTTTGGGTTTTGGTGATGCTAAAATGACGCTTGTGTGTGTCTGTGCTTGTATTCACCTTGTGATGAGCTGATGCCCTGTCCAGGGATTGTTTGTGTCTTGTGTCCGATGTTTGCTGGAATGGGGGTCTCTCTGGATTGTTGCATGTAATCATTTAACACCCTTTTCAGAGATATTGTGGCAAGGTGTCCTTGGAATTTAATGGATGTTTCAGGCTACTGACAACACGGCGAAACCGAACGTTTTCTCAATGTGATGATATCTCGCGCTGCCCTCTGGTGGAATCTTCCAGATTTATGTAAAGTACCCATGTGAGTATAAACAGTACATCACTTGCGTAGCAGTAGCATCTGGGGGAGCAAGTGTCGCGTGAAGTGTAAACCCGGCCTGAGGAGCTCCTTTGTACCAATGGTAATATCCTTTTATAGTGCTTCACTGGGATGGGGATTGCCAAGTTTTTCTTTCTTTTTTTTTTTTAATTTTCTTCTTTTTAAGTCATTCTGGTGTGTGTATAGTGTACTGCATATATCTGTCTTTAAAGTTCTCTTTGTCTATGTGCATTTTAATGTACTGTACATTTCCTTGATTAAAATATCAACGAATTATAAACCTACATCGACCAGTGTAAATGTATGTCTATTAGAAAGAATTTGGAAAGCTTATACAACTGGTAATAACAGGGGTTATAAACAAATCACCCTTATAATTAATTACCCTAATCTTACACTGGAAAAAATGAGATAAATCTAACTTGTAACTAAAGTAAATTTATTCTGAGAAAAAATAATTCATCATCAAGAAATAATTATGTTTACAAAACAACATGTGCCATCATTGTCGGCATCCCTGTATTTAATGCTCTGTACAACCTGCCAATAAAGTGTTCTCCTATAATTTTATCAGGTTGAAGAATACAAAGCAGGAAATTGGAGACTATTCCTCTTTGCAGAATTGCTTCATAGCATCTGTGGTCCGAGGCCTTCTCTTGTACACTCTCCTCTTCAACTCAGCCCACAGATTTTCAATGGGGCATTGCGAAGGCTATGGCAGAAGCTTGATTTTTTGTTTCTTTAATCATTTTCTGTTGATTTGGGCATACGTTTGGGGTCATTTTCCTGCCAGAAGATCCAATGAAGACCCAGTTTTAGTTTTTCGGCGGAGTCAGCAAGATATACAGTTAAAATCTCCTGGCATTTCGTGGAATCCATGATGCCATGTACCCTAACAAGTTTCCAAGGGCCTTTGAAGGTAAAACTGCTTCACAAAATCACAAAACATCGACTGTACTTGACAGTGGGGATCAGGTTCTTTTTGGTATAGAAATCATTCTTTTAATGTCAAACCGTTCCTGACCATTTGTTGCCAAAAAGCTTAATTCTTATTTCATCTGACCATAGAACACAGTTCCAATAGCGCTTAGTAAACTCCAGGTGCTGAAATTTGTGGTTATATGACAGGAAAGGCTTTTTTTTCTGGTATGCCTTCCATATAATCTTTTGGCATGGAGGTAGCATCTGATGGTAGTTTTGGTGACTTCAAGATGCTACTTTTTTCTGTATTTCTTCAACAGTGATCCTTGGGGATTTTTTCAAATCACTCTTATCTCACTCACTGTACGTGTTGGCAAAATACTTGTGTGTCCTCTTCCAGGCAGCTTATTCCAGGAAACGTTGACCTTACTATATATGTGGGCATTTTCAGGTGAATAACAATATTTTTATAACCATTACCCGAATCACGAAGCTCAACACACTTTTCTCTCATTTTAATTATCTGTTCTCTTATCTTTCCTATGTTGATGAATAAACAGGGAATTTGGCCTTGGAGCCACCTCATACACCCCAGTGACACAGGAAGTACTGGATTACTACTTGAAACTACTGCACATGCTGATTAATTTCAAAATGTCAGATGAAAATGAAAGAAATGCTTCAGTTACACTTTTTTCAAAAATAATTTCTAGGGGTGCAATTTATCATGGTCCATGTGGCTTTGTTAAAAACATTTTTTTTCTTGATGAGGGATTATTTTTTTTCTCAGACTAAATTTACTTCAAGTGAAAGATTTCTCTCATTTTTTCAGTTCAAGATTAAGGTAATTCGCTAGAAGGTGACATTTTTTTTGACAACCTTTTTAATTCTTTTTCAGGGTTGCCAATAATTGTGGAGGGGACTGTATATGAATGAAAATTTTTAGGCATATGTCTTCCTAACAAGGTTTATTAAATAAGATTGACTTAAAATTTTACCCAGTACAACAATTCAAAACATGTGACATTAACAAGAGGCTATCGACTAATAACTTGCTGAATTTACTAGTTTATGTAGGTAGGTCCTGTTATAGGGAACAAGATAAACATGAACATTTTAGGTTTGATTTAGTGAAAGGAAATGAACAGAACTGCAAAACAGTCTGATGTCAGGACTGAAAACGTAAGTGATTCCCAAAACCCCATTGCCAGCTGTGCTAAGTTTAGTGATGAGTTATCTACAGCCACACAGCTGCCAAATGTTGAAGGAATTGGTCAAGTCACAGATTGGTCTGATGTTCATGAGTTATCAGCTCACTTGGCACTAAAGTTTCCAGCTTCTGTTATAGCCAGTAAGGCACATAGCTTTACAGATCATTTGTATGACATATGGGGTAGTGGGCTAGAGAAAATTATAATGGATGTTATTTGGGTGTTTGTGCCTTGTGATGGGCTGGTGTCTTGTATGTGTAATCAAAAGGTGGGCAATCGGCTTATTTTCACCATTTGTTGGTGGATTTAAATTAGTATTAACAAAACTAGGCATGCAGGTAACAAATCTGATGATCCCATTTATGCTGGTGTGAGTTACGTTTGAAACGTTTTTATTTATATATTTAATAATAAAAATAACATTAAGTTCATTTGTGACACATTGAGACCCACCCTTTCATGAAATATTGCTGCCGCTGCTGGCCAGTAGTTGACATGCGCATCTGAAACTGATGTACTGTAGCACTAGAAGCAGACTTTTAAAATGAGGACACTGCTGCTGGCATCAGCATGCAACACCCAGCAACAAAAAATAATGGTTAAATGTTTAAATAATATTAACCACATCTAGAATAAAACCTGACACTGTCACTGTTTTTGATGATCTGATTGATGTCTTGTCATCAGCAGATCTGATTACGTGCTTGTTTTTGTTATTGAGACTTCATTATATTTTGCCTGATTTATCGACTTACTTACATCGTGGTTCATTGCTGGAGTTCCTAGTGAGTGGATGGGCAACTGGCAAACCTAGAACAGATTTTACTCTTCTCCTTTGCCATGTCCATTGTGATAATTGGTTGCAGCGATACATATTGCAGAGAAAGAACTCTTACGCTGTCTGATATTCAAACATATACATTAGATCCCTCCAATTATATTCTTCTATTGTTACATTGATGAAAATTAGTCTTTAAAATGCGCATCAGCAATTCTTTTAAGTTAAAAGCAGGTAATATTAATGGAAGATGGCAAAGAAGACTTTTTTTTCTATTGTATTTGAAGACTTTCCAAAACCTGCACTTCTCAGGAAGCTCTTGGCGCTCACTTTTCCAGCTATTATATTACTTTCCACTGTGGGTCGGCTTCATGGCAAAGAAATATCTTTTCCTTTCTAAGTCTCAATATAATTATTAGGATCCTTTAGGCAGAATTTAGGGGATGCACTTTGCATATGACTGCCAACTTCTTGAACATTCAAAGCAGCTTGTTCGTGTTCCTGCATGTTTTTTTTTTTATTATTTTTTTTTTATTTCAAGAATCTTGAAGTGGAAGTTATAACAGAAATTAAACCTATACATATATTAGAAGCCAAATAACATCCAAGTGGGGCAAATGGCTTAAGTTTGGAATGCTGTTTTTTTTTTCCACTGTTTCTTTTCTCCAATTTTCAAACAAGAAGATTTGAATCTTTAAATCTTTTTGTCTTTTACTTTGATTTATAGCTTAGTCACTGTCTGTGTTGGCTTTGCAAAACTTCTTGAGGCCCTTCATACCTTAGTTGTTGAATGTAAAAGATTCTGGGGATCCTATGGTGAGATCAAGTCCCCCATACTGAGATTCTCCATAGGAAAAGGATCTCATAGTATGGAGGCAATAATCATTCGTTGGGTGCTTCAGTGTGATGGACATGTTATGCGTATGCATCACACTCATCTCCTTATTAACGCTTTTATGGAATACTGGAATCTGGGCACATTGAGACCTGCTGTTCAAAGACTGTCAGAAGAAAACCTGCAGTTATGGAACATCTCATTAGAAGACCTGGGGAAAGTCATAGCTGATCATAATATCTGGTAATATTTTGAAACAACACTAGTGCAATTTTGTGAGGAGCATCGCTAAGGAATTTACCAGCAACGGCAGAATCCCCTGATGAACTTTACCTTTCAGTTTCCTGATTGTCCAGGAATTTGTAGCAATAGTATTGGCCTGTTTGACCACGTTCGTTCTTGACACCAACGGATAGATATACTATGTCATCAAAATGTTCTTCACAGACTGTCATAAACAAGCAGTGGGCAGGGTTTGCATGTTCTCCTCTTGTTTTGTGAGTATCCAGACATTGAGTAGCATCAGTATTCACATACAGTAGTTGCACTATTAGCTCCACACAGCTAGTAACAGGCCTCTTTAGTATTCAGAGCAATCTGAATTGATTCAGCAAGGTCCCTGAAACCGCTATGCTTTTTTCAAGAAAACCTTTCCCTCCTCATTACATTACAAACACCATCCAGTGCTGTTTATACAAAACAAGGTAGATCAGTGGATTAATACCCCATCATCTGCATGCCATAGCAGAAACTGAAATTGACAGATAAGGCAATATCTTTTCAATTCCCTCTCATAGAGGTTTGGTGATCACATACCCAGTATAGCCTTATCTTTTAGTTCTTTAGTGACAGGAGTGGAACCTGACATGGCGCTGTGATAACGTATCCACTTCAAGGTCCAATAGGCTGTGCTGTGTGTTCAGAGATGGCCTCCTGCACACCACTGCGGTAAACACCTATTTTGGAGTATTTGTGGTTTTCTGTTAGCTTAAGTGAGTATGATCATTCTTCACAGGCCTGTCTTTGTTAACAGAACTGCCCCTAATGGGATGTTTTATTTTTTTGTTTATTGCCATGTTCGCTTTGAACTATTTAGTGTGTAACTCCTTAAGAGTACCAGTTTCTTAGGTGCTGGAATCCATAGTCATACCATTTGAACAATAACTACACCTCTTGACCTTGTCCACATACTATATATGTTGAGTTGCTGCCATAGGCTTGTTTGTTTGGAGAAGGTGGCTATTTGCAATAGTGAGCCAGTGACGACATGTTGTTTAACACAGGTAAGTAAGAATTTCACAGGACACTGGATATGTGACGATCATGACCGTAGAAACCTATAAGCCTAATAAAATGGCTATTGAACGCAGAAGATTGCTTACACAGGTAGCATAGGAAACTTTCCCTTTTCTTACTCAGGATTACATTTGTTTCCAAAAGTAGGATTAGGTAAATTCAATTAAGATAGTTAATATGTTAATAGCTTGTACAAGATCGACACTCTTAGAATAGACATTATATGGAATATGAGGCAGGAGAAGGTCCAGACAGATGCTGAATGTAAAAAAGTAAGCTGTCCATAGATATTTATCAGAATCACTTCAGTATTAAAGTGCCCATCGTCGTGACATATTGCCCTTCAGGATCAGATATTACATCTGATGCTATAAATAGAACAGTTCTATGTATTAAGGTTCCAACACCCCTAGTTTTCTTTGTATAGCTGGAGTGAAAATTTTGGAAAATCTCCTCCCTGTGCAACCAAACCTGGTCCTTGCTTATAAGGGGAGTCTCCTGTAAAAATACTATCTTGGCATTTAAACATACTGAGTGCGAGAATATTTTTTTTCTCTTTAATTCATGATGACCTTTGACATTCCTGCTCACAAAGTTCACTGTTTGGGCATTAAAACATTGCTTCTGAGCTTTTGTTGACACATTGTAATCTTAAATTAAGGTAGTACATTGTTAAATATGATAGCTTTGACCTAGATTTTATATAATTGCCAGGTGTTATGGCTATGAAGCCTATTGTTATGTTGGCACTTATGGTTATTGGGGTAGAAAGGATAAATAAGGAATAGAAATATTCTCTTTCTCTAACACCCCACCCCCCCCTTTTTGCCTTCCCAAGTGAGGCAGACCATGCTTCAATAAACAATAAAATAAATCTAGGATATTATCTTAAACAGTCCTGGTACAGTAAACCAAGGCTATGAAGTGAAAAAACCCACTATAAACAGCTAGTTACTTTGTGGTTCCCAAAAAGTACATATATTCAATGCAAGAAATTTCAATATAATATAATGATTGAAGATTAATTAAAAAAAAGGAGAGGGGGCTAAAAAGGAAATAGAATGTATATTTATGGCTAATGTCGCATTACAAATGGTCCAAGTTGCAAGCAGAATCTTCTTTGCCTTGCCAGAACACAGTGTGGTTCATGATCGTGTTTCAAAAGGATGTTGGGATCAGTCTTTTTAACTGTTTTTCTACTTAATTTGAAGAGCTAAAAATGTAAAACTGATCTTCAATATTCACTTTCAGTGTGGCAACGTCCAAGAGGCTGTATCCAATTTCAGATCTGCATAGACACTGTTTAGCATGCAACGCATTTAGCAGCTGTTGCTGGGGAGAAATCTGGAAATATATATATATACATATATTCAAATATAATCTCTTTCAGTCTGAGAAGGGACATTAATTTTTCTTTAGCCTGTAGGTTGTCAAAACGAAGAATCTTCGTTGGTTTTCTTGGTTGAGGCATTTGATCCAGATATACTCTAGGCTGCTGAGAGCTCAATGTCTGATTTAAAGTACTCTCCAGTTATGTTAGAGAGTAGTTCAGCTGCAGATTTCACTGGGTTTGGACTTTCACGGTTTTCAGGGAGAATTTTTATTCTGATGTTATTCCTTCTGTATCTATCTTCCAGCAAAGCCAGTTTGTCAGCGAACACTGCATTCTGATTTTTCAGCCATTTCTTTTTCATCAGGGGTGGATTTCAATTGTTCAACTATTTTAATACAAGTCCTAAACGTTTGCTTAACATCTTCAAGCTGAACAGCAAGCACTCTAATATTACTCTCTTACTTACTCATATTTTCCTGTATTTTTTCATCAATTTTTTCTAGACTTTCTGTAAAGGCTGTAGTAAACTAAAATGTTTCTCCAGGTGTTTTATATCCTAACTAGCACAATACCCGCGCTTCGCAGCGGAGAAGTAGTGTGTTAAAGAAGTTATGAAAAAGAAAAGGAAAAATTTTAAAAATAACGTAACATGATTGTTAATGTAATTGTTTTGTCTTTGATATGAGTGTTGTTGTCATATCTATATATCTATATCTATATTTATATATATATATATATATATATATATAGCAAAATACCCGCGCTTGGCAGTGGAGAAATAAAAAGAAAAGGAAACATTTTAATAATAACGTAACATGATTGATAATGTAATTGTTTTGTCATTGTCATGAGTGTTGCAGGCATATATATCCATCCATCCATCCATCCTCTTCCGCTTATCCGAGGTCGGGTAGCGGGGGCAGCAGCTTAAGCAAAGAGGCCCAGACTTCCCTCTCCCGGCCACTTCTTCCAGCTCTTCCGGAGAATCCCAAAGGCGTTCCCAGGCCAGCCGGAGACATAGTCCCTCCAGCGTGTCCTGGGTCTTCCCCGGGCCTCCTCCCGTTGGACGTGCCGGAACACCTCACCAGGGAGGCGTCCAGGAGGCATCCTGATCAGATGCCCGAGCCACCTCATCTGACTCCTCTCGATGCGGAGGAGCAGCGGCTCTACTCTGAGCCCCTCCCGGATGACTGAGCTTCTCACCCTATCTTTAAGGGAAAGCCCAGACACCCTGCGGAGGAAACTCATTTCAGCCGCTTGTATTCGCGATCTCGTTCTTTCGGTCACTACCCATAGCTCATGACCATAGGTGAGGGTAGGAGCGTAGATCGACTGGTAAATTGAGAGCTTTGCCTTACGGCTCAGCTCCTTTTCACCACGACAGACCGATGCAGAGCCCGCATCACTGCGGATGCCGCACCGATCCGCCTGTCGATCTCACGCCCATTCTTCCCTCACTCGTGAACAAGACCCCGAGATACTTGAACTCCTCCACTTGGGGCAGGATCTCTCCCCCAACCCTGAGAGGGCACTCCACCCTTTTCCGGCTGAGGACCATGCTCGGATTTGGAGGTGCTGATTCTCATCCCAGCCGCTTCACACTCAGCTGCGAACCGATCCAGAGAGAGCTGAAGATCACGGCCTGATGAAGCAAACAGGACAACATCATCTGCAAAAGCAGTGACCCAATCCTGAGTCCACCAAACCGACCCCTTCAACACCCTGGCTGCGCTTAGAAATTCTGTCCATAAAAGTTATGAACAGAATCGGTGACAAAGGGCAGCCCTGGCGGAGTCCAACTCTCACTGGAAACGGGCTCGACTTACTGCCGCAATGCGGACCAAGCTCTGACACCGTTGTACAGAGACCAACAGCTCTTATCAGGGGTCCGTACCCCATACTCCCGAGCACCCCCACAGGATTCCCCGAGGGACACGGTCGAATGCCTTTTCCAAGTCCACAAAACACATGTAGACCGGTCGGGCAAACTCCCATGCACCCTCCAGGACTCTGCTAAGGGTGAAGAGCTGGTCCACTGTTCCGCACCAGGACGAAACCACACTGTTCCTCCTGAATCCGAGGTTCACTATCCGACGGACCCTCCTCTCCAGAACCCCGAATAGACTTTTCCAGGGAGGCTGAGGAGTGTGATCCCTCTATAGTTGGAACACACCCTCCGTCCCCTTTTAAAGAGGGGACCACCACCCCGGTCTGCCAATCCAGAGGCACTGTCCCGATGTCCATGCGATGTTGCAGAGACGTGTCAACCAAGACAGTCCTACAACATCCAGAGCCTTAAGGAACTCGGGCGATCTCATCCACCCCGGGCCCTGCCACCAAGGAGTTTTTGACCACCTCGGTGACTTCAGTCCCAGAGATGGGAGAGCCCACCTCAGAGTCCCCAGGCTCTGCTTCCTCATTGGAAGGCATGTTAGTGGGATTGAGGAGGTCTTGAAGTACTCCTCCCACCACCCACAACGCCCGAAGTGAGGTCAGCAGCGCACCATCCCCACTATATACGGTGTTGACACTGCACTGCTTCCCTCCTGAGACGCCGGACGGTGGACCAGAATCTCCTCGAAGCCGTCCAAAGTCGCTCTCCATGGCCTCTCAAACTCCTCCCATGCCCGAAGTTTTGCCTCAGCAACAACCGGCCGCGTTCGCTTGGCCTGCCGGTACCTATCAGCTGCCTCCAGAGACCCACAGGACAAAAAGTCCTATAGGACTCCTTCTTCAGCTTGACGGCATCCCTCACCGCGTGTCCACCAACGGGTTCGGGATTGCCGCCACGACAGGCACCGACCACCTTGCGGCCACAGCTCCGTCAGCCGCCTCAACAATAGAGGCACGGAACATGGCCCATTCGACTCAATGTCCCCACCTCCCTCGGGGCGGGTTGAAGTTCTGCCGGAGGTGGGAGTTGAAGCTACTTCTGACAGGGGACTCTGCCAGCCGTTCCCAGCAGACCCTCACAACACGCTTGGGCCTACCAGGTCTGACCGCATCTTCCCCACCATCGAAGCCAACTCACCACCAGGTGGTGATCAGTTGACAGCTCCGCCCCTCTCTTCACCCGAAAGTGTCCAAGACATATGGCCGCAAGTCCACGACACGACCACAAAGTCGATCATCGACCTGAGGCCTAGGGTGTCCTGGTGCCAAGTGCACATATGAACACCCTTATGCTTGAACATGGTGTTCGTTATGGACAATCCGTGACGAGCACAGAAGTCCAATAACAAAACACCGCCGGGTTCAGATCGGGGCCATTCCTCCCAATCACGCCTTCCAGGTCTCACTGTCATTGCCCACGTGAGCATTGAAGTCTCCCAGCAAAACGAGGGAATCCCCAGAAGGTATGCCCTCTAGCAACCCTCCAGAGACTCCAAAAGGGTGGATACTCCAAACTGCTGTTCGCGCATATGCACAAACAACAGTCAGGACCCTTCCCCACCCGGCGGAGGGAGGCCACCCTCTTGTCCACCGGGGTAAACCCCAATGCACAGGCTCCGAGTCGGGGGGGCAATAAGTATGCCCACACCTGCTCGGCGCCTCACACCGGGGGCAACTCCAGAGTGGTAGAGAGTCCAGCCCCTCTCAAGGAGATTGGTTCCAGAGTCCAAGCTGTGCGCCGAGGTGAGTCCGACTATATCTAGCCGAACCTCTCACCTCGCGCACTAGCTCAGGCTCCTTCCCTTCAGAGAGGTGACATTCCACGCCCCAAGAGCCAGTTTCTGTAGCCGAGGATCAGACCGCCAAGGTCCCGCCGCCACCACCCAACTCACACTGCACCCAACCTCCTTGACCCCTCCCATAGGTGGTGAGCCCATGGGGAGGAGGACCCACGTTACCTCTTCGGCTGTGCCCGCCGAGCCCCATGGGTGCAGGCCCGCCACCAGGCGCCGCCATCGAGCCCCACCTCCAGGCCTGGCTCCAGAGGGGCCCGTGACCCGGTCCGGCAAGGGAAAACGTCGTCCACAGTTTTATTTTCATTGGAGGTTTATTGAACCGCTCTTTGTCTCATCCCTCACCTAGGACCAGTTTGCCTTGGTGGTTCTACCAGGCATAAAGCCCCGGACAACATAGCTCCTAGGATCATTGGGACACGCAAACCCCTCCACCACGATAAGGTGACGGTTCAAGGAGGAGGGCATATATATATATACACACACACACATATACTATGGGGTGCCAAACAGGCAAATAAATTGATTTTGTGAGTATATAAAGTCAGCGTCAGAATATATAAAGTCAAAACTTTTTTCTGAATATATAAAGTCAGCGCTGGAATATATAAAGTCAAAAGTTGAATATATAAAGTCAGCGTCGGAATTTATAAAGTCATTCCTGATTATATAAAGTCAACATCGGAGTATATAAACTCACTCCTGAATATATAAAGTGAAAGTCAAAATCTATTGATTGAAACGACTCTGAACTGAACTAAGTTAACAAGAACGTATTCAGAAAGATAAATAAAAAAAAACTGTTCGGTTAATGTTTTGAAAATGATGCATGTGCCCTGCCCAGGACTGGTTCCTGCCTTGCGTCCAGTGTTGGCTGGCATTGTCTCCAGCAGACCCCCATGACCCTGTGGTCGGATTCAACGTGTTGGGAAATGGTTGGATATTCCAGCGCTTACTTTATATATTGATGTTTTGACTTTATATATTGCAGCGCTTACTTTATAGCCTGTATTCCGACGCTGACTTTATATATTCAAGATTTGACTTTATAGATTCCAGTGCTGACTTTATATATTCCAACGTTGACTTTATATATTCCGAAATATTCCAACGCCGTCTTTATATACTCAGGTTTTCACTTTTTATATTTGGGAATGACTTTAGGCTATATATTCAAGTTTTGACTTTATATATTCCAGCGCTGACTTAATATATTCAAATTTTGACTTTATATATTCAGAAACAAGTATTGACTTTATATATACCGACACTGACTTTATATATTAAAGTTTTGACTTTATTTATTCCGACAGTGACTTTATATAATCAACTTTTGACTTTATATAGTGAAATGTAGTCATCATTGCATAACTTTTTCTTTACCATAGAAATTTAAAGACTAAATTCAACTTCCATTCCTAACAAAGATATTTCTGGCGACTAAATAGAAGCTACTTATATCCAAATTCAAGCTATTGAGGTGTCGCCTGCCTGCCTGAATAAATCACCCTCGCTTCGCTCTTACTTTTTTACCGTTCATTTAATCATGGTTAGTGGTGGAAAAATTATAAAATGGAAGGAGGATTACACTGAGTATGGCTTTACCAAAACAATTATTGATGGCGAATCGATTATTCATAATGCTTCAATTGGTGATCTGTTTTTCTGTGTTAACCTCATATTTTTTCATACTTCTTCTCAAACCAAGGGGGTGCGAGGGTAAAATGAATCGGGAAGCGCTGATCAGTGTACCAGGAAATCATGCATTGACAGAAGTTCTCCTTTGCTTGTTATTAAATGCGTGATTTTTTAACGCGTTATGGAGCACATGCATCGAAGCTTCTCCGCTGTGCTTGTGCTAAGAAAAGGAAACATTTTAAAAATAACACGATTGTCAATGTAACCTTTTGTAAGTAGTGCCTGGAGAAACTCTAGACACAGCTTGTGTATTAACTTGTGGATTTTTCTGTGAGTATTTGGTGGCAGCGTCACAAAGTCGTAACACTGCGTTAGCTGCGGAGCGCAGCTCAGAGCGAAATGAGGTGAATGGGGAGATGATGACGTGACTCCCCCACCCGCCTTAACTGTCAATCGCCCACAAACACAGTCTCTTGGAATTTGCATAAGCACAGCCCCTCACCTGCAATTTTAACATAGTTACAAAGTGATCAAAACTCTCGTTTATATCCTGCGTCCTCTCATTAAACTTGTATCCCGCATTACCCGTGGGCATGAGAAACGCCAGCGGCAGCCTGTCTATGAACTTAATTTAAACTTTAGGTTTACACCGTGATTTTTTTCCGAAGTAGCAGCACTCATGAATATATGAGTATATGTCACTCGCTCGCTTCTTATTGTTTCGCTGCCTTCTGAATTATATAATGCATGTTTTCTTCAGCGCTTTTTGGAGCTCTTCCTGGTTTTTTACGTACTGCGTTGACCGTCAGTTCACGTGATTACGTGGGAGGCATGATGATGTCACACGAAACTCCGCCCCCTACGGCTTTCGAGCTCAACTCCATTACTGTATATGTAGAAAAATAGCTTCCAGTTATGACCATTATGCGTAGAATTTCCAAATGAAACCTGACCAACTTAGTGAAAGTAAGTAAGCTGCTAGGAATGAGCCTGCCAAATTTCAGCCTTCTACCTACACGGGAAGTTGGAGAATTAGTGATGACTGAGTGAGTGAGTGAGTGAGTCAGTCAGTAAGGGCTTTGCCTTTTATTAGTATAGATGTTGTTTGTCATTTATCTTGTTTAGGTCCTTTTTTTTTCTTTCTCTATATTCCTTGTATCCTTCTTTATATCATTTGTGCTCCCCAAGGGTGTGACAATTATTACCTTCAGCTTGGAAAGTGATTTTTTGGTCTTCTCTGCACTCTGAGACGAGCCAAGCTCAGTTCCAGTAATCGTCCTGGAATCGGTGAATGCTCCTTGTCTGCCTCGCTCGCGATTTTGCTCTCACTTTCGCTTTCAGCTGGATTAGGTCTGTTCCATTGCCTGTGTGTTCCATGACAGTCTCTGGTAGGCCGTACAATGAACTTGAGGCCAGTTTTGACTGTGTTGAAACTTTATTTGCCTTATCCTTTTCCTTTTCTTTCTGAATCCTTTTTTTGATGCGCATGCTTATTTATACTTGTGTGTAATGTAAATATAGGATACCTCAGAATTATAGAAAGGAAAAAAAAAGATAAAATAGCAACGCTGCTAATGGAGCTCTGCTCTAGAGCTCCATCTAAAACAATGGACAAGACCACTCCAACCTAATATGGATCATTAAGCTTTCATGAAAAATGTAATTGCATCTATTCCTAATGTGAACACTTGTAAAATTATAAAGGCCAAAGACTTTTAGCTATGTTTTAAATGCAGACCTGGATAGGTCCTCAGCTACGGCGATGATAACATCTAATACTGCAAAAATAATTACACAGTTTGTAACAGATCATACCTTATCAAACTTATGGAGGGTTTTAAATCCTAACCTAAGAGCATATTTCTTCTTTTCACAAGTTCATCATTGTTACTTAAGAATTGATAATTTCTTCATAGACAATAATTTTTTGCCCTTTAACAATCTAGTAGTTTACATCTTAACCCCCCTGTCATTTGGTGATGAAAGTGCTTCCTTTGGTAATATCACAAGACCAAATTGGATTTATTAAAGTCAGACACTTGGCTTCTAATCTTCAATGTAAAATATTCACCCATTAAATCTAACACCCCAGAGATCTTATTATCTGTGAATGAAGAAAAAGCATTTGATATAGTTGAACGGGACTACCTATTCACCACATTGCACCAATCTGGGTTCAGCCCAAACATATGTGCATGGATCAAACTACTCTATGCTGGTTCAGAAGCCTCAGTTTGTATTAACCTTATTTCAGACTACTTCAAACTAGAACACAGTACTCGACAAGGATGTCCCCTATCACCATTACTCTTTGCAATTGCCGTGGAGCCATTGCCTGTTTGCATCAAAGATAAAGGGTATTTTGAACAGAAAATATCACTATATGTAGATGATATGGTACTGTATATATCCGACCTACAAAATTCCATGTCTGTCAGCTGTCCTACAAACACTTGCAGATTTTCAAAAGATATCTGGACTCAAAATCAATTTGAAAAGAAGTGTGCTTTTTCCAGTGAACTCTCTTGCGTACAATATTAGACTGGACACCTTTCCATTTATCTTAGCAGATCAGTTTAAATATCTAGGGGTAAATATCACAAGTACATATAAAGCTTTTTTCCAACAAAATTTTGCTGTCTGCATGGAAGAAATTAAATAAGATGCAAAAAGATGGTCCACCCTCTGTGTCACATTAACAGGGAAAATCAACACTGTTAAGATGAAAATCCTTCCCAAGCTCCTTTTTCTATTTCAAACCATCCCCATATGCATTAGCAAATAATTTTTTAAGAAATTAGATTTATTCATAACCTCATTTATTTGGAATTTGAAACATCCACACATCCAAAGGACGATTCTACAAAGACTGAAAGCTAAAGCGGGCATGGCACTACCAAACTTTCACTTCGGTTACTGGGCAGCAAATATACAGGCCCTAAAGACCTGAACATCAGTACAAATTGATTAACACACACAAGCCTGATCTGCAATACTTGCAGTACTTCTTTATATTCCCTACTATTTGCTCTAGTAAATACAAATTATCGTCAATACACTAATAATCCAATTGCCCTTCATTCACTCAGAATATGGAACCAAAGTAAGAAGCACTTTGAGGCAAAGAAGCTCTTATCTGTTGCACCTTTACATGATGACCACTTTTTCCCATCCTCTCAAACATGCATATTAATGTTTTGGAAAATGTCTTGGAATAAAACATTTAGAGACTTGTACCTCGATAATATCTTTGCATATTACAAGCAATTAAGCTTCAAAATTAATTTCTGATCAACACACTTTTTCCACCATTTTCAAGCTACAAACTTTGCTAAACAGGACTTGCCCAATTTTACTGACATTTCACCTATTTCTATTCGAGAGGAAATATTGAACATATAAAACATTTTAAAATCCCTTCCTTCAAATATCCCAGGGTGCAATGGGGAAAGGATCTTTTACTAAATATTTCAGCAAAGGAGTGGAAGACAGCCATGCACAGAATACACTCTAACTCCATATGCGCAAAGTACTCAATTATTCAACTTAAAATCTTCTATCGAGCGTATTTATCTTGTTTATAACTATCCAAAATGTTTCTAGGGCAGGATTCAACCTGCGAACGTTGCAGTCTAGCTGTAGCCTCACTGGGTCACATGTTTTGTGCGATTACCATATTAACATCATTTTGGTCAAAAAACTTAAAATCCCTCTCAGACAGCCTTGGTGTCGTAATCACTCCTAACTCATTAACAGATGCTTTTGGTGGACTCCTCAGATGGACTTAAACTGGAGGACAAACAAATTGTACTTGCCTTTACCTCACTACTAGCTTGTAGACTTATCTTGCTCAGTTGGAAGAATCCCAGCCCACCATTTTTAGATAGATAGCTACTGTACTTTATTAATCCCAAGGGGAACTTCACATACTCCAGCAACAGCATACTGATAAAAAACAATATTAAATCAAAGAGTGATACAAATGCTGGTATAACAGACAATAACTTTGTATAATGTTAACATTTACCCCCCCGTGTGGAATTGAAGAGTCGCATAGTGTGGGGGAGGAATGATCTCCTCAGTCTGTCAGTGGAGCAGTACAGTGACAGCAGTCTGTCGCTGAAGCTACTCCTCTGTCTGGAGATGATACTGTTCAGTGGATGCAGTGGATGACTTTTACGTCGGTGGGTGACTGATGTCCTGTACTATCTGACATTGGAAAAAAATCAAATTCTCACTCAGAGTAGCTGTTCAAAAATCTAAAAAATATAGCAGATTCTAATCAATAACATTTTAGAATAAGCATCTACAGTATGTTAAGGAAGAAGTAATGTTACTCTTCCTTCCTTGCTGCTTCAAAGATGTGCTTTGTTGGTTGTCTCTCCTCTCTTTCTTTAGGGTAGGGATTGAATTTTGGTTTGTTAAATTAGTTTGATTGTATGGATTTATTAGCTTTTAATTAAAAAATAAAAATAAAAAGCTGTCTAGTGCAGTTGAGAGCCAGTAGTGGTGCTTCTCCTGTGTATAGTGGGTTCCTCAGAAATGTGGAATGAATCCTATTCATGAGTAAAATTAGATTTTATTAGCCTATTTTTATACAAACTTACAACCTCCCTACTTTGAGGAATAGAGCTCTGTTTCTGGTTTATTAAACACTCATGTATATTTTATTTGGATTTCTACAGAGTATTCTCAAAACTTTATTTCATGTGCAATGTAAATGTGATGTATACAAGTAATATGAAACAAATGATAAATGTTAGTAAAAGAGTTGTCAAATTTTGAGTAGGACTCTGATAAAAATGATTTCATAAGAGTCAGACAAATGCAGAAGAATGGGTACCACTTTTGTGCATTAAAATGTTTAAAGATGAAGTGGCGCATGTTACTAAATAATGTCCAAAATGTCCACCTGAGCTTTTCTTTTTCTTTTATTAGGACCTGCATTGATACTACCTTCTGTATCAAATTGTAGAGTGGGAACCATTATTTTTAATCCCAAAGCCAGCAGATACAGTCAAAAATTTAACTTCTGCTTTTCCACTGCTGAAAGTGGATGGTAACCAATGTACAATGCATCCGGAAAGTATTCACAGCGCATCACTTTTTCCACATTTTGTTATGTTACAGCTTTATTCCGAAATGGATTCAATTTATTTTTTTCCTCAGAATTCTGCACACAACACCCCATAATGACAACGTGAAAAAAGTTTACTTGAGGTTTTTGCAAATTTATTAAAATAAAAAAACTGAGAAAGCAATTACAGCCTCAAGTCTTTTTGAATATGATGCCACAAGCTTGGCACACCTATCCTTAGCCAGTTTCGCCCATTCCTCTTTGCAGCACCTCTCAAGCTCCATCAGGTTGGATGGGAAGCGTCAGTGCACAGCCATTTTAAGATCTCTCCAGGGATGTTCAATCGGATTCAAGTCTGGGCTCTGGCTGGGCCACTCCAGGACATTCACAGAGTTGTCCTGAAGCCACTCCTTTGATATCTTGGCTGTGTGCTTAGGGTCGTTGTCCTGCTGAAAGATGAACCTCGCTTAGGCACTAAGAACACAAGCATGGCTAGCACGTCAGCAAAACAACACCTCAGAAGAAAGATAAAATTGCTTAGTCTCTAACATTGGCAAAATAATATCCCTTTTACTTTTCCTCCCGCCACTAATGCACAAGAGATGCGAGCACATCGGCAAAACAAATCCTCCTAAGAGAGAGATGCCCAGAGTAGTTCCTTTCAATTACTTGACACCTCTACATTTCAATTTTTTTTTCCTGACGATTTCAATACTTTCTAGGACCCCGGGCTTTTTACAGCATGGGCTTACACAGCTAGTATTATATAACTGTCAGAAGTCTGGGAGACATGCAAATACAAATCTTATTGTGTATACATGACAATAAAATGAAATTTGTTTTGCAGTGCAACTTGTTGCTATAGTGCCAGTGTTATGAACTATGCTCAAAAAACATTTTGTACATGTTTTCTTGAGTTCTTCTTATACAGTAAGAACTTGTATCTTACAATAGGTCTCTTGGGTCACAGAATCAAATTTCTGCATTATTTTTAGCTTGTATTCTGTTTTAAAGTAGTTACAAATATTTTGCATCTTTTTTTATTCTACTTTTTCATTTTGATGGACACTGCCATTTTGAGTTGTGGTTGCCAAAGTACAGCTAGGTAACATTTCCTGGGAATGCACAGGGCTGACATTATAATCAAAGTGGATTGTTTTTTAAAAGCCGTGGACTCAAGTCATGAAGGCTTTTATATTCGTGATTTCTAACAGATATTTTTTTTATGGTAGAAATTGACTGAGTGATGCAGTTCACCCCACAGGAAAGCTCAGATTGTTTTGTGTCTGCAGTTGATATATAAAATAACAATATTACAGTAAATCACAAGTCTAATCTGTAGACGTGTGCTGTCATTTCTGGGCATGATTGTCACAAAGACAGTCCTACCCTCTGGAAATTCATCGACACTTTTCTTACTGAAAGACCTTCTTGTTGTTGTAGAACTTGAATTAGTAAGGATCCACAGGTTATCTGGCACCAGAAGTGTAGAGTGGCAAAGTCTATGTTGTGGCAAATCCAGTGTTGGGTAGCAAGTAGCTGTCATTTTTACCTTCTGTCTTAAATTCTTAGTCTTCAGGGCCTGCTGCATTTCCTAGATGTGCCTACTCAGGTCTCCTTAGAACATAAGATTGTAATAAACGAAAGGAGACGGTTCAGTGTATCAAGCTTGTTTGTTTAGCTGATGGCTAAGCTGTTCCAATATCTTGTCAAGATACTTCTTACAGATTATTGAGGTTTCTGCTTCAGCTCCATGTCTTGGTTGTTTGTTTCTGATTTCTACAACTCTTTGCATAAAGAAGTGCTTTACTGGCATAAGTCTTGAATGCACTTCCCCTTAATTTCAGCTGTTATCATTATGTATGTGATTTGCCATTTAGCTCAAAGAACTCTGCCAAATTTACTTTTTTTTTTTAAGACCTGAGGCCTAATGTATAATACAATGCATAGAATTCACACTAAAACGTAGTGTACGGACAAAAGTTGAAATGTGTGTAAGCACAAAAAAATCCAAATGTATAAATCTGTGTGTTCACCAAATTCCATGCACTTCCCCATTACAAGTCTCAGTGAATGTAAAATTTAATGCATGTGCCTGTGGCCCCACCCCAACTTTCCCAGAATTTCCCATATTTTAAGATGCAAATCAATATAAATATATTCCATTCAGTTTAAAAACAATGGAAAATGCACATGGGAAAAAAGACTAATTTCAGCAAATGAGAAGAAGAGGCAAGGAAAAACATACTATTTGTTGGGTTACGCATTGGTATAAGCAACAAAAGCATGGTGGAGACACTCAAAAGTTCAAGTTC
This sequence comes from Polypterus senegalus, assembly GCF_016835505.1. NCBI lineage: Eukaryota > Metazoa > Chordata > Cladistia > Polypteriformes > Polypteridae > Polypterus > Polypterus senegalus. The sequence continues at coordinate 66,834,309 of NC_053171.1, read as the reverse complement.
AGAAAGTCTCACGGTGTCTGAACGAAAAAAAAGTGGTCAGATATCACAGTTAATGTGAAAAGGCAAGTCGCAGCCCATCCATCTGTTTATTCTGTTTCAGACAATATTACAAAAGCTGGAAATCTTATCTATCTGAGTATACAGATAATACCACACTGTACAGCTGGCATGGCGGAACTCAGTGATTTTTGTGAAATACCTGATCAGTCAGCAAGTTTACATTGAAACGCTTCTGTGGTTAAAAACCTGAAAATGGGAAGAACTTGCAAAGGAGCAGGTAGAGAACAATTATCTTAAAGTCTGCCTTTTTAAAGCCGGTGCCAGTTTAGCACACAGCTCTAAGAGGAAATCAAAATTGATTTGCAAAACCGAGCATTAAAGTGCATGCACAAGGGGTGACCCTGCTGTGAAAATGTGCGTGGCTTTATGCCAAGTTTAGTTTTTACACATCTCGAAGTGAGTGTGGAAAAGGGAGTATGCAACAGTTTTATGCATATGCACCGTTTACACATAAGGCCCCTGGATTAGGTCTCCATGCAGTCTCCTCTGCTTGGGACTAAGCAGGTTGAATTGTCTGAGTCTGTCACAGTAGCATAAGTCCTGTTATGCACCTAGATGCTCTTCTCTGCACAGCTTCATGTGCTGCTATGTATTTCTTGTAGAATGGTGACCAGAGTTACATACAATACTCCAGATATCGTTTCTAAGTACCCAGCATTCTTGCTTTTGTGCTTTACAGGTCTCAAAGAGACATGGGTGCTGTTGCAGAGGAGTAGGTGCCGAAGGGGGTTGTTCAGTCATACTTCATTTGTTTCATTTTTTTTAAGCAGTTGGCAGACATTGTAGTGTATTGGTTAAGGCTTTTGATGTAAGATCCTGATGTTGTTTGTTCATATCCTTTGTGGAGAGTGGCTGGGGGAGGTACCCAGCCGGGACACCTGGAAGGACCAGGAGTTGGACTATGCCTCCTCTGGATCATGAGAGGGCAGCCACCCTGGTTGGTATGGGCACCACGGGAACAGAGCATGGAAGCTCAACCCTGTAGGGGCCCATGGTCACCACCCAGATGCCTGAAAAGCCCTGAACGTCAGGATTACCAGGGACACCAGGAGTGTTTATGGGTGCTCGTTTGGCAATTCTCCACACCTGGCGGTGCCGCCGGAAGCTTATCTGGAGGCACCTGGATCACGTCCAGGTGGACATAAAATGGGCCTTCTCACTCCATTCGTCAGCTGGAGTCTGGTGGAAGAGGACAGAGCTTGGAGGGGAGGAGTTGAGGCGGTCAGAGAGAGAGGCATTGTTGCAAGAGGTCTGGACTGAGGGTGCTTGGTGCAGGGGCACTGGGTTGTGCGTTGTTGTAAATAGGGAAAATGTATAATAAACATGTGTTTGGATTTGAACCATCGGTGTCTGCCTGTCTGTGTCCGGGCTGTGCTCCACACCTTCTACCGGCACTGAGTGACAATGAGCAAGTCACTTCATCTGCCTGTCCTCCAATTGGAAAAACAAAAGAAACTAAACTAATTATACCTCAAATGGTATAAGCTGCCTTGGATAAAGATGTCAGTCAAATAAGTTAGTGTAATGTTACCTGTATTTAATTCTCTTGATTACTTGTTGTTCATAGTCAATATTTGATCACAAAAACGTGTAGTATCTAGTAGTTGAATCTCTGCCATCTCTTTATGATAACTGTCTTTTTTAAATTGGTAATGTATGAATATTCCACTTTTGGCATTTGTGTTAACTGGAAGAATTTTATTATGGAAATTAAATATACATATTTTTATGATAGTTCTGAACAGGCTATAATTAAATAATTAGAGTTGTGCCTGTGATAACTGAATGCTGTTTCTACTCTAACACTGAAAAAGTATCTTATCTATATACCTGTACATTAATTGCAGAACCATGACATTCTTAATTGAGAGATGATGGATTTATTTAATCAGGCCAAACAGAAAAATTAAAATTTTGGAGGATGAATCAGTTTAAGGAGAATAAATTTATATTGCCGCATAAATGAATAGTTTACACCGTGGGTGGTACTGTTGGAACTTTGTGTGTTTCTCTTTATATGGGTATTGTTTTGTTTCTGTGTAATTTGCATATCACGTATCAACACAGTTGATTAGTAGTTATTTAGGCTCCATTTATTTGCTTCTTTGTTTCTACACCTTAAAGTCTTTCTCTATGAAATTATAGAAACCACAAGACTGTTTGAGCTTGCTGTCATGCCAGAAGGGATGGGATTTTATTTTTTTTATTTTGAGCTTATTAATTTGTCTTACAACGTGACCAGTGCATGTGATAAAAGCATGCTGTATATTTTCATTTTTGTAATCATCAGGACTGGTAGATACCAGTATGATTTTTTTTCTTTTTTTTGAATGCTGGTCTATTGGCTGCATTCAACTTGAAGCTCAAGAAAAGTTGCCAGAAACTTAAAGCAAGCAAGCTGTGGGCTAGTAAAGTCCGTGTAGTATTCATGTGTTTGCCTCCCTATAAAAGGAGTAGAAGGAGAGAAATTTGACAGAACATTATACAAGTGTGGCAGCCTACTTGCTGAGTGCTACAGTGGACAAGGGCCGATCTACAGGAACTGCTAGAGCAATTCCAACTCCTGTGGCTGCACGTTTTCATTTTCTTTTCTTAATTAGTGACCAGTTTTTTGCTGTCAATAACTTGTTTGCTTTAATTTTGAAAGTCTTTCTATTTAAGACTTACTCCTTAATTGTTGTTTTTTTTTTTACCTAATTAGCAGCCAAACAATGACAGGATAAAAAAAAGCCAACACATGACCAGCAGCCTGTGTCTAGCATACAATATCTGAAAATAAAGAGTGGTGAAGGTCTCAGTAATGTTCATCTGCTCTGGTCCACAAAATGTTTTGATGGTGTTCTTAGTACTGGGGTGTTGTACCGTGTTAGCCATTATGTATGTAGTGAAAAGTCAAGCAAAATAACACCTTTTATTGGCTAACTAAAAAGATTAAAATATGCAAGCTTTCGAGGCAACTCCGGCCTGCCTCAAAAGCTTGCATATTGTAATCTTTTTAGTTAGCCAATAAAAGGTGTCATTTTGCTTGACTTTTCACTACATGGTGTTCTTAGAAAAAAAAAAAAATCAGCAGTTTTTGGAAGTGTCTGCTGTGGTAGAATGAGAGCAGCAATTAACAAGAATTGTCTTCTAATTAATTAACTTGTTGGAGCTTGAGACCCCGATACAGATGCATATCTGTTATCTCACCTCACATCTCATTTCTTTTTGGTTGTCATTAAAAAAAATATATATATCAAGCAATTTAGTGGACTGAATCTTAAAAAAAAAAAGTCAATGAAAATGTAGGGAATAGAAGTTAATTAGCAGCAAAAGTTGCTAATTATCCCTAATTAAGAAAAGGGTTAGAATATAAAACTGCCGTGATTCTAGTGGTCCATGACCAGAGTTGGAGACACCAGGGGCCTCATGTATAAATGGTACATATGCACAAAAATGTTGCATAAGCCCGTTTCCACATTAACATCGCGATGTATAAAACCTAAACTTGGTGTAAAGCCACTCACATTTTCACGCCGGCTAAAGGCTTGGCGTATGCAAGTTCTCCGCTCAGTTTTGCAAACTGGTGGCACCCAGCATCAAAGCGCTGCTTTTGTTCCAGTGTGGTTTCCTTTTCTTTTTTAGATCCACATCCCTGATGCGGCTTTATCAAATACACTGAAATTAACTGCATATTGTTTATTAGTTTAAAGCATCTGATTGTAATTAACCTGTAACAATTTAATGGTCCACGGAATGGCCAAACTTTTCCAAATACCATAGCTGCTTTAGCATTGTTCCTCTCAATGCACCACTCAGACTATTTATCCCACTGTATGTGAGTGTGGAATCACAGCTCTACAGCAGCTGATCGGAAAGAGAATTATCGGTATATAGCATCAAACACACGCTGCCTCAGCCATGCTGTCTATTGAACTGCTGTCATACGACAAATGCTTCAGAGCCTTTCCTGTATGGACCTCATGGTTCAGAAACGGTTTCATCCCAAGAACTATAAACGCAATCAATCAGTCCATCAAGTGCTCCTTGTTAGAACTGTTTGTTCTTATAAGTACAATTACCTCACTGTAAACTTGTGATACAGTTATAATATTGCACAACCTGAGCCACTTTATAAAGTGCGTATTTACATATGACGACAATATCATTTTTAAGATGAAATGCACCAAAATATGTTTATTACATTATACAGATAGAATGTTAACATCATTTAAATAATCTACAGTATATTGTTAATAATTAAACGTGAGGACATGGTGACGCAGCGCTAGCGACGATCTGGTGCCCCATTCAGGGATTGTTCCTGCCTCGCGCTATATTCTTGCTGGGGCTGGCACAACACTGGAAGGATAGATGGATAGAATAATTAAACATGTAATACGAAGATATTTCAATGTTCCTTAAAAGTTTTGAAGAATCAGCGTTCTAAGCTTATAAGCTTATAGTTGGCTTAACATCTATTGCAGGGCTGATTGTGTGGCGATTACTTGAAGAAAGAAAAGGAAGGACAGGAATTGGGGGTTAGTATGTTTGAAAGAGACAGTATTGCTGCAATAAATTATTTCATCAAAGGTCGAGCACAGCGCAGCAAACATCTTGCGGGAGGCAGGAACAATCTCTGGACAGGGTGCCAGCTCCTCACTGTCACTGCGCCACCGTGTTCCCATGTTTGAAACCATGCTTTAACGCCAATCATCATGAAAATTATATCAAGTATACATCTTAGTATTTTAATTATTCAGAGGGCTGTAATATCACGAATGTAATGGAATCTGTGTCCTGTCGGAGGAAGAGAAAGTCTGTTTAAGAAGCACGTAGTAATTCTCACACATAGAAGAACACATGCAAAACAAAGTATTTAACTTGGTACTTTAATTACAATGGTATTTGAGAAACTAGTAAATTAAATGATTTTAAGATGAAGTTTATGATGTTCTACGTTACAGTTTTTCTCAAATGCTAAAACACATTTCACAAACGTTTCCTCCATGTTCCCCAATGTCTAAACACAACACCCTTTTCTAAAGCTACATAAACACAACCACACCTTCTCACTTCAAAACTCAAACTTTCACACCAAAAAAAAAAGCTTGAAGCTTTCAAAAATGTAAACACTATACACATCATTACACACTACAGCAAAACAATTGAAAGCACAATGCTCAATTTGTGAGAAGGTTCTTTGTTTCATAACTGCCAATGCATATTTTTTAGAAACTTTACAGTAACGGATCTTCTTAGATCTCTGCAGAGGATTAGGCATTTAGATTTGTGAGTTTCATATGAAGAGTATAAATCTATAGAAAATTCTGCATGTACACTACTGTAACACAACTCAATGCAAAAACAGAATCTATTGCACACAACAGTACTCTTGAAAACATGATCAGGGTGTGAAGTTTTTTTATTTACTTTATTCACACCACACACACACCACACACACACCACAATCACTGTGCGGCATCATGTCGCTGAGCTGCATCGGGCCACATCACCTCGTCCACATCGCAGGCTATATTGTCTCTTGCCAGGCACCGTGGGAAAAACGCCCTGGAATGGCGAATCCATCCTTGGAAGGCCTCCACTGGGATGTCAACACAGGCCAGCTCCATTGCCCTTAGGAGGTTCTCTCTAGTGTATGGTTGTCTATCATAAACCTTCCATCTCCACAATGAGAAGAACTCCTCTATAGGGTTCAGGAAAGGGGAGTAGGGTGGCAGACAGATGTTTAAAAAGTGGTTACTGTTGGTGGTGAACCACTCTCTGATTTGGTTTGTTCTTTGGAAGCGGATATTGTCCCAAATGATCACATAAATGTGATGTGCGGGCCCTGGATGGTGGTGTTGGCGGTCCAGAAGGATGTCTTTTAGCTCCTCTAGGAAGGTGAGGAGACGTTGGGTGTTGTAAGACTCAAGGACAGCATGCCGGTGGACAAGCCTCTCCGAACCCATGGCCGCACAAAGAGTAATATTATCCCCCCGTTGGCCAGGAACCTCAGTGATGGCTCTTTGGCCAATGATGTTACGGCCTCTTTGCCTTCGTTTCTGCAGGTTGAAGCCAGCCTCATCCAGGAAGAGGTACTCCTGAGGTCTGGCCATCGCGTCCAACTGTAATATCCTCTGTAAAATGTGAAAGTGCACAGGTGTTCAGAACAACAGTCAATCAGGTAGCACAGTATTGTCCAGATGTAATGTAGACCATTAAGCAACACAGTATGTCCACTAACTGTACTGTGAACATGGATGTATACTTACTTGCACATACTCGTAATGTAGGTCTTTGTGTCGCGCAGAGTTGCGCTCAAAGGGAACCCTATAGACCTGTTTCATCAGCATCTTTTGGCGCCGGAGAACTCAGTCTATTGTGGCCAAGCTGACATCATCAATGTTCTCAAAGTTGACATTATCGGCAATGACTTTGTCTCTGATCTCCCGGCGTCTGATGAGGTTGTTCTCACGAACCATATCCACAATGAGGGTTTCTTGTGCCGCTGTAAATATGGTAGCCCTCCCACCTCTATGTGGCATTCTTTCAACTTTAAAGAAAGAAACGTGTTGTCAATTGACATGTTTTACAATAACAACTGATTTGAAACCAATAGACTACTTTCATAGGCTTGTAAAACTGTATTGTGACAAAGAAAGCAATAGAGTACAATACCTGTTGTGTTGTCTGAATGCCCTGATAATGGTGGCCACGATGAACCTACTCAGGTTTGGACGGACTCTTAGTCCTGCTTCAGCCATTGTCATGCCATGGACAATGTCATGGTCAATGACTGTTGCTCGCATCTCGTCCGTAATGATTGTGCGAGGTTGTCTTACTCTCCCTCCTGGACCTTCTCCTCTCCCTTGTTGGCCTCCTCCTCTTCCTCGTTGGCCTGCTCCTCTTCCTCCTCTGACTTGAACCACTCTTTTTTTTTGGTTGGCCTGCTCCTCTTCCTCCTCTGATTTGAACTCCCCTTCATCGTTGGCCTGCTCCTCTTCCTCCTCTGATTTGAACTCCTCTTCCTCGTTGGCCTGCTCCTCTTCTTCCATGGCCATCTCTTCTCCCTCCTCTGACTCGAATTCCTCTTCCCCTGACTCTGCCTTCATCCATTGTGTTTGTTTGGAATCTTCAGCAAACTGTGCACTCTGACCTTGCTTTTATACATGTGGTCACAGCATTAGCAACAAGTGTCTTCAATTTTGAGTCGTTGTGTGTAATGAATGACGCCAGGTGTGTTCATTGTGTTCAAATATTGTTGACTGTGGCAAGCATTTTGCATCACATGAGCTTTCATTTGAGAATATGAGCAAAGTTCTTTTGCAACTTGTGTTTTAGCAAGGAAAAATGTGTTTAGATTTATGAGAACGGAGGATTGTGTTTTGTGAATTGTGTCTTCATGTGAAATGTGTTTATGATATTGGAAAATGATGGCTAGATTTAGTAAATGTGTTTAGACAACTGGTCATTTGGTTTAGAGGATTGGCTTTTGTGTTTTAGCATTTGAGAAAAACTGTAATGACAAAATAAATTGTGATTAAAGTGGAAATTTCGAGATTAAAGCTGACATTTCAAGCTTTTTTTCCACTGTGTCCCTACTTTTTTTTCATTTTCTCTGTACCCTAATAAGCTTTCATATGGCACTCAGAAGGTGAGCTACAACTTACCTTTTCGTGGCGACTTTGATATCTGACAACTTCTTTTTTATTTCGGGCACTGTGCGACTTTGTGAACTTGAACTTTTGAGTTTCTCCAACACTCTGTCACTCAATCAACTTCCTTTTGTTGTTTATACCACTGTTTAAGCCAACAAATATTATGTTTTTCCTTGCCTCCACTTTGTATTTACTGATATTCTTTCATTTTCCCCTGAGCTATGCCATTGCTATTTCACAGAACGCTGAGCTTAAGGGCTATTTACTGAATATTGATTTGCATATTCAAAGGGGTGTTACTTTTCACGCTGACCGGGATTTATGTAGTGGAAGAATGTGGAAGTTGGTAAGCGCACAGATTTATACATCAGGAATTTTTTGTGTGTACACACATTTCCGCTTTTGTCCGTATGCCATGTTTTAGTGTGAATTCTACGCATGGCATTATACATGAGGCGCCAATTGTGGAGATTAGATGTAATCATCTGAATCCAAAGAAGATAATTTAGGAAAAGAACCAAAGGTAATGAAGGGCATGTGTGTATCTTATGTGTATAGTATCATGATTGTGGTAGAAGTTAAAATGGAAATATATTCATTAAATAAAAAAACCTTAACATCTACTAGGACAAGCCTGCTAAAACCTCTCTGAGTCAGGAACAGGCAGAAAGAAACTTGTTCATTGCATCTTTTATTACTCCTCAACAAATGCTGAAGAGGGAGTATTCATCACAGTAGTCTGTTACAGAATGGTCAAAAAAATAAGGGCAAAGATCTGTTTTATAAACAACTGAATTTACTTAACAGTGCTGAATAATGCATACAGTTACTCTGATTGGTTTGTTGGTTTACATCCAAATTACATATCCAAATAAAAATCTATTCTGCTGCACTATGTTCTTCAATTATCTCTTATGTTCAGCTATCACCCTTGAAATTTATGTGTATGTGACAACTATCCACTTTTTTGTTTACAGGACATCTGCTGATCTCTTAATTATCTCCTAGTACACTTTGTGTATTACAGCAACCACTGTCCTTGTACAATCATGTCTCTTATTTACCTAACCATTTCAATAGTTCTCTTCATGATATTTCTAAAACAAATGATTATATATTTTAATGTGTACTGTAAGCCAAAATTCTTAACTATTGTTACCTCCAAATTATTCTCTCACATGATAAACACAGCTTGGTTCAGTTGATGTCAATATAAATAAATGTATAATGAATACAATATCATTACTTTATAGATAGACCAATTGATATGAAAGGATGTATATAAAATTCTTAATTTATTTAGAAGGCAGGATATTAATTTCTAGTAATGATAGAGAGGTGGTTAGATATGAGGTGAGCTCTATAAAATTATAGTTAAATATGAAATGGATTTGGTAAAGGAATAGATAGATGTGAAAGGCACTATATGATAGTAAATGTACTGTACTATATAACAGGTAAAGATAGAAAGGTAATATATAACAGATTTCTAGACAGATGTAAAGCGTAAGTTGTTTGCTTGCCACTCAAAAATGGGTGATCTGAACTGATTTTCATGGAATTTGGAAGTACTTTACTGTTGGTCCAAATTAAATTATAAGTTATATGTCATATTATTGAGAGAGGGTGAAATGGGGTGGCAAACCAAAACTTGTGCTGGCAGGTGGAGGTAGCACAATTTCCATCAGGCATTAGAAAAGCGTTGGAACTGATGGGAGGGCACTGTTATCGGCATACACAAAGATGACATCCTGATTTGACCAGTGCAGAACTCAAAACTAAGACTGCAAGTACTGACTGCATGTTCTTCTCAGCTTATCTGGGTAACAGTTTTTTGGTCTCACTGGGTTATAGCTTTTGTCTAAGAGGAAGTCAATTGGTGTCATTTTAGGTTGGGCTTAGCCGTGTTGTATTTTTAAAAACACAGTTTATTATCATCTGAACCTTTTTCTGAGAAATATACAACTCGAAAAGAATGCAGTGTATGGTACTGTCAAACCCTTAACGAGCAATGTTCCTTCCTTTCGATCTCCCATAATTTTTTTAAAACTCTAAAATGCTTTTTTAGTGAGTTTTGCATTATGAAATCTCATTCAAAATTTGCTTCAGCATCAGTTTTGTAAAACTGTATGTAAAAGGAAGCTTGACTGTTTGTCACTGTCAATGCCTATTATTTTGTGATGCTTTATTGTACACAAGTAACAGAGCGAGGTTTGGCCTGCCAGACAAGGAGAGTGGCAGCCGGCACCATGTCAGTCAAACATGCGGATAGGGACTTCATTGTACTGTGTACACATGACAGTATGCCTGAAATGAAGTGATGTCACCCATTTTTTAACAGAGCAAACTTATTTTTGCAAAGGTAATGCCATTATACACCTTACTATAGCCAAAGTGCAACACACAATTTTTTTAGGGCATGCAGCATTCAAGTTCAGAATATTGTAAAGTGGGAACAACTGTGGATGGCATTTGTAATTTACTTTTTCTTAATGGTTGACATTTATTCAAGTTTATTTTATGATTAGGCAACTTTAGGTTTTGATGCCAAATATAGAGTAGTATGATTTGTAGCAATTTTAAAACAACATTGAATTTATCAACTTTGAACCATCTTTATAACTTTATTGAAATCTGTCGTTGGTACTGTCTCCTGGTAATAATGTAGAGACCTGCAATGATGTCTTTGAAATTCAACTCCCCCCAGCCTACTGCCTTCTGTTAATTCAGTTATTCAAATACATTTGCAGTGCTCTCCATAATGTTTGGGACATTGGTTGAGAGGCCTGGACTTTGGGGTGAAAGTGGGTTATGTGCTGTCACTTTGTAAATAGTATGTACAATAAACGTGTGTTGGGTGTTAAGACTATGGTGTCCGCCTGTCTGTGTCCGGGCTGTTCCCCACACAGGGCAGCACCGGATACCTTGGCTAGTTATGTATAAAATTGTAGAAATAAAAGCTACTATATGAAATGATTGGTCTTTTTAAAAGTGACCTTGTACTGAGAGATTTTAGAAAGGGAAAGGCCCAGGGTAAAATGATTCACTGATAGGTGGAGTATAAATTGTCTATTACAAAAATCATTCCCAGCAGCTATTTGTCTTTCACATGAGTGGACAGATAATATTAATTTATCTGTCATATTACACATTAATAATGTTTAAACTAAAAAGGACTTGCCACATTTTGCATGGTTTATTTTAGAAACTCCATAGCTTAAAATGAAGTGTTTTTACAAATAACTTAAGTAAAAGTATATTTCTTATCCAATATGTCATACTTTTTAGTTTTCACATACTGCATAAAGTGCACTTCTACCTTAAAGCCAATGGTGCTCTACATTAATGTGCCTGGTTGCATTTCTGTTGTTATGGATGAATGACTGTACTCCTTTTTCTGTTTAAATATTTTTTTTTTGTTTTCAGTGATATGGATTACCAAAAGATTATGGTATTTTTTTCTTTAGATTTTGTGGCATTTGAATATATTGATGTGTTGGAGCTATTAAAATCTTTTAATGGGTTTCTGAATTTCACATGACAGCTATTTTTAAGTAGACACGTATGCTTCATAATCAGATCACAGCAATATGCTCATGCAGAAATCTCAAAAGGTTCTGATCTTGTTGATGATTATAATCAATCGATGGATAGATAGAACTTGTCCCCAGGAGTAAATTTGGCTTTTTACAGAAGCTTTTTAGAAATAACTTGCATTTAGATGTGTATTTCTGAGATAAAATAAGTCAGTTAACATAATTTGAATATTAATGAAAAACTCTGCAATAGTTAACGATCCTAAAACTCACATCAAATAAGCAAAGCAAAAGATGGCAATTGTGCAAAGTTTGTAAAGCCGGCTTAAGGTTAGTAGGTACTTAACAATAGTAACTCCTACAATGAGCAACTTACATGTGTCAACCTTTTTTTTTTTTTATTTTTTTGGTTTCCACATAGATGGGGGCCCGTATAGCTTCTGTTAGAGTCAATGCATTGCGGGACATGCACAGACTATCACTCTGAGACAAATTAAGTAATCTGCACGTCTTTGAGACATGGTAGTAAATTGGAGTCCTCAAAGAAAATCCCATTGAAAGAATGTGTAAATAGATGGTGAACAGGTCAAGATTTGACCCCCAGTATTCTGTTAATTACTGTGCATCTTACTACCTTCTACAGTATATGTTTTCCACCTAGTATATATAATGAAGGTAGGACATTTATAAGTAGATTAGGTGAATTGATGTCCCTAAATTGCCCCAGTGGGAGTGTGTGCATGAGGGTGAATTTGAACTGCCACAGGATGAAAGTTGGTAGACACTAGAGCAGCAGGAAAAGACCAGGAGATGAAGCGTCAACAAGGAAACAAGTGGTGGTTGTAACCAGAAAGTCAGAGTGATTGTATGCCAGAACCCAAGACGAGTCAAAGGAAGCTAGAAGTCTATTAAAAAGTGTACAATCTTACCATTGCATTTAAAATTCTTTTGAAATACAGTGTCCACATAATTCAAAGCCTCAATAAAAAAGATAAGTCCAAAAGAAATATGTATTAAACCCAGAAAACATTTACGGAGCACTGGCATTTGGGACAGCTCTATGATGGGCTGTCAATTGAACCATGGCAAAACTCTTTCTTTTGTCCATTGCTGCTGGGTTAGGCTCTAGCACACAAGGTCTAGAGGATATATGGGCTGAATAAAAGTTGTTTTGTTCGGGTCAGTCAGTTCATTCTTGTTACTCATAGTCTATGTTTAGCAGCTACATTTAGTTTCTAAGGGTCTTCCGAAATGTTTATTTTTCTGTGGTTTTTGAATTCCATCTTAAATCCTTTTAACAGCTGTCTGTACCAGAAGCTGCATTTTTTGCAGTGAGTGTTCCCTGAATTAGGCACGATAATCTGTAAGAAACACTCATAAAAATGAGTTTATCAACTAGACTGTTTAGTTTGTTTTTTAGTTTTAGATTATCTATTTCTGTATGTCACAAACATGTATGTTATTCAATTGAAGTTGTCCTTTGTTAAGCAATAAAAGCTTCATTATAAGGAAAGATTAACATTTAATAAACTCTCACTACATAAATTTTACAACAAAATGTAGAACTTAAAACATCTCCGTTCAGTAATTAATAAATTCTGTGTTCTTTGCCTGCCTTTAATTATTATCTTTGGGCATCTCAGGCTCATGTGCAACCGCTCAGTTTTGGGAATGCTAGTAAATAGCAATATTTATTTTTTACAAAAACTAGGGTTTAAATTTTTTTTTTCTTTGTGTGTGTGTGTGTGTTTTTGATTAAGGCTGAGCAGAAATTCAACCACTAAACTCATGTGGATAGGTTTCAATAGCCCCAGCTGTTAGCACCAAGTGTCCTGTCCAGAGTAATCTAAGAGACAAGAAGACCTGCTTTCATGCCTGTCACCTTCTATTTGGCCTTTTCCTTGTTCAAACTTAAAGTTGTTTTTGTTATAAGGATTGTAATCCCAGTTCACAGCTTATTTCACTTGTCACCTGAGATTTGACTCAGTGTCTTGGATGGATAGATAAAATAAATGAGGTGTGGGCATGAGGCTGTCTGCAAGCTGCTGACACCGCAGAGGCACCCGAAGGAAACGCATGCTAGCACTTTTTATTGCTTTTCCACCTCACAGGGCTTTTCCTGTTTACTTTTTCACTCATAGTTTTTGGGAAATTGAGCTACTTTTTCATTTTTCACATGTCATGCATTCAAGACTGGATTAATACCCTCACAGGCCCCGGGGTGATTTAGCTTCTTAATGAGTTGATCATACTTTTTACAATACAGCGTGCAGACTCTGAGTCATTTAATACAGCTTGATATTTCATACTCCAGATTTTGCCATGATACTCGATCACTTCATTGAGTTAGCAAGGAGGTCGGGGTCTCCCTTGGCCATTGTGACTGGCAGATAACTTATTGTTTCATCCAGTTTACCCTTGGCCATATCGGCATGCAGATACTTCATTGCTTCTTCGAGCTAGGTACTTACTAGAACCTCTGATAGTAGATCCACCCCTACATTCATTTTAGAGCAAAATTCTCTGTTCTGATAAAGCAAAGATTAGCCTATACATGTCTGGTAGAAACCAGGCATTACAGTACTCATTACCTGTGCAAGACCATTCTAGCTGTCAAGTATGGTGTTGGCATCATCATTCTTCAGGTTGTTTTCATCAGCATGGACTTGGGGAGTAGACAGGATTAAGAGAAAACACAGTTGAGCAAGGTACAGAGATATACTTAAAACAAAAAAAAACAGCTCCTGTGCACTCTGGACCTCAGAGTAAGCAGAACGTTTGTCTTTTAACAGGATAGTGACCTTAAGTGCAAAGCAAGGACAACTCTGGAAATGTCCTTGAGTGGCCCTGCCATAGATTGGATATGAATCCAATAGAATTTTAGTGAAATGACCTGAAAAAAGCTGGACACTGACAGTCTCCATCCAGCCTGACAGAGCTTGACAAAATCTGTTGACAAGAATGGCAGAAAATTCACAGGTCCAGGTATGCAAAGCTTTAGACTGTTAATACATTTTCAAAAATTCCTAAAATCTTGTTTTGCTTTGTCATTGTGCAGTATTGAGTATTACTTGATGAGAGAAAAAATAGATTTAAATAATTTTAGTGCAATGCTTCTACATAACAAAATGTGAGAGAAATGAAGGGTCCCGAATACTTTTGGAATCCACTCCATTCTGTTTATTATTAATAAAAAAGTAGTAATTTTTGAAAATATTTGGCAAAATTATACTGTATCATGTGACATCTTTAATACATTTTACTAGAACTTAGAATAACCTTCTCAAACTCACTTAATCCAATTCAGGATCCTAGAAGGCCAAAGGTAATTGTGGAACACTGTGCACAAGATGGGAAACAAACCTCCAAAGGCCCTCAATTTATCATAGGACTTATGCATGAATACACACATTCTTGCACTGGGACAATTTGTAATCAACAGATCTATGAGAATGTATGAGAAAAAACAGAGTACCATGATGTAAACTCTGGTAGATAAGACATTAGAATGACCAGACATTGACTTTTTTTCTTTTTTGTAAAGCTCTCTTCACTGAGTGCGGGCACAGAGAGCTTTTAGCATTTCTCAGTTAAAATACAACTACAGATGATACTAATTACTAAATACAGAATTGGTACATATTTTGGCGGGCAGCCGGGTCCCATGTCCATCCAGGACGCCCCTTCTACATATATTCCGGAGGGGCAACCATGGGTGTCTCAGTAACTCCCCTGGGATGCTTGGTGGCAGCCTCCCTGGCTTACGATGGTGCCTTAGTTTCCCGCAGGGCTCCATGGGAGATGGAGTTCTCCACAGCCCTGTTGGGATCTGGGGTGGCCGCCAGGTAGTGCTGCATGGGACCCTGAGTCGGCCTGGACAACTATACAGCCCCGCCCAGAAGTGCAATCAGAAACAGGTGATCAAGCACCAGGAGCATTTCCGGATTAGCTATAAAAAGGGCCAGCAACCACCACTTGGAAGCCAGAATTGGGAGGAAGAGGACAAGGTATCCAGGGAGGAGTGGTGGTGCCAAAACTGCAGTGTTGTTGTGTTGATTTAAGTGCTTTGGAACTGTCTTCTTGTGTTTTTACAAGTGCCTCAGTGTGAGTCTGTGCAGGGTCGGGCGCTGTACAGCATCCCAATTCACAATATATAAATATAGATTTGTCTAAACACTAAGAGAACTTGGTAGAAACTGGTCAAACATACATGGGAACCAGCAATAGCTGTCCATTAATTAATTGATGAACTTTGGCCAGTTGACAAAAGTTGAGAAATAAAATTGTAGTCAGTCAGTCATTGTCCAAATCGCTATATCCTAACAGAGGGTCACGGGGCTCTGCTGGAGAAGCCAGAGAGAGAAAAAAATAAGGAGACCTCAGCCAAGTGGCCACCTACCTTCTCCTGCCTTTTCTATACTGACGTTTGTTGTGGCCACCTAATCTAATGAGTGAATCTTTCCATCTGATTATTGCAGGAAAGCCTCCTGGCATTAGAGCAGTGGCACCAAGTGCCATGTCCATATACTGAGCAGAGAAACAGAATAAAAGAGGGTTAGTAACCATTTATAAATATTGTATTACTTATATTTCTGTGCAAATGACTAACACACAGATACACAGTATGCACAGCTCATTAGCAGCTCTAGTCAGGGTGGGCTGGACTAAAGTAGTGAGTCTTGAGGCTGATTTAAAAGCTGAGACTGAAGGGGCATTTCTCATAGTAGCAGGCACACCATTGCACAGCTTTGGGTCCCTGTAACTAAAAATTATACAGTACCTTCCAATGTGATTTTATTAATTTTTGGAATATTAAGTAGGCTGGCATCTTGAGTTGTCAACATACGCTTTGGTTTGTAATTACTAATAAGTTCAGTTAAGTAATTGGGGATTGGCAGCCATTTAAGGTTTTATAAGTTAAACAGAAGATTCTGAAATCTGCCTTAAACTTAACTGGGAGTCAGTGTAAGGACTTGAGAACTGGAGTTATGTATTTGTATTTTCTGGATTGTGTAATAATTCTTGAAGCAGCATTTTGAATGAACTGAAAGCTGTATAAAGAACAATGTGGACAGCCAGTGAACACCACATCACAGTAGTCAAATCTACTAGAAATAAATACATAAATTAATTTCTCAGTATCCTGTATATTTAGATAATGTTTTAAATTTATAACATTTGTAAGATAGAAAAAATGTGTTTTGGATAGTTTTGTTAAATGACATGCAGGTGTTGAAAATAACATCTAAATTGCACGCTTAATCAGTAAGACTAATGGTATTCTAATTGAGTTAAAGAGTGATAGAATGTTGTAGCAGTCTCATCGTTGCCTCTAATAACTAACATTTCTGTTTTTTCTGTCTTTCTCATCCATCCACTCCTTTAACTCACTGACAATTAATTAAGGACAGCATCAAATATATATCATTTGGTCTAAAAGAAAGGCATAATAGGGTGTCATCTGCATATGGGTGACAGTTAATGTTAAGTTTTAATGTCAAGTGAAAACAGTAAAGGGCTCAGTACTGTGCTCTGTGGAAACTTCTGAGTATAATTAAGAAGTAATGTCAGCACATTTCTGTACATATTGGTAGCAATTAAAAAATATGAAAATGAACTAAACCAGGTAAGCACAGTGCCTATGAGCCCAATGTCATTTTCCAGGATCTGTAATACAATAAAATGGTCAATTGTGTCTTAAGCTGTGCTTAAATCAAACAATATGATTGCTGTGGAATTTCCTTCATCAGATGATAGGAGAACATTGTTTACAATACGGTTTAGTGCTGTTTCTGTACTATAACCGGTGTGGAAGCCAGACTGGAATTTCTCAGATAAACTTTAATGTGTAAGGTGAGACCGAAGCTACATTGTGACTACTGTTTCAAATATTTTAGAGAGGGCAGGTATATTTGGAATGGGTCTATAATTATTAAGTATATGTGGTTGTAGGTCTGGCCTTTTAAGTAAGGGTCTTATAACAGACACTTTTAGTGCATCAGGATCTGTGCCATTCAGTAATGAACTATTAATGATGCTAAGAATAGGTGACAACAGAATATCTATTGAGCTTTTCACTCTGAGTCTAAGGAAGAAGTAGTAGGTTTCATTTTAGAAACTAAAGTTGTGACATCCTGTTCTGTTACAAAATTAAAAAGTGTTGCATGCAAGACATGAAACAGGGTTTCCTAATCAAGTAATAGTTTGCAAGGTGATACTGAAATCTGTGATCTCATTTTGCACTGTAGTTCTGAATTCCCATTTGCTAGATTAATCCTTGTTTTAAACAGAACACTGGGATTGATTATTGTTGTTATCGATTGCTTTAGAATAATTGTCCAAGCAGGCTATAAAGAGAGCTTTTTTATACTTTTTTAACACTCTGTCCATGCAATTTGGAAGCCCTGCAGCTTTGTGGCCTTCTATCTAGGCTCCAGTTTTTGACATTCTAATTTAAGAGCTCAAGTGATATCAATGAACAAGAATGAGTTTCTTTGTACTTTAATCACTTTTGTTTTGATGGAAGCTACTGTATCCAACGCCTATTTCAAGGTCTCATTATAGTTTATTATTATTTGTTCCAAATTGTTTTCAATAATTATGCTTGAGTTTCTCAAAATTCCTACAAACTTTGATGCAGAGTTATAATCTAGATGTTGGACTTTCCTTGTTTTAATCTGCGAGCATACTGGTAAGTGCAGAACCAAGTCAAACGTAAGTAAGTCATGATTCATTTAATTGTGTAATATTTGAATTTTGAGTCTCAACTCTGTAAACAGTAATTAAATCGAATTTGTGGTGATGTCTGTGTCAGGCCATTGACAATCTGGCAAAACCTTCTTGAAGTTAACAAATAAGTAAAACATTTGTTGAAGTGTCAGTATCCATATGAATGTGTACAGTATATTAAAATGCCCAATTGACCTTTATGGCTAAACTGGATAAAAGGCTGTCAAATTCAGTATTGAACATTGAATATGGCCCTGGTGGTCTATAGACTAGCACTGCAGTTGTGCTGGAATCTATTTTATTATATAATTTAAGTGTCTCAAAGGATGTAAATTGTCCTTAATTTTTAGAGGTGGTTTGCAGTTTGTCATATACAAAATGGATTCCAAAAAAGTTGGGACACTAAACAAATTGTGAATAAAAACTGAATGCAATGATGTGGAGATGGCAAATGTCAATATTTTATTTGTAATAGAACGCAGATGACAGATCAAACGTTTAATCCGAGTAAATGTATCATTTCAAAGGAAAAATATGTTGATTCAAAATTTCACGGTGTCAACAAATCCCAACAAAGTTGGGACAAGTAGCAATAAGAGGCTGGAAAAAGTAAATTTGAGCATAACGAAGAGCTGGAAGACCAATAAACACTAATTAGGTCAATTGGCAACATGATTGGGTATAAAAAGAGCTTCTCAGAGTGGCAGTGTCTCTCAGAAGCCAAGATGGGTAGAGGATCACCAATTCCCACAATGTTGCGCAGAAAGATAGTGGAGCAATATCAGAAAGGTGTTACCCAGCGAAGAATTGCAAAGACTTTGCATCTATCATCATCAACTGTGCATAACATCATTCGAAGATTCAGAGAATCTGGAACAATCTCTGTGTGTAAGGGTCAAGGCCGTAAAACCATACTGGATGCCCGTGATCTCCGGGCCCTTAAACGACACTGCAACACAACCAGGAATGCTATTGTTAAGGAAATCACAGAATGGGCTCAGGAATACTTCCAGAAACTATTGTCCGTGAACACAATCCACCGTGCCATCCGCCGTTGCCAGCTGAAACTCTACAGTGCAAAGAAGAAGTCATTTCTAAGCAAGATCCACAAGCTCAGGCGTTGTCACAGGGCCAGGGATCATTTAAAATGGAGTGTGGCAAAATGGAAGACTGTTCTGTGGTCAGACGAGTCACGATTCAAAGTTCTTTTTGGAAATCTGGGACGCCATGTCATCCGGACCAAAGAGGACAAGGACAACCCAAGTTGTTATCAACGCTCAGTTCAGAAGCCTGCATCTCTGATGGTATGGGGTTGCATGAGTGCGTGTGGCATGGGCAGCTTGCATGTCTGGAAAGGCACCATCAATGCAGAAAAATATATTCAAGTTCTAGAACAACATATGCTCCCATCCAGACGTCATCTCTTTCAGGGAAGACCCCTGCATTTTTTAACAAGATAATGCCAGACCACATTCTGCATCAATCACAACATCATGGCTGCATAGGAGAAGGATCCAGGTACTGAAATGGCCAGCTGCAGTCCAGATCTTTCACCTATAGAGAACATTTGGCGCATCATAAAGAGGAAGGTGCGACAAAGAAGGCCCAAGACGATTGAACAGTTAGAGGTCTGTATTAGACAAGAATGGGAGAGCATTCCTATTTCTAAACTTGAGAAACTGGTCTCCTCGGTCCCCAGACGTTTGTTGAGTGTTGTAAGAAGAAGGGGAGATGCCACACAGTGGTGAAAATGGCCTTGTCCCAACTTTTTTGGGATTTGTTGACACCATGAAATTCTGAATCAACATATTTTTCCCTTAAAATGATACATTTTCTCAGTTTAAACTTTTGTTCCGTGATTTATGTTCTATTCTGAATAAAATATTAGAAGTTGGCACCTCCACATCATTGCATTCAGTTTTTATTCACGATTTGTATAGTGTCCCAACTTTTTTGGAATTCGGTTTGTAGAATTATCCCATAGCCACCTCCTCGAACAGTATCTGTTGATTTATGAAGGAATCTGTAACTGTTTGGTGCTGCCTCGTCTAAGGGAATAGTGTCAAATTTACCAAGCTAAGTTTCCGATTTTGTACTTAATATACTATAATTTGTCAAGGAAGCTCTATTTCCAATAGAGGAAATGTTCAGCAGGTAGCATTTTAAACTGCCAAGATGTTTCTGTACTGACATTTATATTTTTTATTTTAATTTGTATTAAATTACCAATACAGGTACGCCTAGTGGAGAATTCTTATTTTAACTCTTGATCTAATTATGCTCTTTTTGCTTTTGTTATCAAATGACTTAGATGTTGTTTCAATGCTAAATTTATAAGATGCCCCACAATAGGGTTTCTGCGTGCTCTGATCAGTCAGCCATTTTGCTGCCATAGTTTAGGTTTAAACAAAAGATCCTCTCCAATTAGGATGAAAACCATCTGTCTTGACAAATCCAGGCCTTTCTCATAAGTCACTCCAATTATTCAAAAAGTATGAGCTTTTATTATTTTCCTCCAGTTTTCAGTTCCTTGGATGCTTGATCCATGAGGAAGTAGTGGTAATCACTTCACCTAAATATTTAGATTTTTTCATTTCATTTCAAGTTGCATGTTATGCACAGTGGGTACATGTGTGGAGTTTAATGCAATACTTTCTATTCATGTAGACAGGGAAAGTTACATCTATGTTTGCTCTCCATTTATACTTCTACTTTTGTAACTGAATTTATTGAATGTGTCATTATTAAAGTTTGGTGAGTCTCTTTCCACTTCAATTGCCCTTATATTGAGAGGAGCAGTTTTATCTAAAGCTTGTTTGATCAGAGACTCAAAGTCAGTCTGGTGTATATAAGTAAGTGTGTCCTATGATGGGCTGGCAACCCATCCTGGCTTGGTTCCAGTCTTTAGCCCGAAACTGCTTGGATGAACTCCTTTGCAACCACAAAATTAATCTCTGTCCGAATTTCCACATATGACTCTTTTTATTATATCTTTCACAAACAGCAGGTACTCGACATTTGTTTTATCTGTAGGGCCTTGAAAACTGTGTTAGATATTCTCCAAAGGTTAGGGTGATGAAATCCTTTGCTGTGAAGGCTTTGCCTGCTGGGCTTCTTCCTAAAACCCTCCATTCTCCAGTCCTTGCATGTTAAACTGCCACCAGGATTTCAAGGAGAGAGCAAAAAATACTGAACAAAAGACTTGATGCTGAGAGAAAATAAAAAGAAAAAATTGCAGTTATCCATTCAGGAGCTCAGTAGCACAGGGTAACTGAACCTTAATGATTGATTTACACATTGTAGACCACCACAGCTACTGGGCTCCACACACCTGCCTCTGTTTGCTGTAGTACCTTTCTGTTATTTTAACTATTGCATCACTATATGACATAACAACAGCAAATATAGTTTAGAAAAGCATTTTGGTTTGTGACTATACAACATGTTAAAAACGCAACTTTTTTGTCATGGCTTATTTGCATTTCCAGTTAGACAGTAATGTTAAATTTCTTTAGTTATTTGAACAGATGTGCAGTCAGATGATTATCATTGTGCAGCTTCATCTGTGCATCTACTGGTAGTGTTAGGCAGATATAATAATAATAATAATAATTTTACATCTATGAAGTGTTTTCTCACTACTCTAAACACTTCACATAGGGGGGTGGAGCCATTTCAACCACCACCAATGAGAAACATCCACCTGAATTATGAAATGGCAGGTGTTTTGCCCCAGTATACTCAAAACGCATTGCCTATTAGGTGGTAAAGGGTTGAGAAAGATGGTTAATCAATTAGAGATGGGGGCATGATTAGGGGGCCAGAATGACTAGACCATGGAAGGCTTTATAGCTTGGACATTGGGGTACATACCACTCTTAACGAAGGATAACCGAGGATATTTAATGACCACAAAGAGTCAGGACCTTGAATCGATCATGTGTTGATCTGGTTGTTTTGAGTACTGAAATGTGCATTTCCTGTGGCTCTTTATCAGCTCTCTTAATGGCAGTCTTTTTGACAGAGTGTGACATGTCGTTTACTTCAATTGCATATTTTGTAGTTCATATTTTAATTAATATAGTTGTCAGTTCTTTGAAACTTATATTGATTCCTATATTATCATCATAAAGCTGAACAACAGAGAGCCCATGGCACCGGTGACAATGTATCATTCACGTTTACCACTCATCCTTTGATGCCATTAAATGCCAATGTATAATCTGATGATACAGAAGAGTTTTTCCCCTTGCATCAGGTTATACTTATTTTTAACACATGCAATATGTTCACTGCACTTGCATTACAAATGTTTATGTCTAATAGGGTGTTTAAGGAGACATCATTAATATAGGGTGGTCCAGATCTAATTTTGCAATTTTCATTATGTTATAACTTATTAAGTTTATTACATAGAAAATCCCCTGAAAAATCCTGGACCATAGAGAAGTGTGCGAAATGACGACATGAAGAATCGTCTCTGCACAGAATTGAATTGTCCCCGCATAAATCAAAGTGATCCAGACAATCTTTATCTGCATAATTAGATCTGGACCACCCTGTAGAAACTTGCTGTTTGTCAAACCAAGTTAATGAGCGCACCTCTGATCTTTACAGTTCAAAATCACCTCCCCTACTTTGTGTGCCACCTTCATGAGTCATTGGATTGGTTCGGAAATGTGACACTCAATGAGCTGTCTAATTGTTCCCACATGGTTGTGTCCAGACATACTGTATATATCATATATTTGTCTTCAAAGAGACTAAGTGTTGTTAATTCTAATTGCTGTTCTTATCTCAAGTTTTTTTTACTGCTTGTATAATGTCAGGCACACTTTCATGTCTTTAGTGATTGTCATGTATATAGTATAACTTGCATGTCCAACCAACATGCAATAAAGAACAGTGTTAAAAAAGCAGAACTTTATTTTATTTAGTAGAAAACAAAAATTAGCATGGATATTTCTAAAATGTCTAATCAACCAAAGATGCTCATTCCTGTAATTTATGTGTTAGAGTGGGCATGTGAATGAATATGTGTACCTTGCAATATAAGGCTATTAATTGCTGTGTTCCTGCTTTTTTTAGAACAGGCCTTGGCATCCTGATGATCTGTAAAGGATTTTTCTGGTTTAATAACTGAGGTATGGATTGACAAACAGATCAATTTGTTCCTCTCGGAGTATGAATGCATTGTTAGAGTAGCTCAATCACATTTTTCTGTAATTCCAAGCTTTGTTCTGGCACACTACCTGTTAAGTTAGGTCAGTTTTGCTGACCTCTCTGGACTCTGTCTATTCCAGTCTATACCCTGATGCTATCATTATGAACAATAATAAATAATTGTGATTGTGTTTGATCCATGCTTTTGATTGCTTCAGTGGCTCAGTTTAGAGGCAATATATAAATGAAACAATTCAGATGTACTACTTGATGTAGACAATGGCACATGGCGTACATCACAAACAAAGGGAGTAAGAAGGCTCACTGCATCTGCTGTCATGACAGGAAATTCAAGCTTTAGTGCAGGCTGCCAGGAATGCAGTTACAGGTGAGTAAGTCATTCATGTCTCCCTTCTCATTGTTCCAATGGCACGCTGGGCCTATTATCATTCAATTTCCGCCTCATCCATAAGATTAATAGTGAATATCTACTGCTTTTTATGTTGAATTACAAAACTTGATGGTTTTTTTACCCTTCCCTGAATCTTGTATTGTCTTCACGTTCTTGCATTTATGTCTGTACTATTATTTTTTGCATCCAGTGTTTGATTATTTGCATTTTACATTTATGTTTACATTTGTGTCTTTATCTAAAATGACTTACAGAAAAGTTCATCTTGTTGTTTAAAAATGAGTTTTTTTTATATAAAACGTAGTATATTAAGTTTTAGTCTCATTTTGGCTCTGTGCTACTGTGTGTTATGGAAGACGCAATATAAAATGAAAGCTAATTGAGCAGAAACCTGATTCATACCTTGTGAAGTGGAAATACCAAACAGGTAGCCGGAGAGACTGACAGCTTCAGATAGTCTTTTATAGCCACCAGAGTAATTTAAGAGGTTTAGTTAAAATTCTGGATTTGGAAATGCGGTTGGAATATTTTAGCACTGTGGATTCAGACTTCAATTAATAGTTCTGTTTATGATGTAGCTAATTTTATCCCATAATAGTATAGACTTGGAGTGGTTAGTTTTACAAGGTGTCCCCAGAGTCCCTTGAACTCTTTTACAGTTGTGGCTGGAGGGGGGGTGTTTGGGGGACAGGGGTCTCTGTACAGAAGTGCAGAATATAAAAATGGAGAGAACACAAACTGTGGGCACCATACACATGTGTCTGTTTTTCCACTTTTACATCATAAACTTTTAACTGCTCAGCAGGACCATTGCAGATATTTTGGAGGCCCTTCCCTCAAAAGGAAGTGTTTGAGCAGCATAATCTGAAAGTTTTTTTTTCTTTTCTTTTAAAGCTGATGCATGGCTGACTATGGCACACTATTTGAAGCTCCAGTTTGTGTCAGTATGGAGAAATAAACACAGAAAAGGAGAGTAAACATCAGGAATTCCTTTGCTCTTTTTGATATCTACATGTTGTCATTTTGCATTACTTTTCTTAACTTTGTAAATCTTCCAAAATAAAAATTGCCAGAGATAAACTTGCACAGTTTTCAGCCCTATAGTCCCCTCATGCCAAAAGCACCAGTTGTGACGCAAAAATGAATTCCACTGCTGAACCATTGAGGGGATTTTCATCATACTGTAAATAAATTAGTTTAGTTTTGAACAGCTGAACAAAATTCTTCACATTTTCTCTTTTTAGTGGGTATTAGAAGATGAGTAAATGCTGGTATTGTCCCTTAAATCTCAGCAATTTATGCTGTCAGTAAACCCGTAGGTGAAAGCGGCCATTGCACCACACACCATGCTGGCCGTGCTAAAACAGATCACATTTCTTCAAAGGGTGTATCTGCTCACATCTCTGTTTTGTAGCTAATAAGTCTTTCAGTAGCTTTAGTGATTATTGTCATTTTTCTGAATCAAATGAAAGATGAGGAGAAAACTCAGACATGCTTTGGGTCAGAGGTCCACCTGGGTGTTACTTCAGTAATTCCTGACCTGAACAGTCAGTAAGCTGGTCGTGCTCAGCACGAAAGTCACAGGGATCTATCTCTACACATGTACCACAGAAGAGAATTCTCAGGCATTGTAACGACTTGTCATGTATACACAAATGTGGGATTGAGTGTAGTGCAGCAGTTGAGTACCAGCTTCTCCACAGGTAAAACCAAGCTGGTGGACTGGAACATGACATACTTCTTTGTAAAGCAAGACTGGTAATATGCATCTTGGTTGGTATAAAAATCTATACAAGCTAATATAGAAAGAGTCAAGACATGATAAAGCTAAATGGAAATATGTTAGTCATAGCAAAGAAGCAGATGATCATACACCACAAAACAGAATTGCACCAAGCAAAGGTAATAAAACTGCAGCAAAGGCAAAATTTAAAAGTATGTTAACACATCAATAGCTTAAGAAAACACAAAAAAATGAGAATCACTAGAAAGCCTAACAGAAGCTTTTACAAAGGTAACAAACGGGTCCAATGCTCAAGCGAAAAGCCTCCATCAAGCTCCCTATTTGATTTCCCTTGCTGTTATCATCCCTTTGTGGTTGCTGTTTGGGTAAGTCAGTTTCACAGCTGTCTCAGTGTGGGTTGGACCACAGGATACTAACGGTCTCTAATGGGATGAGCTGTTGAGCAGGAGGACTGATTTTTACCTCCTGTCAGTTCTTTGTAACTCAGTTGTCTCATTCACAGACTTACACTCCCTTAGTATATAATCCTCTAGTGCTCAGAATAGTACTGTGGGTTTCTTTCCACTACATTGCAACTCTCAACTTCCATTGCTCAATTCTGATTTGTTTACAATTGCTGTCGTGGATTTTTTCCCGTCTGTTTTTTTTTTTGGGTCTTTCTTGTCTCTAGGGGCACCAAGTTTTCTTTTATTTCAGTTGATTAGCCAAGCCAGAATTTCTTGTGTGTCTTTGGGGTTCTTTTTGTTATTGTTTGTTATAGTAGTTCAACTTCTCTTGAGCTCCTTTAAAGTCAAAATTTATTTCTAGATAGGTAGATGGATAGAACTTTGTCTGCATATCTGTCATATCATGTAGTGCCCTATCTATCCGTCTGTTGTCTTACTAATGACTAATGTTTTAAAACATTTTTTTGTTACTTTTCTAACCACAATATTGTTTTTATAGTTGTCTCCATTTTTAAATATTCACTCATTGCTGCTGCCATGTTTATGTTAAAGCTCATTGCTGATCATGTAGGCAAGACACATGGATGGAGCTTGGTTCATAGATTTAAGATGGTGCTTTGCATTGCCTCGAGATCAAGCAGGTATATAACATGTATGATAGGCAATTGGACAGTCCATAATGAAAACTGTGTTTGGAGACTTGCAAAACAGTGTCCATGTAAGTGTTAGTGTTGAGTAAAACAAAACTAATAAAATGCCAAAACCCAAAACTCAACTGCTGAAGAACTAAAATATCTTAAAACTCTGAAAACACTGGAACAAGATGAGGAGGCATGAAGCCACAGAAATAAATGAGACATAGCCTTCTGTCCATGTACTGTTCGTCTGATCCATCCATTACTAACCATACAAAATTTGTTTTGTTGGTGTCTGACTTTTAGCATCAGAACAATACTTCATTCCATTGGAAGGCCTTAAACAAGTAATACTAGTGATAATAAGCCCAACCATACATTCAAACTTAAACTTGTTTGGTCCTGTTCAGTGTTGTGGGAGCCTGAAGCACATATATACCCACACAGGAGCAGATGCAGTGTTGCTAAAGACCCTAACATGATTTAGGGGAATTGGGTGATAAGACATAGAACTAAGTGGGGGGAGTATTTTTTATGGGGGGCCCAAATGAGAAAACTAGTTTATTGAGTTGGGACGAACATATTCTGTCAAATGTTACATTATGGTAAACATGTTGTATTTCTTTTTTTCACAATTATAAAATTAATATAGATCACATATTCACAGATTTTGTTTGATTTATTGAACCATGGAACATTCACGCAGTATAGCATGCTTTCTAACATAATCTACAATTCCCGACTGTATAAAACAATAAAACAAAATAAGAAATAATTTTACTGAATTAATCACCGATAACGTATTTTACTATCTTGTACCTTTCACAACTTAGTGAGAAGAATGAAGTCTTTGATGAGCTTCAACTAGAGCACTGAAGTCAGTTGTCATTCCTGATGTTGCTGTTCGCAGTACAGCAGACAGGTAGCCATCACTGAGAGAAGATCTATACCTGGATTTGTTGAATTTCATTACAGAGAATGTCTGTTTACATATGTATAATGATCCAAAGAGGACAAGCATTCTCTGAGCTAGTCTTTTCTTGTGTGGGAAATTATCCTTTTTGAGAGACTTGTAGAATGTCATTAATGTTACTGAGTTTGAAATGTTCTGCCAGCAATGTGTCAGACTGCAAGTCTAGAAGTTCAAGTTGTAACCCCACTGGGGGAACTGTCCACATCACATGAAAAGGAGAGGAGATGGTGAATGTTTTAGTTTCCACCACTTTGAAGTCTTCAAAGCATCTGGAATACTCGCCATGCAATATACTGTACAGTAGAATTCTTTGCTCTCAGTGTGGGAAGGTGTGTCAATGTGTTTCTCTGTACTTGCTGAGGGAGAAACAGCAGCTTCCTCATGAAGGTCTTGACTAGAGTGTGTATATCATGTGCAAAAAGAACTTTGCCTTGCAATTTTGTATTCAGTGCATTCATAAATGCAGTCACATCAACAACAAATGCCTAATCTAATAGCCACTCGGTGCTGTTAGTTCAAGGATGGGTTTTCTTTTCATTTGACAAAACTCCCGAATCTCTGATTTCAGATCCCAGACCTGTTTGAGAACTTTGCCCAACCTTAGCTGCCTGACAGCTATGTGGTAACCCAGATCAGTGTGATCAGTCTCATGCTCCTCCAACAATGTAACAAATATCTGTGATGTAATCACAAGGAGACAGAGATTACGTTTGTATTTTCAGGACTTGTTGTGTTGAAGTGACAATCGGCATCTGTCAAGCATTGTTAGCATACAACCGGTTTCATCGATAACTTCGCATCTAGCTTTTGAGAGTTTAAACATTCATAAACATCAAAGTGTCCACTACTCAAATCAATACCTGTGAATCTAAGATGTTTAAGAGGCATTGGTGGTTGTCCAAAGGTGTAAAATATTTGGCCATTTCAGGACAATTGAAAGCGACAACCGAACCATTCAGCGGCAGCCATCAAATCACATGCAGAACCATAGGTGAAGGGCTTAAGCATTTCACTCTTATAGTGCTCCTGTGTAGTATAATTATCTCCTGTACCGTCATCAGTCCACACTTTGAACCTGTCCCAGTCCTCAATACATAAGACACAATGTTCCTCCGGATATCAAGAGTGAGCCTGATATGGCCGTGCAATATGTAACACAGAGAATGGAAAAGGCAGGCACCATCCCTTGGCATGGAAACCACTCAGTAAGTGACAGTTCTTTGATCGATAGTGATCACCTCGATAGCGGTGATAAAATAATAATAATAAAATAGTAATAAAATAGCGGAGAAGCCGTGGATGAAATAAAAAGGCTATAGTTATCAGCAGGGAGACGTGAATCCCGTGGCGAAGCAAGGAAGGGAATGTAGAGACCGGAGCGACGGACGGCCTTATATAGGCAGGCAGCCAACAACGTGGGAGGCGTTGGGATGGGGGACCCAACGCTGCCTCACACGGTGACAGAGCTGCAAGCTATGAACGTGTATATGTATGTAAGTAGGATTCAGTTAGCATTGGGAACCCGCGTACCAAATTTCTTGAAGATGGGCCCATAAGTAACAAAGACCGTTGAAAAGTTCAATATGGCGGCCGATAGTGGCATCATACCACTGAAATAAGTACGTACATTGGTTTTGGTTAGCGCAGGGAAGCCGCCTACCAAATTTCGCGAAGATGGGGCCATAAATAAGAAAGTTCAACATGGCGGACATTGTTGACCGTTATGACTGTTACATGTAGAATTTCGAAATGAAACCTGCTTAACTTTTGTAAGTAAGATGTAAGGAATGAGCATGCCAAATTTCAGCCTTCTATCTACACGGGAAGTTGGAGAATTAGTGATGTTGGAAAGTTCAATATGGTGGCCGACAGTGGCGTCATACCACCGAAATAAGTAAGTACATCGGCTTCGGTTAGCGCAAGGAAGCCGCCTACCAAATTTCGTGAAGATGGGGCCGTAAATAAGAAGGTTCAACATGGTGGATGTTGTCGACTGTTATCGACCGTTATGACCGTTACGTGTAGTATTTCGAAATGAAACCTGCTTAACTTTTGTATGTAAGCTGTAAGGAATACGCCTGCCACATTTCAGCCTTCTATCTACATGGGAAGTTGGAAAATTAGTGATGAGTGAGTGAGTCAGTCAGTCAGTGAGTGAGTGAGTGAGTCAGTGAGGACTTTGCCTTTTATTAGTATAGATAACATGAACAAACTCTTTATCACCCCTTTCTTTAATGAAGTATTCCACAGTTTCCCTCTTTTATATCCCATTGTTTCTGATGCAGTCTTGCACATTTTTCCATACCTATCAATTTTGTTTTCCATCTGCACGGTCACATCTAGCTCTGATGCAGACTAACATGCCCAGGCAAGTAATTGCCACCCACACCTTCCACGGATCAGATATAACCAGACCACCGACCATACAGTGCCCTCTTCTGGTTTAGATGGAGTTCCTAAAACACACAGGTAGGATGTACAAAATCTACTTGGAATGGGTATGTAAGGAAGTAATGCTATCTAGTTTACCTCCACATTGCACAAAAATCATTTATAATGAAAAATTGAAAGCATCAGCAAAAGAAGTGGTGCCTACCTTTTCTTTCCCGTAGCAGAGACCTAATATAGGGGTTTACCTTTGTCTTCCTTAAATACTGAGTATCCTCAAAGTATCCTATGACTCCTTTCTTGCTGTGGTGTACCCAGCAAGTTCCCTTTACAAGCACAGGGTTTTTCTGTTCCTTTATGCCACTGCATATTCACACTGGAATTCCTTGCACCAACTATAATGCAGTCTTTATTTTACACATTGCCATTATTGGGGTGCATCATCACAAGGCACATTATAGGGCTGACTCTTTGAGACTCCGGCAGCCTGTTACTCAAGCTTAATATGCTGAAAAGAGCATTGCCAAATGCTTCCATGCCCACTGCTGCCATTTAAATAAAAGTTTTGTTAAAATATCTCTGTACTGTCTTCCCAAAATATTGTTTTTTTTCTTTTCTCCGCAGTTCATAATGGAAAGCGACAGCCATGCAATATTTGTGACCTCTGGAAGAAATATGACTGCTGCTAATTCAGCAGAAATGCAGCCTGTGGTTCACAGTCTTCTAAATGAGTTTATAGCGTCTGGCCCAGTTTAAGTGGTCCACCAAAAAGTTGAGCCAAGGCTTTAATTTTGTTTAAATGATAATTGTTGGTTTATTTGGACTATTGACAGGTTTCACTTATTCTATTATATATTACTAAAAATACTTTTAGAAAACATGACATAAAATCGTTTCAGGTGTTAAAAATGGCTTTTTTTCAGTTGGTCATATGCTAGCTTATTTAAAACAATCGTAATGTTTCCAGGAGGAGCTCCTACTTTACCCAGCTCTAAACTGGAATAAGCAGATTTATACGGTGTAATAAATGAATGGGATTAATGAATGAAGATATACAGTACAATAAAATATAAAATCAAAAATTCCCTGGTATCTGAGGACATGTGTGTTCCAAGGAAACTTGAGCTCACATTAAGGTCAATACTTAAGAAGAAATTGTGAGACCAGTGGCTGTCAGAAACTTGTCTTCTGATTCTGTTGTGGCTTTGGGTCTGCCAAATATGTTCAGAGTTCCTTTTAATGGTGTAGGACCCTGTCTCCACTGACACTTTGGCTTTCCTTGTAATTTCACTTTCCTTGTAAGGGTCACAATGGTCTGTCTTTCTTCCTGTGGTAATTTCTTTTTTCTCCCCCTTATTATAGCAATATATAA
Organism: Polypterus senegalus; assembly: GCF_016835505.1. Lineage (NCBI taxonomy): Eukaryota > Metazoa > Chordata > Cladistia > Polypteriformes > Polypteridae > Polypterus > Polypterus senegalus. The sequence continues at coordinate 66,803,211 of NC_053171.1, read as the reverse complement.
ATGACACTTCAGAGGGTGTAGACACACAGTTCGTTCAATCACTGGTTTTATATAGACAGGGTTTGTGAATAATCCACAAAAGTTTGGACACCTGCATGAATTGTTTGCAATAATGTTTAAGGCTTGATCAACTTGTCTTTCTGCAGAAAACCTCTGTGCTGTTAACCCATTACTTGTCTGTTGAAAAATGTTTTTTTGTATAGCTTTGAAGATTATAATATTTTTTGGATTTTGGAAAACTAAGCTTTTTTTTTTAAACCTCTGAGAGTTTACTGGTTACCTTTGTACCATTTCAGGTTCTTCACTGACTTGAACAGATTGAATATCAATAATTAGCAGAATACCCGCGCTTCGCAGCGGAGAAGTAGTGTGTTAAAGAAGTTATGAAAAAGAAAAGGAGACATTTTAAAAATAACGTAAGATGATTGTTAATGTAATTGTTTTGTCACTGATATGAGTGTTGCTGTCATATATATAGACACAGACACACACACATACATATATATGCATACATATACATATATATATATATATATATATACATATACACATATATACATATACATATATAGCAAAATACCCGCAGTTTGCAGCGGAGAAGTAGTGTGTTAAAGAAGTAATGGAAAAGAAAAGGAAACATTTTAATAATAATGTAACATGATTGACAGTGTAATTGTTTTGTCATTGTCATGAGTGTTGCTGGTATATATATATATATATATATATATATATATATATATATATATATATATATATACAGACACACATTTACAGTACATACACCTATATCTATCTTTCTATCTATCTATATCTATCTATCTTATATATCTATATATATATATATATCTACAGTATATCTATATATATATATGTACACATATCTCCTTTGGGGTGCGAGGAGCTGTTGCTGGGGGTGCCAGAATCCATTGAAGAAGAAAAATTTAAAACATTATTTGTACAAAATTTATCTATCCATTCCTAAATAATTAAATGGGCAGGCTATTTCGTATCAGTGCAATATGCTGCTTGTTAAAACGGATGACTCCTAATCTTACGTGCACTTATGAACTATCATATTTGTTCAAGTTCTATTTAAATTTGAAATATAAGTAATTTTTATTTGGTCGACTGAAATATGTTTAGTAGGAATGAAAGTTAAATTTAATCATCATTGCATACATTTTTCTTCACCATAGAAATTGAAAGACTAAATCCAACTTCCATTCCTACCAAAGATATTTCTGGCGACTAAATAGAACCTACTTATATCCAAATTCGAGCTATTGAGCTGTCGCCTGCCTGCCTGAGTCACCCTCGCTTCCCAGTTACTTTTTTACCGTTCATTTAATCTTGGCTAGTCGCGGAATATTATAACATGGAAGGAGGATTACACAGTATGGCTTTACCAAAACAATTATTGATGTCGAATAAAGTATCTATGATTCCTAAAGCTTAAATTGGTGATCTGGTTTTCTGCGTTAACCTCATATTTTTTCATACTGCAAGGGTAAAATGAATCGTTAAGCGCTGATATAGGCCAATATATATTGAATATATTGAAATAGTTTTACTATCAAATAATGCAAACAGTACGCTGCATGTGCTTCGCCCTAATTCTGGGCTCATCAGGCAGTACACACTCACTGCACCCACTCTCGCGAATCGAACCTCAGACGTCAGCGCTAAAGGCGAAGCCTCTCATGTTGCGCTATGGTGTGTGGGTCGTTTATTTGACAGTATGTAGATCGGTGTATATATACATATTATATATATATAACTTTTGAGAATGCAACGTATAGTTTTGTCTAGGAGGAAAGCAATGTTGCCTCAAATCAATGGTAACCTTTTGTAGGGTGTGTCCCAGAGACTTATTAATTGTCATCGCGAAGCAGAGCCTTACTGGAAATTTGAGGCATTTCAATTGAAATAGGAGATCAGAGGGTATAACGGTGATGCCAGGAATACATTCAGAGTGTGGCGCTCTGCTTTTTTTGTGTAGCTGCCTTCACACAGCCTCTTCGCTGCTTTATAAACAAACGCCATATAAAGCCATCACCTTGTCAATTGTGTAATGCATTTTTTGAACAGGTTTGATGTATGGAAGTGATCACTCGTACTGCGTTCAGTAAGTTCTCGTGAGCTGCTATCTTGTGTGATGTTGCGATTTCTACGGCTTAATTCAATGTTATCTAAGACCCGGCACTTAAAAGTTTCTGGCTGCACTCCGGTTGTAATATGACGAAGCTGTGCGAGTTCACTTTTGAGAATGCAAGTATAGTTGTCCAGGAGAAAAGCAATCTTGCCTGAAATCAATGGCATCGTTTTGTAGGGTCTGTCCCTGAGAGTAATAACTTGTCATCGCGCAGCTGAGCCTTACTGGAAATTGGAGGCATCTGAATTGAAATGGGAGATCAGAGGGCATAAAGGGGATGCGAGGAATACATTTAATGTGGAGAAACTCTAGAGACAGCGTGTGTATTAACTTTTGGATTTTTCTGTGAGTATTTGGTGGCAGTGTGATGAAGTTGCTTCAGAAGACGGAGTTAGCCGCGGAGCTCAGCTCAGAGCGAAATGAGGTTAATGGGAGGGGATATGATGAGGTGAATCCCCCACAAACACAGTCTCTCGGAATTTGCATAAGCACACCCCTTCACCTGCAATTTTAACTTAGTTACAAAGTGATCAAAACTCTCGCTTATATCCTGCGTCCTCTCATTAAACTTGTATCCCGCATTACCCATGAGCATGAGAAACACCAGCGGCAGCCTGTCTATTAACTTTAAATTAAATTTAAAGTTTACGTTTACACCTTGCTTTCTTTACGAAGTAGCAGCACTCATGAATATGGTAGTATATGTCACTCGCTCGCTTCTTATTGTTTCGCTGCCTTCTCAATTATATAATGCATGTTTTCTTCAGCACGTTTTTGAGCTCTTCCTGGTTTTCTACGTAGTGCGTTGACAGTCAGTTCATGTGATTACGTGGGAGGCGTGATGATGTCACACGAAACTCCGCCCCCACGGCTTTTCAGCTCAACTCCATTACAGTTTATGCAGAAAAATAGCTTCCAGTTATGACCATTACGCATAGAATTTCGAAATGAAACCTGCCCAACTTTTGTAAGGAAGCTGTAAGGAATGAGCCTGCCAAATTTCAGCCTTCTAGCAATACGGGAAGTTGGAGAATTAGTGATGAGTGAGTGAGTCAGTGAGTGAGGGCTTTGCCTTTTATTAGTATAGATGACCGAAAAAGGTGGGTGGAAGTGTAGTAAAATTATTTTAACAGTATTAAATTAAAATAGTGTTGTCAATGTTAAACCTAAGGAGAATAGTCATTGCGACTTGTTGATATTGTGTTTACTGTAGAATGTGAAGTTAGTGTATCTGAGTGCTTAGTTATTTCATATTTACTGTAGTTTTATTTACTACTGTATAAAATATTAATATAGCTTTACAAAGACATGATGTAATGTTTAAAATGCACATAATAGTAAGGGTACAAGGTGGAGGGAAAAAATACCATGTAGTAGAATCAATGAGGTTGGCACCTGGCCATGAGCTAATGAAGAGCTTGGACAAGAGTACAGATAGAGCATCCTAACCTGAATAAACTAAACACCATTGTTTTGGATGTATGACCACATGTTAGTTTTCTTAAGGATCCTTTATTGGTTCATCTCACAGAGTTGTGAAATATGTGGCAGATGGTGTTGCCTCTGAGCCTCAAGTGAGGTGCAACATGCTGCTGTTGGCTTGAATTTGCTACCAGTGGATAAGGCAGATGAGAGCATGTGGAGCCCGCAGGAAGGAGCTGTGTTAACTTGGGACATAGGCCTTGGTGTTGTAAGGCAACAAAGGAATGAGGCAGCAGATGCAATGCCATTCATTTTATCCAAACCAATAACACCCCATATCCAGGTTGATTATAATACATAAGTACCTTATAACAAACTAAAATCCCAGAAAACATCTTGAGGTATTACAATGTTTTATATAGTAAAAAGATAATAAAGAGTTGGAAAAAAGGTTTAGGGTCGCCACCCCGTATACTTGAAACAAATTCAAAAAATCAGCAATTATAAGGTCTTTTCAGACAATGGGAACAAGATGCCATTTTTATAGATCAGCTAGAACTGGAAGTGAGGTCGTTGGGACCAGGTCCAGAAGTGATGTTGACAGGTTCGGGCAGAATTTCCCTTGGGTAGTCTGCAGGAGAAAGAGAGAAAGTGTTAGTATACACTGACACTCCCTGCAGCATGAAATAACCATCTTTCAAACCTGTTGAATGCCTCCAACTCACATGTGTGTGACATGTCCACAACCCGACCCCTGCCGAGACCGATTGGATCGGGGAGTCTGAGCTGAGAGGTAATGAACCTGAGAAAGGGCATCGACTTTGGAGTATAGAGAGCCTCGATTATAACCACGCAAAAACTTGTAAGGCTGGAGGTCTAAAAGCCACCTTGTGACACAAAGGTTTGACTCTGATCCACTGTAAGGGTTCATGATCTGCAACTAGCCCAGGAGAGATAATTCTTAAGTTGTGTAATTGCTTAGCTGGTTTCCCCAGTCCAGCAGTTTCTGGCACAGGAACATGATAGGGTGTTCAGCACAATTAATGCTGTGGCTCAGCACTGCACCAAGATCTGTGTCTGAAGCATCCATCTGGAGAATGAAAGGTAAAGAAAAGTTAGGAGCTTTCAACACTGGTGCTGATGTCATGGCCTGCTTCAGGTCACTAAATGCAGCTTCTGCTTTATTATCCCATACCACAGTATTTGGGGCCCTCTTCTTTGTTAGGTCTGTCAAGGGTGCCACTGTCTTGGAGAAACAGAACACAAACTGGTGGTAGTAACCTCCTATCAATCAATCAACATTTATTTATATAGCACATATTCATACAAAAAAATGTAGCTCAAAGTGCTTTACAAAATGAATAGAGAAATAGAAGACACAATAAAAGATAAACATAAGTCAACATTAATTAACATAGAATAAGAGTAAGGTCCGATGGCCAGGGTGGACAGAAAAACAAAAAAACTCCAAAGGCTGGAGAAAAAATAAAATCTGTAGGGTTCCAGACCACGAGTCCGTCCAGTCCCCTCTGGGCAATCTACCTAACATAAGTCAAACAGTCCTCTTTGTATTTAGGGTTTTCATGGAAGGACCTGATGATGATGGTCACGTAGACTTCTGGCTTTCAGTCCATCAATGTTGGTGCATCATGATGCTTTGAGTAGGTGGTGGTGGCGCAGGCCGCCACCACAAAGAAACCGGAAAAAGAAACAGAAGAGAGAGTAGGGGTCAGTATGGATTTTAGAGCCACTATGAATAGTTATTATGATGAATTGAACATACAGAGTATCAGTATTAAGTTAAAGTGAAGTTAAAAAAGGCCATGTTAAAGTAATGTGTTTTCAGCAGTGTTTTAAAGTGCTCTACTGTATTAGCCTGGCGAATTCCTATTGGCAGGCTATTCCAGATTTTAGGTGCATAACAGCAGAAGGCCGCCTCACCACTTCTTTTAAGTTTAGCTTTTGGAATTATAAGGAGACACTCATTTGAAGATCTAAGGTTACGATTTGGAATATAACGTGTCAGGCATTCCGATATATAAGATGGAGCGAGATTATTTAAGGCTTTATAAACCATAAGCAGTATTTTAAAGTCAATCCTGAATGACACAGGCAACCAGTGTAGTGACATCAAAACTGGAGAAATGTGTTCGGATTTTCTTTTCCCAGTTAGGATTCTAGCAGCTGCATTCTGCACTCGTTGCAAATGATTTATGTCTTTTTTGGGTAGTCCTGAGAGGAGTGCGTTACAGTAATCTAGTCTACTGAAAACAAAAGCGTGAATTAATTTCTCAGCATCTTTCAATGATATAAGAGGTCTAACTTTGCTATGTTTCTTAAGTGAAAAAATGCTGTCCTAGTGGTCTGATGAATATGCGATTTAAAATTCAGATTACAGTCAACGGTTACCCCTAAATTTTTTACTTCCGTCTTAACTTTTAATCCTAGTGCATCAAGTTTATTTCTGATAACCTCATTGAATCCATTATTGCCAATTACTAAAATTTCAGTTTTTTTTTATTTAGTTTGAGAAAATTACTATTCATCCATTCAGAAATACCAGTAAGACATTGTGTTAGTGAATCGAGAGAGTCGGAGTCATCAGGTGCTATTGATAAGTACAGCTGTGTGTCATCAGCATAGCTGTGGTAGCTCACGTTGTAACCTGAGATAATCTGACCTAACGGAAGCATATAGATTGAGAAAACAGCGGACCCAGGATAGAGCCTTGTGGAACACCATATCGGATATCATGTGTCTTTGAGATTTGATTACCACAACTCACAAAGAATTTTCTCCTGCCAGGTAGGATTCAAACCAATTTAAGACACTGCCAGAGAGGCCCACCCATTGACTAAGGCGATTTCTAAGAATATTGTGATCAATGGTGTCAAATGCAGCACTCAGATCTAAGAGGATGAGAACAGATAAATGGCCTCTGTCTGCATTTACCCGCAAGTCATTTACTACTTTAACAAGTGCAGTTTCTGTGCTGTGATTTGTTCTGAAACCTGACTGAAATTTATCAAGAATAGCATGTTTATTGAGGTGGTCATTTAACTGCATAATGACTGCCTTCTCTAGAATTTTACTTAAGAAGGGCAGGTTAGAGATGGGTCTAAAATTTTCAAAGGCAGAGGGGTCAAGATTATTTTCTTGAGCAGGGGTTTAACTACAGCAGTCTTAAGACAGTCTGGAAAGACCCCGTATCTAATGACAATTAACTATGTCCAGAATATTGTCAATTAGCACGCCTGATATTTCTTTGAAAAACCTGGTTGGTATTGGGTCAAGGACGCAGGTGGAGGGTTTCAGTTGAGAGATTATACTATGTAATTCAGGTAAATCTATCCTGGTGAAAGCATTTAATTTGTTTATAATGGAGTACCGGGGCTTTGGAGGTTCTGCAGTGTTGGGGAGATATACTATGTTATCTCTAATATCATTAATTTTTTGATTGAAAAATACAGCAATGTTCTCACAGGTTTCACTGGAAGTATTCTGGGGGCATTCCTTTGTGTTACCTGGGTTTAACAGACGATCAATTGTAGAAAATAAGACTCTGGGATTACTAGCATTGTTATTTATAATATTAGAGAAATAGCAGCCTCTCAAGACGGACAGTGTTATTGTATTCTGTTATTTTAACCTTCAATATCTCATAATGGATAGTTAGTTTAGTTTTCCTCCATTTACGCTCAGCTCTACGACATGTTCTTTTTAAATCAGACACTCTTTGGGTCTTCCATGGAATAACAATACTAGAAGATTTTTTAACTGTCTTTTCAGGTGCAACTATGTCAACAGCAGTTCTTACTTTAGAATTAAAGTTTTCCACTTTACTATTTACATTATCCTCGCTATTATAGTTGGCATTATAAACGGACTGATTGCTTAGAATAGTTGTAAGCTTTAAAGCTGCTGATGAGTCAAAGAAGCGTTTTTTAACAAAATGCTTCTCATGAGTGTTTTCTATCTTTATTTCTATATTAAATAGTAGAAGGAAATGGTCTGATAGACCAATATCAATGACCTGCTTTATATCAACTTTAAGTCCTTTAGTAATCACTAAGTCTAACGTATGACCTGCTTTATGTGTAGGCTGATTAACGAGCTGCCTCAAATCAAAAGAGTCCAGGAGGTTCATGAATTCCTTTACCTTTTGGTCACACTGATTGTCGACATGAAAGTTAAAGTCGCCGACTATTAAGAGTGCGTCATAGTTTGTAACTAAAATTGACATTAAGTCAGAGAATTCCTCAAGGAAAGACGCGTTATATTTAGGAGGTCTATACACGGATAATACTAGAACGTGAGAATCTCCATGAATAACAACGGCGAGATACTCAAAGGACTTAAATTTACCAAAACTAACATCTTTACATTTTAACCGGCTCGAGTAAATGTTTGCCAATCCGCCCCCCTTTTTCCCCTGGCGGTCTGCACGAGTAAAACTGTAATCCGGAGGCAGATTCGATTAAAACAGCCGCGCCATTTGAGTTAAGCCATGTTTCATTTAGTGCAATAAAATCAATCTTTCTATCTCTAATAAGATCGTTTATAAAAAATGTCTCTAACATTTAATAGTGCCATATTTAATGTTTCTGAAGGGCAGAGCTGAATTTTATGCGTGTTATTGGTAATTGGAAAAAAAATTAAGTTATTTTTGTTAACGCCGCTCTGTGTGTAGTTTTTATGTAATCTACAATCCGTTTTTATAGTCTTAATGCAGTGTTGATCTGAAGTAGTAATTTCAATTAAATTATTGGTGTTTATGCCGCACTGCCTAGATTTAAGATTTACAGGTGCTGTAAGAATTATGTTTCTGGACTTCTCTAGCGCCTTCAACACCATCCAACCTCTGCTCCTTAGGGACAAGCTGACAGAGATGGGAGTAGATACATACCTGGTGGTATGGATCATGAACTATCTTACAGGCAGACCTCCGTATGTGCATCTCGGGAACTGCAAGTCTGACATTGTGGTCAGCAACACAGGAGCGCCGCAGCGGACTGTACTTTCTCCGGTCCTGTTCAGCCTATATACATCTGACTTCCAAAACAACTCGGAGTCCTGCCACGTGCAAAGGTTCGCTGACGACACTGCTATCGTGGGCTGCATCAGGAGTGGGCAGTGGAGGAGTATAAGAACCTAATCAAGGACTTTGTTAAATGGTGTGACTCAAACCACTTAAATCTGAACACCATTGACACAAGGTCCTGTACATTACATACACCCAGGACCTTGAAAGGATCTCCTTTTTTCATGATATTGTTAATTCTTGTGTGCCAACTTCTATGGATCTTTTTTTTACTTTACTCTAAAATTGTAGAATTGTTCTTTAGCTGCCCTTATTTCACCTCTAAATTTTATTTTTGTCAAATCTTTCCAGTTAATGGATGTATGTATTGCTGGTCTTGACAGTCCTCCTGGACTTTGCATGTAAAAGGCATCATAGTTCCAGATGTCTAAGTGATGCTTGTTATCTGCCAGATAGACCTCCATGGCCTGCTGTGTAGAATCCTCTGGACATATCAGTTTGCCCTCAGAACATTTACACACCATGGCTCTTATTTCTGTGCAAACAGGTAAGCTGCTTATATTCATTGAGTAGGTTTTCAGGGTACACTGCCTTTGGTGGCACTCTTTTATTTTTAACTGTCACTTAAAAATGTATCTCCATACATAGTACTGGTTTCCCCTCACTTGCAGGGTCATACTGGACCTGGCCCTGCCCTACACCTTCCCTCCCTGAATGTTTCTTTTTAACTAGAAGGTCCATCACTTTACAATGTGTATATAAAACACATTTTGTCATTCAGCTTTATGTTGTTGCCCTAGTCATTGTTCCTGCCGAATCGCTACAGGAACCCTGAACGCTGTCCCCAGCCTGGTCATTTCTGTGAGCAGTTTCACATCCTCCTTGTACGTGTTAGAATATCTGGAGAGTTTTGGTATGAATCAACACAAATCTGCCCTGCTGCTCACTCTTGTCCCAGCTACAGGCAGTGAAATCTTCTGCCTAGTGTTAACAATATAGACCAAGGCTTCCCAATAATGTAGAGTTGAATGAGTAGAATCACAAAATAGATTGATAAAGATAAGCACATTTTTATTATATATCTGTGTCAGCGTGGCAGGTCTATGTAAAGAATGACGGCAGAAATTAGGTAGTGATCCAGAAATTTCCATTAATAGTTTTCAAGAATTTGATCTGGTGGGTCTCTCACATCTAATTCTTTAACACCTCCATCCAGGAATTGAAATGTGCCACATAAATGTTTTGTGAGGCCGTTTTAAAAGAAACCGAGCATGCATGTGTCATTGTATCAGGAACTTGGTGGTAGTCTGTGGAACCGCAGTGAGGAATCACAGAAAATAAGTTTGTCAGGGCGGTCTTTTAGGCTGAACATTGTGTGAGTATCGCTTCACAAGTGGTATTGGCAAAGTTATTTTGAGTGACAAATTATGTGCAAAGAAAAACAATATTAAATTCATGATGAGTGTGTTCAGTGGATTCCATTTTCATTTGGCAGTAGCATATTCCCATTTTTTCCCTCTCTCATTTTTAGCATTAGCTCCAGCTGGAACAAAAAAAAAAAAAAGCTCATGTTTATCATTAGTGGTCAGAGTCAAATCGGGGGTTTGGAAAAGCACAAATTAGGCATATGAGTAATGCTGCTTTAATCTTTGGCCAGTTTTCTCCAGATTTAACATCTTTTACCTTGTTTACAAGATGGATGCTTTAGTCACCAGAAGATATGGTATTATTTATGGACAGTGATTCCACTGTCTATGAATGTGTGTTTTGCATGTGTATTTATCAACCACAGTTTCTGCACACTTTTGCTTTCAACTTTCACAAAGGAATCCAACAACCCAAGGCAATGCATAGAGTGTGGTGTGGTTCATGGTAAAGGAGGCTGAGGATAAAGCAATATTTAATCAAAAAGCATATGTTCTGTTTTGAGTTAATTTCTAGCCCCACAGATAAATCTAACGAACAGCAATTGTTGTGGCCTTCTCCAAAATTTTGCTCATCAAGGTATGTAAAGCAAGTCTCAAATACTTGAGGCTGCCTGTGTTGCTCCTTTTGAAACAGGAACAGAATGTAATGGAAAATCACAGAATCAAATGTCCCTAATTGAATTTGTACATTGACCATCTTCTGTTGGTGGTTAAAGTCCACTCACACTGTCTTTGTCCTCTAGAGCAACATTTCTCAACTTTTTTACACGTCAGTGTCTTCCGGATCCACCTATGGTGAATTGAAGATGAACGTCAGAGTGGGAGGTCCCCCTTGGTGAATTGAGTGCATCTGAAATGGGAGAGCAGATATGTTGCTTAGACAGCATGCCATAACCCACTACCATTATAAACAATAGGATTTTGTGACCCACGGGTGGCGGCCCACAACCCAAACATACATCACAATTCAGTGGTTGATAAACACCACTCTAGAGCAACACTTTTGTTTTTATGAATCCAGCAACAAAGCCATTTTTGTATGTTACCGGCACAGTTTTTATGCTATTTTACTAAACATCCAGCCAATAATGCATTTGTTTTCCAGTTCCCTGCACTGTTTCATGTAGATCTGGAGACAATTCCAGCATGGATGACCTAATCCTGGATAGGGTGCCATTTCATTACATTGTGTGCCAGGTTCTCAGTCTAACTTGCACATCTGGGGAAGCCCACACACACGTGGTGGACATGCAAACTTTATGCTTTTAGTGGGCCTGTTGCAGCGGCAGCAACAACACTCTGCCACCCACAAATTAAAAAAAAAAAAAAGAAAATGGTAATATTTGATCGCCAATGATTCTCCTGGCAAGAAGGAAAACAAACTTGCACTACCTAATCACGTACTGTATAATGATGGTGTGTGGGGGCCTTTTACTTAAAAAATCGTTTGCGGGCTTGAGTGAAATAAAACTTTTTTTTTTTTGCTTATCTCCTGCTTTCTATTTCACCAGTAGTTGTCTTTTCTGGGGTTGCAGTTAATTATTTACACTTGTACTCTCTGAATGATCTTGGTCGACAGTCCTCCACAGGGGAGCTTCAGTAGACAGCTCCTGGTAGCAGACCTCTGTCTGCAATTCCTAAGATCATATTACAGATGTAGTCATTTAAATGTTCATATTATAGCACAAACAAGCACTGGAATGTCACATTTAACAGTGCAGTGTTAAAAAACTGAAAAATAATGAAGTACAGATTTTCCTATGTGAGTGCCCATCGGGATTTCTGAGAATCTCAGCTCAAGGTATGGGTAGCTCAAGGTATGGGTAATTTATTGTACAATATTACTTTAAAGAGATCTGTCTAATTATTGATACATATGGAATACCAACTCCCTGTGCATAGATCGGCACCATATCTTCAGGAATGCATTTGGATCTGCTTTGAATGATGTACCTTCCATGAACTTTGTAACATGTCTGTATAATTGTGTCAAGAGTGCAATGTATATATTTTAAGAGATGAGATCCATATGTAAGAGGGAGTTGCATTACATTTTAGTCTGTGTCAGCTGAGCATGAGCATAGTACATGTGGTGACCATTTCACATTTCCTACTTAGTAGAATTAACCTGACCTCTAAGCCATGAGAATCATCACCCAAAACTAGATGAAAACAAACAGTGTCACCCCTGTCTCATGAATCTAAAAATCTGAGTTCTTATAAGAGCAACATTTTTTAAATGCCATTTGACCCATGAAGCTAGTTGTACAAGGTACCACCTTCGATGTAATGTTGCCAGGGTGACTTTTGCTTATTTCTCCGTTCATGCCGAACAAGAATTTTTTGTGCAGATAGTCTAGCTAGTATTATATAGTAATTATAAGTTTCTATAATGGCCACACTATTAATCTCTAAATAACTATATAATGCTATGGAAGCATTTCAAGTCCTCCTGAACAGCCATTCATAGTATGGATCAGTCTGAATGCACCCAGTTTGGCAGTGGGTGTTTTAGATGGAGGTTCACTGCTATCGGGTGATTCATCATATGATTTAAACGTGTCTAAACATTTCAGTTCATGTCACATGTTGGGCTTGTGAAGCAGAGTACGATTTGCAGCTGAGTCATGAATCGTTAATCAATTGCACAGGGATCAAGGATACATGCCCAAACAGTCTGCTGTTGTGATAGCTGAAGACATAGTGGTACTTGCTATTGTCCTAGCTGCTCTAAAGAACCCGGTTTGGTTATAGTATAAAATGCCATTGGATTACGTCTTAAATGGGAAGTTCACCCATTTTGACACATGGCCTTACGATAATTCTTTTCAGGGAAAAACAAATTATTTTTATTTCTTTTTTAATTATTTATATTTTTCAGTCAAAACAATAATTTTGAAATGGCGTAAATACTGTGTGAAGAAAACACAGACACACAGATTATAGGTTGGGGATTCCGTCCCTGTATACTGTACACCACGGTAAGAAGTGCGTGAGCAACAGTCAGTTTTGAAATATACCATCGACAGACAATGGGTGAAACATGGACGTATTTATGAGGTGGGAACAGAAGTAGGAATGCTGGGAAAGATGAGGATCTTGGGATGGTGGTGACGTCATCTGCAGAGGACTGGAGGTAAACAAAGAACACGGATGCGGCTCGGACGTCTGAAGGAGGTTTTTGCGACGAACTCAAGGTGCTGTGCTCTTTTGTTGCTTGTCTGTCCTGTAGAAATAGAGAGCTGTTAACACATTGTCTTAGTCCTCTGTCTTGTGGTTTCACGCGGCTCGTCAGGTCCTTTAACTGCCTCCTAGTTGCTCATGTGTGACAACTGTAAAATCATATTTGTAGTGCTTTCTGTTAGCATTATATTAAATGCCTGGCATTTCATTGAGAAATCTGTCTATACACAAAGTGATAAGACATCCATCCATCAGCATCCGTGCCCCTGCCTGGACATAATGTCATACACCGGCCCAAAGAGGGTGGGAATGTCTGATGAAAAAGGGCAAGTAGCTGACATAAGATAGTAAACCATGGTCATATATTGTGAAAAAATGATTTGAATATGCACGCAAAACAGATAGACTTACTATTTTACAATTGGTAGTTTCACTCTAGTTTTTTAAATAGATAGAACTTTATTTGTCCCCATGGGAAAATTTTTTTTTCAGAAGCTCTTTAAATAAATTAGACATACATAAACAAAAGACCAGTGTGTTTGTCTGTGCGTGTGTACAGCTGTCTGCTCTGTTCATGTTCAACCTCAGCCACTAGAAGGCACATGCATGCACTTTTTAACTTTTGCAGTGCTTGCATGCACCTTACTTCTCACTATAAAAGACATGAGTGCAGCAAACTGCATGTGCAACAACTATGCTGTGCCAATAACACAGGTGAAGAAACACAATGTTGAAATGAAGCAGTTGCCCTGGCTCAACAACTTTCAAGTGAAATACCTTGGCAACTGAGGGCAAGGCTTGAAATTTTCCCTAAAAGCATTGCCTATCTGCAGGTATTTTCATGAGACAAACATTAATAGGACTTATATGCCATCAATATGGCTAAGCTATGGTATTGCCAGTGTTTTCTTATGAAAACCAGTGGGGCAGCAAGCATAAGATGGGTCCAACCTGTCATTGATGTGGACCCCACAAGTGCTTTTAGGAGTGGACCCAAAATTGTATTAAGTTTATTTGGGAACTGTGAAGTATGCCTTTTTAAGATTATCAGAGTCGCCTAAAAAGATAAAAGGAACCTAAACATAATAATAAAACATTGAAAATTCTAATTTAGTGTAAAGTAAAACACTAACATGCCTACTTATGAATTATTATTTATTTAAAGAGGATTGATTTAGGGGGCGTATAACCATTTTATTTTTGTATTCAAGTTTAACCATTCTGTTGTTTGTTTCATCTGAATGTGTAGTTTCACTTTCTTTTTTCATTTGTTAATGTTCAAGTAGCTTTCAAGTGTGTTCAGGTGGTTTAGTGAACTCCATGGCTTCTTAAGCTTCAGCTGTTATGATTTGTATGAATTGACATGCAGCAGCAGCCTCTACACTGACTTATACAAGACTTTTCCTTCCCGTTGATGTTCAATTGCTTGCAGATGCTGTATCTGAGGTCTTGTAATTGACCCGGTCCGCTGCTGTTTATATCTGTCCCATTCCCGCAATGTTGCAGAATGAAGCTGTTACCATGCCGTACCATCTCATTTTGCTGTCCCAAAGCGAAGCAGCTAGAGATTAGTGAGGTGAAAATTATTTTGGGCTGTTTTTTTCCATAAGAATGAGTAGATTTAAATTTATTCTGAGCATAAATTTGTTTGTGCTCAACAGAATTTGTTTCTGCTTCACTTCCCACCCAATTTTAATGAGCAGTTGCCTGCTCCTCCCTGATCTGCATTATAACAGGTTCTGCATGCTGGTCAATTTACAACTGAAGTTGTGTCAGAAATGTTTTCTGTGGCATTGGTCAGATGTTGATGACCTCATTTATAACTAGAGCCAGACTTTTGTTTATTTGTATTTGGCCACATTTGGGTTATGTGGTCAGAGCTGGTGGACATTGGTTTGTTCCGCTGCCCCACAGCTACACAGGATCATTTTCCTTTCTTGACATGGTCACTGTCTATTCAGACTTTGCACGTTCACCACTGACGTCATGTTAAACAAAATAAAGAAATTACAAAGTGTTTCAGAGTACACAAGATGTTTTGTTCAGATGGGCTTCTTGACATATGGAAGAATAAGACTCAGCATCTCAATTACACATTCCATATGACTGCTCCCTCAATTGTAGAGCATGCTAATGCACACAAATATGCTCTCTCAGTCCAGGCAAAATCAGGGCCCCCTTATCATCAAGTCACCTAAAGCCAACATTTCATTTCACGACTTCTAGTCACCAGAGGATGTTGGAGAACCCAACTGGATATCACAGAGAATAATAAATTGCACAACACTGCTGCCTAGCCATGCCAGTCCTATATGAATGCTTTCCTAGTTGGCTGAGTTCAGCTGCAGTCACTTTTTTTCTTTGTTCCATTCTGTCGTGGTATGTAAAACACAATATATGAGAGATGACAAGTTTACCTTCTGTGTGTGAGGTCCAAAACACCTGCATTCCTTATTCCTCATTGCTGCCTTCTATGCATTATACTTCCAGCTGAGTGCTCATTGATTCTTAACTCTTGCACAGACAGATTTTATCTGTTATGACTTAAACTCCTTGATTTTGTCTGGACGAGTCAAAGATTGGTGGGACTCAGTCAACAGGGATGTTAAACTTGCTAAGATTATGTAAATGAAGTTGGCAATTGAAAATGACACACGATAATAAAAATCCTATAAACCTACTGTATATATGTAGATGAGTGTGTGTGTGTGTATTGGCCTATACAGAAAGCAATAGATAAGCAAAAGCCTCCTCACTGAATTATTAAATAGACAAATATTAAATACAGAGGGCCCCACAGTGGTGCAGTCATTAGCATTGCATCCTTATGGATTTTCAATGCATTTACGTAGGTTTTGTTGTAAGTATGCTGGTTTTTCTCCCACATCAGTAAAGATCTGTAAGTTATTTTAGCTGGCAGTGTGGATGTGTGCTTGAGTGAGCCATAGGAGGACCACGTACCTCATCCAAGTTTAGTTCCTGTCCTGACACCAGCCCAGTGACTTTGAATGATATAAAGAGGGTTTGAGAATGTCAGGATTTCATGCACCTAGAGTATAGGGTGCATCTCAAATCCCCATATCTCAGCCACAACTATACAGAAACCAGTTTTGGGTTTAAAAGACCTCTTTATTCTAAATAATACCTTCACTGGTTTTCTTCCAAAACACTTTTTGTCTTACTCTACTCCTTCCAGGCAAGCTTTCTCAACCCAGGGTTCTGTGTCAGACAGAAAAGCCATCAAATGCACAAAGACTACCCTCCCAGTAGCGCCCACTGGTGGCTCCCAATGGCCCCAACAAGGCTTTCCTCCTGAACTACAGATCTTATGTATCACTCAGAGTCCAAACTGGAGACTCTCGCTCTTGAGAGGCCATCTCCCTATGTCCATCCACTGTTCCTTAGCAGGATGTTGATCCATCCCAGCTGTCCATCCATAATGGTGGCCTCTTGGCTGGATAAAAGAACACCTTCCAATCAGGCCAGGGTGCCAGTCCATCTGTGTCCATCACAATAAATATATATACATACACATACAATATATACATATATACATATACATTAGTGGTTTTGTACTGGAATATTGATTTAATACTTCTCTTTTTTATTTTGTTTACACTTTATTCTGGTTGTTTTCTGAAGTATAAAGAAATAGGCACTAGATAATGTTGTTCAGTCACTCTTGCAATCTGAGTAGATTTTTTGTAAAACATGACAACTCCCCAAACCATAACCCGAAAGTGGTCTGGTAATGGACATGTTAATGGGTGAATGAGTGGTGTCTGAAGCCAGCAGGTTCAATAAAAGGGCACTTGGCCACTCTTTAATATAAAGCCCATCATCTAAAGGGCTTGTGGATATTGTGACAGATGGATGATTTAGTGCTTAGGGTAACAAGGGAAGGTCCCACACCCATTGACATCCTATAATTCCCCTGGGGATTCATCTTATTTCTGGTTCAGCTTTGGTTTTGACCAGCAGCTCCAAACAGGAAGTTTGTCTGAGACGCTGGGGTAGGTTCCTGCTGTGCACATATTCATTTTCATCGTTATCAATCACACCCGAGGACAGTGGCATCTATTATTTTCTCTTCTCCAAAAGTCACTGGGGTGAAATCAGTAGGAGTGACTCTATGTGCTTTTATTTGGCAACTGCTTCCACTACACATATAAAATGAGCCATGTGGCCTTGTTGTCAGTGCTTTATTACTTGACAGTATGTAAATGTGCAGGTTTGTCTTCTAATATTTTGTTGCAGGTTTGCATTTAAGGCAACTCCATCTTATTAATTAATCTTTCTAGGTAGACTTTTGCAAGACACTGCTTGGGCAAGTGCCACATGTATTATCTTTTTTATTTTGAATATATATTCTGTGTGATACGCTATAGGTTAATGTCTCGTTTAGGCTTTCTAGGCCTTGGGTCACACTTTTGGCGGAGCTCTTTACCCCTGACTACTCAGATCCAAAATGCAACACCAACTTCTAGGCACACCTATCCTTATACCACCTTCGACAGAAGGGGCAGGGCTTCTCTGAATTAATTGTTGTCATTGGGTGTCTTCTCAGCACTCTGAGGGAGAAATAACTGGGTCCTCCATCATCCTGGAGTGGTACTGCATACCTCAATTGTACCCAGAAGGTAATCCTCTGGCGTGCATGCATGACAGATATGTCCAAAACTTTTTTAAAAATGGCAAGAATACATTAGTGTTATTTCAGAATAAGAATGCAGAGCCTGTGATTCACTCTCTAATGCTATTAATTGTTCTAATATATTTAAAAAGTATGATTTTGTTTTGGTATTTTGCTCATTTCTCTTTCTCTTGGATGGGACATTGAATCTTGTTTCTTTTGTTTTCTCTACATTTTTTTTTGATTTAGGAGTACATGGTTGTATCTGTTAAAAATCTTTTTCTGTTGATCAATGTTGAAAAAGCCAAATGAACTCCACCCTGATTCCATGATTTACAACAATAAAATGTAAAAACCTCATAAGGGGTGAATACTTAGTCACTGTATGTGACAAGTTAAAAAATAATCTCAATCAGCTTTTTCAAAGTCCTTAGTCAAAAATGGAAGATGCAAAGCTTTAATAATCAACAAAACTGACAAGGCACACAAATTAGCTTCCGGTTAAGAGACAGGCCTCGATTAATGCCTACACTCAATGCTGTGTTCAGTGCATGGAGCTGAATGTTCAGGCTTTAGTCCATGATGATGCATCTTGTACTTAGGAAAAGTTTTCACCATTATCACAGAAGAGATTCCAGAGCCACTCAAGGAAATTTGAAGAAGGGTTTTCTTCAGCATGGAACCTGGCTATCTGTTGAACTCCTCAGTTTGAAGGAGGGCCCAGGCATTTGATTGCTTAGTTGAGTTGTGAGGACTATATGGGTGACAGGGGGACATCAGGCTTTATGAGGAAATGTTATGTATTAATGTAAAGCCAAAGTGCAGGGTCTTAATGGAAAAAGAAGACTACATACAATAGTTATTTGGAATTGGGACAGTGTGTTTATTTTCCAATGGAACCACTTTTAGCACAATAATGTGCTGCCTGACAGTATTGGTATCTGTACGAAGCCTGTCCAGATATGGGGAGTTCAGCTATGGTCTTCTCCCTTTTGTTTTTCTTTTTCAGTTCTGATGTGCTATGATAAGTGCAAGACATCAGACAGACAAATCTGTCTTCTGTTTGAGTAGTCCAAAACACCCATTTTTCTTCTTTCTTTGTGGTCAGATTGTATGTATTGTACATCTGGGAGAGCACTTATTGGTGTTCAGCTCTTGCACACACACAAGCCCA
Organism: Polypterus senegalus; assembly: GCF_016835505.1. Lineage (NCBI taxonomy): Eukaryota > Metazoa > Chordata > Cladistia > Polypteriformes > Polypteridae > Polypterus > Polypterus senegalus. The sequence continues at coordinate 66,784,179 of NC_053171.1, read as the reverse complement.
CCAGTACAACTTAATTAAACTTGTTATGTTAAAAAGACTCATTTGAGGTCTATGTGTCAGTCCAAGTTTATTCTAAAAATGACTAGTTGAATGCTCATTTAGTGAACAGCTGGAGTGGAGAGGCAAAGAAAGTAATTTCATGTCCTAGCCAAGCAGCTGGGTGTCTCTATAGTCTCTCTCCTTTTTTAAGGATATGGATTCAGGACCAGCTGTATTTAGCAGGACTTTATGAACCAGGAGAGGTTTAGTGTCCACTTTTGACTGCAAGACCCTTCACGATTTCCTTCATGTGTCCGGACTCTCTCTTTAAATGCGTTTTAAAAGTTGTACTGAACATGCATGTAGTGCTTTATGCTATTATTTGTTATGAAAAGGCACTATAAAAATAATTGTTGTGTTTACACGTCGTTTCATTTTCAAAGAGGTTGTGATGGTTAACAGGGCTACCAGGATCTGTACAAAAATACTCTGATGAAAAACAGAGACCCCCTGCCGTTTCTGGTCAGTTGTTTACTATAATTTGTTCAAAATTATAAAGAACCTACAGTATGGCAGTGTATCTTAATTTGTGTGTTTAAATTTTCTTTATAAAAGCAGTAATTTCCAAGTTCCTTTCATCCGGAGAACAAAAAAAAAAAAACCAAGTATGTATTCTAAAACATGCAAAGGAAAGATAAATGCACGATTATTACTGACTTTATGTTCAGTGGGTAGGGTTTGAACTTTAGCTTTAAGTACCGTTTCTAAAAAGATGAGGATTGTATTCAGGTTTTTCTGCTTTGGAAATGTATCATTTATCAGAAGATTTGTAACAACACCTGTGTTACAGTGGAATGTTGTACACTCACTGGTCACTTTTTTAGGTACATCTGTTCAACTGCTTGCTAAAGCAAATTTCTAATCAGCCAATCACAAAACAGCAAGTAAGAATTACTTGCATGTAGACATTATCAAGATGACCTGCTGAAGTTCAAACCGAGCTTCAGAATGGAGAAGAAAGGTGATTGAAGTGACTTTGAATGTTTCATGGTTGTTAGTGTCAGATGGACTGGTCCGAGTATTTCAGATCTACTGGAATTTTCACACACAACCACCTCTAGGGCTTACAGAGAATGGCCCAAAAAGATGAAAATATCCAGTGGGTGCCAGTTTCCAGGGGAGAAATGCCTTGTTGTTGCCAGAGGTCTGAGGAGAATGACCAGAGTGGTTTGAGCTGATAGAAAGGTAATAGTGATACAAATAACCACTCATTACAACAGAGGCATTCAAAAGAACATCTCTAAATGCACAACACGTCAAACCTTCATGGGTTACAGTAGCAGGAGACCACACAGGGTGCCAATCCTGTCAGCTAGGAAGAGTCAACTGAGGCTACAATTTGCACAGGATCACCAAAATTGGATAACAGAAGGTTAGATTAACATTGCCTGTTCTGATGAGCCTTGATTTCTGCTGCGACTTTAAGATGGTAAGGGTTAGAATTTGGCGCCAACAACATGAAAGCATGGATCCATCCTGTCTTCTATCAACGGCCCAGGCTGGTGGTAATGATGTAATGGCTTGGGGAATGTTTTCTTGGCACCCTTTGGGCTCCTTAGTACCAATTGAGCATCGTTTCACAGCCTACCTGAATATTATTACTGATCATGTCCATCCCCTTATGACTGCAGTGTAATCCATTTTTAATGGCTATTTCCAGAATGATAACGATGTCACAAAGCTCAAATCATCTCATACTGGTCTCTTGAACATGACAATGAGTTCACTGTACTCAAATGACCTCCACGGTCACCTGATCTCAGTCTAACAGAGAACCTTTGAGATGTGGTGGAATAAGAGACTTGCATCATGGATGTGCAGCTGACATATCTCCAGAAACAATGTGATGATGTCATGTCAGAATCCCTGAGGAATGCTTCCAGTACCTTTTGAATCTAATCCATGAAGAATTACAGCAGTTGTGAAGGCAAAAGGTGGTCTAACATTCTAATAGCAAGGTAAGTGGCTGGTGAGTGCCTATATTATTATATGAAGTTAATCTCTTAGTAACATGCCTGATTTGTTGTATTAATAAAGGGATGTAGAGTGCCTGTTTCTCTGCTGGTCTATGGCACAGGCTGTGATTTTGCTTTGTTTTGCCTATGACATACTTACTTGGTCCTTGTACTGCTTCACTTTAGACAAAGCAATACAAAAATGAGGCCTGATGCAGTTGTCCTGTGTCTTCCTTAAATTGTGCCACATGGCTTCTTCTGATTTTCACATTCTTGTGGAACAGAACTAGATTAGATTAGATTATTTTAAGATAATATTTATTAATCAAAAGAGAAAATTTGGTGCAAACAGCAGTAGAAGCATCAAAACAAAGATACAGACTCACAGGACAAATAATATAGCCAATCAGTCAATAAATTAATGTTTATTGTGCGAAAATTAAAAAATGATCTTAGAGTATCAGCATTTAGTTTAAGATGTCAGGAGGAAACACTGACTGAATTGCCTCATAGTAGTGGACTGAAAAAAAAACCCTAGAGGCACTTGTTGGCACACCATGGTGGAATAAGCCTGTGACAAAGTACTCCAAGACGGCACTTCCTGGAAAACATTTTTAATGATGGCATCCAGTTTTGCCAACGTTCTCTTTCCAACAACAACTTTCACTGTGTCCTGATATGTTTTTTCAGGCATTGTACATCTTTTGCGCTCAAGTTGCTTCCCCAGGAAACCACAGTATAGAAGGACACACTGGTTACTATGGAATGTTAGAATTTCTCCAGGACGTTGTTGCACACATAAAAGACCTGAGTCTCCTTTGGAAGTGCAGTCTGCTCTGGCACTTCCTGTCCAGCGTCACTGTGTTGTCAGACCAGTCCAGTTTGCTGTTTATGTGAACTCCCAGGTCAGTGTAGCTCTGCACCTCTTCTGTGTCCTTCCCCTTAATGGTGATTGGTCTCAGATGTGGAGTTAATGGTGATTGTGATGTTGTGTTGGTAAAGTAGTGGAGTTTAAGCTACATCACCTTTCAGTGTTTACTTTTGTCTAACAAAAAGTCAAAAATGTTACAAATAATATCTTAGGAGTTGGGAGTAAATTATTTATCACTGAACTCGAAACTGTACTAATATTGGCCATTCAGTGATTTACTGTATTCTAAAGTAAAAAAAAAAAAAGGAGCAACTTGTACCTTGTCTGAGCATGATGTGTAAACATTTTCATATTTGTCCAACTTTGTCTCATGTATATAAACAGGAAGTAGAAGTATGGAATATTTTGCTGAACTGTCATTACTTTTGCCACTATGTTGTGACATTTCTTTTCAAATTAAATTATAGTTCTTCATTGTATAGCATTTCACTTAAAACTGATTTTTAAAATGTCATGTAAAGCCTTATTCCTGTTAGAGAAATTGGGTTATTAGCTTCTGAGGAACCTGGGTGACAGAGGTAGATTTCACCATGACCTGATTATGTAACCGTGTCAACCCTTTTCCAGAGTAGGTTTTTGAAGTCTGCGCATGTCCGTTGCACTCTATCAGTCTGTACATGCATTTCAATCGCAAACATGTCCAGCAGTCATGGGAAATAAATTTCCAGAGGCAAATGTTTGGGTGATCGCTTTATTACTTCTCCTGGCTGAAATAATCCATCTCATTATTTCTGAAATCGCTCCCAAGAGCAATAGGGTAACTTGTTTTTAAAAGTAACATGTCAAATAGTCAGATTTACTTTTTAAAGTAACAAGTAGCTTGAAGCATATCTTATTGAAGTAAAAGGCGAGAGAGAAGCACACTGTGGCGGATGGCCAGGACGCCCTTTTGACACTAGGACCGGGGGAGCAGCTGTGGAATGCACACTACATCCCCTGGAATGCATGATGGCAGCCCTCCTGGGTTACTTTGAGGCCACAGACATGGGACTTCAGGGCTCAGACCTGTTGGGCTCCGTGGCCACCACCCAGAGGAGCTGCATGACTTAATGAGCCCTGCGTGGGCTGGAATGCAGCCACACCCGGAAGTGCAGCCTAATTAAGCCAATTACCACTTGGAGCACTTCCGGGAGGGCTATAAAAGGAGCCTGCAGCCACTACTCAGGGCGCCAGAGTGGTGAGGAAGAAGATGAGGATGATGATGATGATGATGCTGCTGCCGCCTGGGAGGAGTTGAGGAGAAAGAAGAGTGTGTTTTTCTTTTGGCGTTTTTGGGACTGTGTATTGCCTTTGGGACATGGGGAAGATGTGACCCACGGCTGAAGACAAAATCAAATCTTTTTGTTTATTTTTACCTGTGCCTCAGTTGTCGGGTCGGGTCAATGCCTATATAGTGCCTTTGCCACAACATATAGATAGATAGATACTTTATTAATACCTAAGGGTAAATCCAGATACTCCAGCAGCAGCATACTGATAAAAACAATATTAATTAAATAAAAATACAGTGCAAGTTAAAAAATGCAAGGTGGAGAGTGTAAGACAGGTATAACAGACAATAGCAATGTATAATGTTAATGTTTACCCCCCCCTGGTGTAATTGAAGAGTTGCATGGAGTGGGGGAGGAATGATCTCCTCAGCCTGTCAGTGGAGCAGGACAGTGACAGCTGTCTGTCGCTGAAGCTGCTCTTCTGTCTGGAGATGATACTGTTCAGTGGATGCAGTGGATTCTTCATGATTGACAGGAGCCTGCTCAGCGCCCGTCGCTGTGCCACAGATGTCACAACTGTTCAGCTCCGTGCCTACAATAGAGCCTGTCTTCCTCACCAGTTTGTCCAGGCGTGAGGCATCCCTCTTCTTTATGCTGCCTCCCCAGCACACCTCCGCGTAGAAGAGGGCGCTCACCACAACCGTCTGATAAAACATCTGCAGTACCCTATTGCAGATATTGAAGGATGCCGGCCTTTTAAGGAAGTATAGTCGGCCCTGTCCTTTCTTACACAGAGCATCAGTATTGGCAGTCCAGTGAAATTTATCATCCAGCTGCACTCCCAGGTATTTATAGGTCTGCACCCTTTGCACACAGTCACCTTGATGATCACGGGGTCCAGGAGGGACTAGGCCTCCTAAAATCCACCACCTGCTCCTTGGTTTTGCTGGTGTTCAGTTGTAGGTGGTTTGAGTCTCACCATTTAACAAAGTCCTTGTATAGTTCCTATACTCCTCCTCCTGCCCACTCCTGATGCAGCCCACCATAGCAGTGTCGTCAGCGAACTTTTGCATGTGGCAGGACTCCGAGTTGTATTGGAAGTCCGATGTATATAGGCTGAACAGGACCGGAGAAAGTCCAGTCCCCTGCAGTGCTCCTGTGTTGCTGACTACAATGTCAGACCTGCAGTTCCCAAGACGCACATACTGAGGTCTGTCTGTAAGATAGTCCATGATCTATGCCACCAGGTATGAATCTAATCCCATCTCTGTCAGCTTGTACCTAAGAAGCAGAGGTTGGATGCCAGTCCTTAGCAGGGCTCAATTGCACAGCGAATCAAAAAATAGTGTGGTACGTGCAATCCAGTAACAGAAATCCATAAAGTGTCAGTTTGACTAAACATATTTATAAAACACAAAAAAATAATCACTGGTGCCAAGCTTTTTGCAAGGTTTAATAACGTTGGATCATTTTGTCAAAGGAGAACTCCAGAAGATTACTTGCACATATAAACATGAATTATTAAGAAAACCGGTTTCTGCATTATTAATATCATGCATCTTAATCTGGTTATGTGTGTGCATGTAAACACATTCAATGTCTATCAAATTGGGAATGTGTTTGACTTCTGTATAATTTTGTTTAGTCTTGTTTCTGAATATTGTTAACTTATTACATTTTATTGTTGATTCTAAGTCACTGCGTCATCACTTTTTCTGGTTATTTTTATGTGGGTATAGCCTTGTTGTTTGTAGCAGAGTTATCTGTTGCCAGTTACTTGGTTTTAGCACATCTTGATGTGTGATGTCATTACATTGCCAATATAAATGATTGTCACACACATCAAGATATGTCCAAATATTGTAATGACATGCAATGACATTCAAAAGTCAGTTTAAGGAATTTGTTTAGTTTAAAAATCTTGTTTTTATTTGCTGACTAGTTAGCAGTATGGTTTTGATGAGAGATAGTTTGACTCCACTTTATACTGACTCAGAAAGGAATACTGTACAGTGTTTTGATGAGAACTAGGGAAGGAGTCATAGTTGAAAAGTAAAGTGCTAATTTTGATAACCAGGAACTGAAAACAGTCTTTGACCAAAGCTCAAATTGATATACCCAACAGAAGTCTTTTACAAAGAGAACTAAATACAACACCTGCTGTCCAAAGGGATGTAAAAACTGTGTGAGATGTTAATACAGCTGAGAAGCTGTAGTGAGAGTCAATGTGTAAGACTCGCAGAAACCACTATGAAATGCCCCAGAACTAGACCGGAGTCTTTAACCAGAAAACATCTAATCATCAAAACCGAGACACTAAAACCATAAACACAGAGAAGTGAAAAGCAGTGAGTTGTGAATGCGGGAGACAAGACTAAAATTTCTTGAAGGAGGAATCCATAATTTTGAACCCTGCAGTTAGTGTCATGTAGAGCTATAAGGCAGAGCATTTGTGATGAGGTACACAGTGCTTTCTGGGAGGCAGCCCGTCCTAGCAACTCAGTAACAAAATAACAAGGCTATAAAGTGGCAATGTGACCCACTTAATAAAATCATATTCAATTGTAATTAAGTTATTTACACAAAATGTACATATATTAATATACTTTGTCACAGAACACTTCTGAGAACCCAGAACAAGGTAGCAGAAAAAAATTGGTTAAAACAAGACAAACATTTTTAACATATGTCAAGAATAATCTGTCTTGAGGTTAAAGAAGAAAGTATTCCCTACTGATCTATCTTGTTCATGCTGTCATTCAGAGAATAAATTTCACATGCACTTTGGTATGTTTTTATTGAACATGAACAGAATTTAAGGTGAAAATCAAATACGACTGCATCTTGCTTTATCAAGGCAAGACTAGTGCCACATCCATGGACAACACAGCAATATAAGACTAGATAATATGAATATTACAGAGATGATACAACTATGATAAAACTGCTGCCAAGGTATTAAAGTGAAACTTGATGGTGAAGAGTATTAAGAATAAGTGTAGTTGGCAGGATCTTTAAATGCCTGTTGAATAGTAATATCTGCACGCCCCAAGCAATTTCCAGCAATTCCTCTGTTTGCCTGTCAGTTTCTTCTACAGATCGCTTTAAGGTGTTTGGATGTGCATCCTCTATTTTTTCTGTTGCAATGTTTGAAGCAAAGAAAACATTTCTAGTCCACCAGCATTACATGTAATGGTGCTTTGAAAAAGAGACAAATGCTAATGTTGCTTTGAAAAGAGGGCATGCTCATTGTTTTAAAGACTTTTTTTTACTCACCATTTGTGCTGTTTACAAAAATCAGGAGTTGTTAAATTATAAGTTTAATGGATTTTTGGACAAAGAAAGCTAATGTATTGCGCTTGAGGCATGTGTAACTTGCCTCTGTCAGCACTACTTATGCCTGTACATTCCTTCCTGAGGTAAAGATGGAAGCAGATGAAAAATTATATGCTAAGTACATTTGGTTTTTAAATAGAACATCATTTTTACGACAGAGTCTGCTGTACAAGTACAAAAATATACAAACATGTGGCATGAGCAAAAATTTAGATGCAGCACAATTTTCCAAGTGTGACACACCCCAATCTCTTGTGGTTTGAAGCTGGCGACTAAATATAAGGTGCATCTCTGTATTTCGTGATAATTTTGGAACAAAAAACACCGTTCGTTTTAAGTCTTTATTCTTTGGCTTTTGCTAGTTAGAAGACGTCTTTATTTTTCTTTTCCTGAGGGTGGAAACCAGCTATCTAGTTGTGTCATAGTGGCGTGCAACCTCAGTACACACAGCTATGTGGTTGTTAATGACAGGCAAAAGATCTGTGACCAGCTAGAAAGCAACAGTGGCATACACAGCGTTTATAAATGACAAACTTCATTTAAAACTCCGGGAGGGAACTGTAAGTTATGAATGGGAAAACAACACTGTGCACTTATGTTTGTAAAATATATATTTTTGGGAATATATTCATTATTTGATTTTATTAAATGTTGAAAGACTTTTTGTCTTTTTTGTGAAAGTTGCTCAAAAGCACCTTCATTCTGTTTATACTCCCCAGACAGCTGTGAGCTGGAAATACTCCAATTTTTGCCCTTTAGAATAATTAATTAATTGCATCTTCCGTGGTTTTACTTGTTGACCATTTTCTAGCCCTTGTACTTTAAGGAGATGAGCCCAGGGGTTAAAGCTCAGGTAATATAAAATCACTGCTAAGAACATCAAGAGCTTGCCCAAAACTGTGGAACACAGCAGCCTAAAACAAAACAAGAAGAATTAAAAGGAATAAATATTTAATATTTTGCAAGCCCTGTCTCTCACCCTAAGCCACATCAGCACATCCTATATAATAAGAGCCCAAGCCACATACTTTATGCCAAAACCTCATGACCACAGTAGGCAATCTCCCACTGTCCTTCCCTTATTTTGACTACCCCACTGGGAAATGTAATACCAACCATTCCGGCTGGGATGCTGCTCAGCCCTTTTTGTCCATATATGACAGATGGAGCACCAAAAGTTTTGGTCAGGATAACAATTTACCCATTATAATAGTAAGATCTGTTTTGGCCTGGGATGCCAATCAATCCATGTCTTCTATCACACTGACAAAATTGTATCTACTAAATACTAATATTAAGAGGGTGACTATTTAAGCGATCAGTTATTTTGTATTTATATTTGTGATTAATATAGATTACTGTTTTCAGGCTGACATCATTCCCTGTCATTCCCTGTTGATTTATGTCAGAAATAGCAAAATAAATCCACTGAGATTCAATGTTGAGCAACAATAAACTTTTAAGGGGGTGTGAATACTTTTTATAAGCACATATGGATTTAGCACATTCAAGTATCTAAATGGGTTTTTTCCTTTGGATAGTCCATGTTTTCTCGTGCATCCCAAAGATTTGCCCATTGAGCTGACTGGAAGTCTACATGTAGGTGAGCATGCTCTGTGACAAACTGTCAATTTGCCCAGCATTCCATGCGACCCTGCAAATGGAGGGTTTAGAATGTCAGTGACTGAGTGTGTTAATTGGTGTGACAAGAAAGTCTAGTCTCACTCACTGACCCCTGATCACTTCAAACACATTGGCAAGATTGTATTTAACAATTTATTTTTTTCTCCAGAAGAGGAAATCTATAAATTGTACTTAAAACAGAGAATTGGCGTAAGTTGTCCTATTTCAGGGTGCTCCTAAGAACTTATAAAGTAGACGTACATAAATAATGAATAAATATAGTTGTTTCAGATATTTGAAATATTAAAATGTGTGCTTCAGTTTTTAAAGTCTAAATTTTCCTGATTGCAGTCATTTATTTTTCACCCTCTGATGGAGGTCTATGGAGGGTTAGATCCCAAGTTAAGGGTAAAAAAAACCCCATCATATTGATAATTGCTTAATGTGAAATAATCTAAAACGATACTCCACATACTTATGTTTGAAATTCGCCATTTTTAACCTTCTGGGAGTGGAGCTTAGAGGGCTAAGTCCACCAGTGAAGAATCAAAAAATGATCATATGCATGATCAGCAACCTTGAAATAGCTTCAAACAACACTCCACATACCTGTATCACTAATCTCCATTTTTTCAAAGTTTTGTGTAAAGAAGAAACTTTGACCCCTTATATCCCCTTAGGGGTTGGTTGATGTGGCCTGTGCAACTTTAAGTTTTTCTGATCATTTTTGTTGAAGACACCTGTTAATTTGCTTCTTTATTATAATGGTGTATTTTCTTGCACAAAGTATGATCCAAAATGACCTAAAAGTAGGACTTTTAATGTCTATTGTATCAAAAATAAGGGGAAATGTCAAAAAACCTTGATATATTGCATAACTAGACATCAGTACACATCGAGTGGTATGTCATATATGGGGATTTTCTTATGCCAGCGAGTCAGGAGGCACCAGACCATTAATTAAGCAGAGACCCAACTGCTTAACTTTTGAGTCCTCATTTGCATTGTTCTCCTGACGTCTGTCAATTGCCATTTAGTACTGAGTCTGTCACTATAAAGAGGAGTAGATGGGATCGATTTTAGCCTTCTCTGACTCTAGAGGTGATGCTAAAACACAATATGATTCCTGATTCTGTTTTATTCGCCAGGCAGAATTTTGATACAGTGATTTGAAAATTTTGATGCGTTTTCTCAGATGCCATATCATTGTGTTACTTACCAAAGTGAGGGATGGTGGAAACTGCTGAATACTTTTTAAAATATCTTCAAAGTTAATAATTATGTTTGTAGAATTTTAGATTTTGTTAGAAGCACCATGCTCAGTGGATTTGCTGGGTGTTATGCTTTTTAAAGTGATGAGGCACAATGATTTATTTAAATGGGAGCTGGGAGAAGAATTGCAGTCCAAAACCAAGCCCAAGTTTGCAAACAAGAATCAGTCCTACCTTTTGTCAAAGCCTAAATCGTAAATAAAAATTCTTGGTCGAAAAAATCAAAATGGAAACTTTTTACACCTGAAGTCAGAAGTACACTGAACATTAAAATAAATTCAGTTCAGTCTCAGTAACCTGGGAGGACACAGCGGTGGCCTTTCACACCATCATACAAAAGGCGACACACCCGTGTGCACTCCTGGATGGTTGTCATGGTAATGAAAAAATACAATAACCATAACATGACAACACTCTATACAAAACAAAAATGTGTCAAAAAATGATGTGAAAATGTACAAAGGACCTTAAGAGTAGTTTAAATATGTTTTTAAGTGCAGAATCAGATTCAGTATACCGTATGGCAAAAAATGACATTTCATAAAAGGTGCATAAAAAACAGGAAATTAAAAATAATTAAAAAAAAAAGGTTAAAATTGGGGTTGGCAGCAGAGTTATGCCTCACATGTTTAAGGTTCCTTTTCCTGACACCTTCACCTTGATTTCCTTTGTCTATTCTTCTATAACAGATTATTTGGTCTGACATGTTTCTGAAAACTCTTTCATCCACTCAATCGTATAATGATTGTCATGCTAAAGTAATTCTTGTGCTATGTTGTCTAATCCAGGAGCCTTAATAGTCTTCAGATATTTTATAGCAATTTCTGGTTGAGACTGATGTTTACTTGGCGAGATATTACCTCCTTGCCATGGTCCCAGTGGTCTGCACCAAAATTCTCCCTTGTGAAAAAGAAAAGCATCATTGTTCTTTATACATTTAGGTGTTCTGAATCCATTTCTGAAGTTGTAGTTTTACTGTAAAGTAAAAAAAGTTCAGTGTTTAAAAATAAGTTACATTTATGTCATTATGTATTTTTTTCATGCTCAAAAAATAGTTTGAATTATATTTTAAACTTAAAAAATGGGAGTCTTCCTCATTCTTAACAATTGTCTAAGGTGGAAATAACCCAAAATCAAGTATTTGCTCTCAACCAGCATTTTTCCCTCCCTTCTTATTCTTTCACAAGAGCCAGGGATTCATATTTAGAAGGTTAGAAGGATATTTTTTTAATTATTCATAAGAGAAAAAGTTATTGTTGTTTAATTTTTTTTTTATAAATATATGCAAGGTCTAGTTGATCTACCCATTGTCTTAACCAGGTAACAGTAAGGGAAAATGGTCAAAAAGAGCAAGAGAGGGTCACAAATCCAGAATCTCACAAAAGCACAGTAAAACACAAGAACTCGGCAAAACTGTAGTGCATTTGAAATGAGCAACGAGAAACTAAGGGAGATCTTCTAGATATTTATGGCGAAAGGTAGTTCCTGGTGGTGATAAGCAGGTGGCCCCACCTCTTGGGGAATGTTTTGTCTTGGTAGAGTTCTATATTACGTTACTTTACCTTTTTGTATTATTATTGTGCACCCTTTATCAAAATGCCTCAAATCTTATAGACTTACCACTGTTTATAAGGTAAGGGAAACCTTGGGTCCTAGCATTCATGTGGATGTTACTTTGACGCATACCACATACCTAAACATTTTTCAAACAATGTACATTCCTTTATGACAACCAAATTACCCTGTGGTTGTGGAAAACAAGTCTGATCATGGAGGCCTTGTTCACAACTTATAGGACTTAAAAGGTTCTACTGTTAACATTTTGGTGCCAGACACCATAGGACAGCTTCAGAGGTCTTGTGGAGACTGTGCTTCAATGGGTCAGTGCTATTTTAGTGGCATGAGGGGGACCTACAAAATATTAGGCGAATTTAATGTTGCGGCTCAGGGGTGCAAACAAAAAATCAACCTCAAAGAACCAGTGGCTTTCCAATTCCTTGACTGTAACTTCCTCTGTTTTCTTAACATACAATTTAAGGTCATCTCAAAAGTTGGTGAGACTTGTGACTTTGAGTTAGATATTCTAAAAGATGATGTTTGTATTGGTATTATACACTGACTTTTTAGTTTTCAGTCTGTCTATGATCTGTGTTTTCCTGGGGTATCACATTGTATGCTGAGTGTGCTACAGACACTCCTGCAACTTTCCATTCCTTAATGGTCTGTCTGATATCTTCTTGAATGTGACAGCACAACTGTTAATAGCTGCAACCATTTGAAGCAAAATCAAAGAATGTGTAACAGTTTTATTTGAGAATTCCTCCATTTTATGTGCAATGTGCTTTGCTCTCCCTTTAATGTCAGTGTTTTTTGAGCTTGATGTTCAATGAGGTGATGCACAACTGTACTGTGTAATCTGAGTACAGAAAAACAAAGTGCCCAGTAATTGTGTGATATATAGAACAGCCTAATTTCATGCTGATCGCTTTCAGCTCACACTTACTTTTGGGGCTGAAGTGGAATGTTTTCCATGTCAGCTGCAATAAGTCCCTTTTGATTCTTTTACAATATAATTAGTTTAAAATTTCATTGACTTCATTCACTACTGGTGAACTAAGTCAGTCAGTCAGTCATGATAATTGCCAAAGCCTGTTTTTGGTTGCATTTGCCACCATTCTAGTCACAGTGTGTGGCCTGTACATTATAGTTCAGGATGTGATTCAGTGTATTGTATAGCTGTCTAGGCATATGCTTTACTACATTCTTCAGTTTCTTTTGGCCAATGTGCTTGTATGACACTGCTCTTCCTATTCACATATGATGGTACAGTGACTGATCAGATTCTAGGTAATCGGGGAATTTGATGCTTGCTCATAAGACTGCTACTCCCATGTTTGTTGTTGCTAATATCCAGAACACACTAAATTTCTACCTTTCTTCTGCATTTTATCTTGTCTAGTTCATCTGGTTTTGTTTAGGCCTAGCACTTTGAGCTGGCATTCTTGCGCCATCTTTAGTTCTTATGTGGGCTTTCAGCACAGCTGCAGCATTCATGCATTCAAATTTCTAGCTCTGGTTGTCATCGGAAAGTTCATTGTTGAAGGACTCAACTACCAGATGACCCAAGCCTGATGATAGGTACATTAGAAGCATCATTTTCTCTCTGCCAAGTGTTTGTTACCTCTCTCATGCTGGTGCTGTTTGTGCAGTGTGTATTTTTATTTTAATGGTGGGGCTGCGGGTTCTTTTCTACCAGGCATGAATGGTTACTGGTGGAGTTAGGGCTAGAGTTTAGGCCACCTAAACTGACCATATCTTAGTGAAAGAGCTACACTTGCTCTTTTGTTTGGTCTACTAGAGTAAACCCAGGATGTATGCATTAAAAATGGTGAGTGTTCTTCAGATCTGGGCACATTCCTCTCACAAGTTGGCACCCTTGGCTGCTGGCATTAAGTGCTTTTATATTTCAGCACCTGGCTGAACCTTTTGCTATGTGCTGCCTGTGCCTCTTTGTTCTAACATCTGTCCATTACAAAAAGCTTTGGAATGCTGATATTGCTGCTACTCATCAGTGCCATCTCTTCATTTTGCTTTTAGAAATTAAGAAATTCCACAGATATGATCATGGCTTTCAGCTTCATTGAGTATGTCTCTCAAGTAGCCCGTACTAGCTTCAAAACTGTTGACACTCCTAGTTTTATTAATTATTGTTTTGTTGATTTTGCTTTATATTATTGGAAACACGCAAGCATATACACTGTGCGTGCATTAAACTAAAACTAATGAATGTATTGGATGTGTATTATTCAATAAAGAAGCAAATGTTAACCAAGTTCACAAGAGCTTCTTGAAGACTTTTGCAACACCTTCTGTACCTAAGTCACAATTTTAAGTTTGCTCATGGAGTAGTTAGTTTTAGGACACTCCATCTATAAATATTTAATTCTACCTAGTGTTAACGTCTGCCTTTCTGAGGTTTTTTGTGTTTTCTGTGGCTGTGCCTTGTATGAGTTAGTGTAGGTGTGTGCTTGAGAGTGCTCCATGATGGTCTTGCTCCAGTTACACTTTTGGTGGTTTCAAGAAAGGCTTCAGCTCCCTGTAGCACTGTTTTGGTTTCATATATTTAAATGTCATGTGTTCAGTTCATTAGGATACACAAGATCTGACTTTTTGCTAGTTTCTAACTGTAATTTTTACTGTTTGCTTACTGCAAAACTTCTCTTAATGCCTTTTTTTAAATCAATTTCACTATTGTAATATACTTAGAAACAGATAAGCTCATTCTGGTATATTTGACATCATTGAATTTGTCAGTTGCAGTGTAAAACACAGCTTTAGCTTTGCTGTTTGACTAATTGGGATACGTGATTGTAATAATCAAAACTAACATTTTTATAAGTAGGTTGTATTTTTATGAAGGAATGTGTCTCATAAATATAAATGGGCAGAGTGTTTTGACCCCATCCTGTGCCTTATTGATTCTTTTGAAGATTACACTAGGTCTGTATTATCTCTCAGCCAAATTCTAAAGGCTTAATAAACTATGAATTATTCATTCTAGACATGTGCTTGGCATGTCTTTTTTTCATTTGTTTGACTAAACAATGTTTAAGGCTTTCATTAGATGCCAAAAAAACAGTCCATCTACGTCACTAAAGAACATTGAGCTCCTGCACACACTCCCATATACCTTTTAAAATTAAATCCTTTGTTTCCTTTTTTGCCCAACTAAAACAAAAGAAACAATCAAAAAACAATGTTAAAGTTGGTTTCCTTTGCTACAGGTGAAAAGAATTTAGAAGATTGTCCAGAGGTAAATGTGAAGTAGTACTGAAGCTGAGAGGAAATTGCAGAATGTCTTTGTTAAGCTGGGTGCCTCTTAGAACTCTGCACTTCACAGCAAATTCCAAACAAATACCTTATCTCTTCACTGACTTTGGGGATGCTCTGGGAAATGTTTATGGTGTATTTGTTGTATCTATTATAAGTATATTCTGTTTACATTTTATTCTAACCTTGCAAATAATGCTTTATGGCCATTATTGTTTTTTATGTCTCAGAGACTCAAAGTACAAAAGTCTAAAAAGCACTTTCAAAAATGCCTACTAGAGAGGGATATACCATCAAACCCCCTGGCTAGACAAACAGGTAAACACAGAAACATTATAAAAATAAAAAGGTTGGATTTCTTCAAATGGTGTTTAATATAATATAATATGGTGAAGCTCCAAAGAACACAATAGTAAAATGGAGTTGCCTAAAACAAGCAAAGAAAGTCCCAAGTTACATATCCATAAAATGGTCAAAAAGAGCAAGAGAGGGTCACAAATCCAGAATCTCACAAAAGCACAGTAAAACACAAGAACTCGGCAAAACTGTAGTGCATTTGAAATGAGCAACGAGAAACTAAGGGAGATCTTCTAGATATTTATGGCGAAAGGTAGTTCCTGGTGGTGATAAGCAGGTGGCCCCACCTCTTGGGGAATGTTTTGTCTTGGTAGAGTTCTATATTACGTTACTTTACCTTTTTGTATTATTATTGTGCACCCTTTATCAAAATGCCTCAAATCTTATAGACTTACCACTGTTTATAAGGTACTGTATTTTATAACTTTTCCCCACCTTCCCTTCTACATCTATAACCTAAGGCAATTACATACAGTAAAAGACAAGCAGATAAAAAGTTACAACTTTAAATAATGTATCAGTGATGATATTTATAAAATAGTAACATTTGAATATTGGCAACCATACAGCCTGATAAATGCTGATGTGTAATTTCAGGTGGCCCACAAACTTGTCAGTTACTTAAAATGTCTCAAGTCATCATTTTTGGTCAGCTTTCTTCAGTATGGCTGCCAAAGTTCTGCTTCGCAGTGTTGTCTTCTTGGTGTGTGAGTTGCTTCTTCATTATGATAGTAGGAGAGAGATAGAGAGGAGTAAAGCTACCCAATTATATATTCTTTGTCCCAATCCTTACACCAGCGTTCCTCAATCTTAAAGTATTTGCGACCCGAGTTTTCATAACAGTTTTAATCACGCTCCCCTTAATGTTTTTTTGAAAGGAGCCCACTAATACCAATTTGTTCATTTTTTAATTAATGATATATCATGGATGCATATTTTATTATACCTACTTAACTTTTATTGACATTTATCTAACTCTATATTTATTTTTCTAGTATCAGAATGTAGTTTAAGTTAATTTGTTTTGGTTTCAATAGATGTATTTTTTATATTTTTGATTCTTGTGTTTTTTTTTTTTCTTCACATCTTCGCGTCACCCTGGTGCCCGCCCCGCGCCACACCACACCACACCACACCACACCAATAGTGTTTTGTGCTACAGAATTTCTCTGATTCAAACCAATCCCAAACAGCCACACTGCAGACCAATGGGGATACACAGTACCTTTAACTCCTGCCCCCAAAAGCATTGCCAGCTAGGTAATTTGGCTTTCCTTTGGGGGTTGATTGAGAGAGGCCAGAGAATCACTTGCCCGACCCAGTCATAAAATTACAAAGATTCAGTACTAAAGTGTTGGGTTGGGTGTTTGTGGTTAGCCCAATATCAAACCAACACAATTCCTGTCAGTGATATAACACTAATATTACATTGCTTTGTCTAAGTTTTAAATAAAGACATACAGAATATTTATCTATTTGTATACATAATTTCACACCACAACCACCCAAAAAACACATGGTACATAACCGAGGCATAGTACACCATGCACATAAAAAACAAAAGAAGCATTAACATAAATAAATAATCCAAAAGTTAATAAAAGGGACATAAAATATGGATTTGAATAGCAACCAGAGGTAGAACCCTGACTGGATATTTAGGGTTGAGGATCGTGTTTTTTTTTTTTTTTTAATTTGGTTTCATTTTCAAGTTCTTCAAAAAGCTTTTTACAAACACTGCCATTTTGTGGTGTGCTTGCTACTATGCTACTAATTCTTTGAGTTAATAATGACGTATTACAATGTATGATTTCGCCATCAATACAGCTTAAAAGGTCACCCTTGGCTGTTTCTAGATAATCCAAGATGTAGTAATAATTGTGAACTTAGCAAGTGTGTTTCGTTTCTGAATTACTGGTTTTGACAGTAGGGGGCAGTAGTGCACCCTTGAACCCTCAGGTACAACTCCAGACACCAGGTAAAAGTCCTCAAGTTGACTTTATTTTTCTTCCACAGTGTACAAAGTACACTCTCCTCCACAATACTCATATAAATCACTAATAAACCACAATAATACACAAATAACCAATACTCCAGCTCCCAGACACGTTGCCACCCTTCCACCCAGCTCAGCTCACCGTCTGGACTGAGGCACCGTCCTTTTATAGCCCCTGACCCGGAGGTATTCCTGTCCCGACAGTCCATAGTTCCTTACTACTTCCGGGTCAGGGCAATCAGTCCTTTTCTTTAACCCGGGAGCACGTCGTTCCTTCCTGTCATGTGACCCGGACGTACTCCCGGGTCATAGGGCATAAAAGAACCCATAAGCCCCCCTACAGCGACTCCTGGTGGCCCCCAAGGTATCCAGCAGGGTTGTGTTAAAACACTACAAAGTCCATAAGGCCCTGCTGGACCTCGGGGCATGGTCCTGCTGTCGGGAGAGCTCCTCCTGGCGGCCTGGGGGTGCGAACCGGCATGGGAAGCCAGCAGTCCTCCACATGGTACAAAGACTTGTATAACTATGATTTAGGGCTTTGTTTTTGGTTTGGAGATAAATCTAATAGAAAAAACATTTATGGACCCAGCGTGTTATTGACTCATGTTTTATCTGCATGTCAATGAAATAAATGAATATTTTTCTTTATGAATAGACTGAAAACGTTAAAACCATTCTTACATACTTCATGAAATATGTAGATAAAGGGCAAGCATCAAGGCAAAGTCGGTTCAAAACAAAATGTAAATAAAGCTTGATTCTTGCCTTGCAATGTTTTCACACACTTGGAATACAAAGTCCACCACCAGCATCGATTTGATGTGTAGAAAGGAAAACACGCAAGTTGGAACATTATTGACGTAGCGAGCTGAGAGTCTTTCAGAGTTTTTACAGAAACAGCAGACCTGACAATGCATGCAAATGCCAGAACCTGCAAAAATTGATTTGAGTACAGATATATTGAAATGCTGTTGCATATTCTGAATAACATACACACACCTGTATATCTTGTATGTTGTTACCCAAATGTGAAATGCTGTCTCAATCTCCACCAGACAACTATGCAATAATCATAGAAACAATATCTCATAATCATTTAGATTTTTATCAGTACCTGTAATGAAAAAGTCATACACTAATCTGAAAGCTGTTTAAGTTAGAATTATTTCAGTTAGCTAAAAATAGACCTTATTTTTCGCTCCTTAAGATGCATCTGACAATTAGACGCACCTAGGTTTAGAGGAGGAAAACAAGAAAAAAGAATTCTGAACCAAATGGTGTACTAATATATTTAATAAAATATAGCAGAATAATATTTCAACCATGTAAACAGCGGTATTAAGAACCATCATTACTGTCATTAACAAATGAGGAGAGACTTTAAGGTTCAAGTACTCTTCTAGTTTTCTGGAAACCCCAAGAACTCCTCATCTCTAGTGTCAGAATTTATGAAGCTCAGTTGCTCACAATCACTTTGCAGGAGCACATACTTATCATCATGTGGCATAACCTGTCCAAAGCCACGAGGGGTCAAAGCACATTTGGACCAATGCTCCCTGAAGTTATATCATCATTCTAGTTCCATCTCTATTTGTAATGCCACAAAGCCCATCATCTCATTTTTTGTTGCAGGTTTCCACTTTGAAAAACGAGAAAGTGGTGCAAGTGCAGCCCGCAGCTCAACAAATTGCTCTGCATACCTGTTTGTCTTGTCTGACAGTAGCTGAAAGGCAGCTTCAGGAAAGATCAGCCTGAAGTAGTCCAGTGGCTGGTAATCTGTCGAGTCAAACAGCAAGCCATGCTATCCTGTGAAGTCCGGTAACCAGTTTGACTCCCATGGATCAATGTCTGGGTATTCCTCCCACACAAACCTTGCCTTTTTCTTAGAGCGAAAAACGCTGTAATAATAGTATCTCGATTCTACATTGCAATATTTTCACACACTTTGAATACAAAGTACATTGCCAGCATCAATTTGACACTGGGAAAGAAGAATGAATAAGGTGGCTCATTTTGATGGAGTGAGTTGTGAGTATAGAGTACGGCACTGGAAGGAGTCTAACTATCAGTGTTTCCACAGACCTGACAATGTTTTCAAATGTGAGACTGAACAGTAGGCTCTCTTTGTGTGGAAGAATTGATAAAACCTGATACTTGACCAAGAATTAGGTGCATTTTAGAAGAACAAAATATGATCTGAGTATAGCTGTACTGAAATTCTAGTGCACATACTGAAGTACATATACACCCTCGTACATACTGAATCAAACACACGCCTAATGGTTTTATGGCAGGTGTGTAGACAAGGAAAGACAACAGACTGATGTTATATACTATTTGAAACTGGAAAAAAATCATCAAATTCTTATTTAGGCAATCTGTTCAATACTTTTTTAAAAACCTGGCAGGACCTAATCAATAACTTTTTAGAATAAGCATTTATATTGGGGAGAAGGAATCCTTTCCCTCTTTACTATTCAAAAGTTTTACTCTGGCTGTTGGCCTTCCTCTCCTTCTCATTGTTGGGGTTTG
Organism: Polypterus senegalus; assembly: GCF_016835505.1. Classification (NCBI taxonomy): domain Eukaryota; kingdom Metazoa; phylum Chordata; class Cladistia; order Polypteriformes; family Polypteridae; genus Polypterus; species Polypterus senegalus. The sequence goes on along the minus strand of NC_053171.1, from coordinate 66,764,098 downwards.
AATTGAGTTTAGTTTTGTTAAGTTTGACTTGATTGTATGGAATGTTACATGCTTTTAATGCATTCAATAAAAGATTTAAAAAATAGGCATCAGACTGTTTATTCTTGCTTTTTCATACATTGTATTGTATACAGTGTCTGTGCATTGTAATGTTTTCACGCACCTTGGAATACAAACTACACAGTCAGCATCAATTTTAAATGTGCTATGCTCTGTACAAGAAGCTTACTACGCCCACAATGTGTCATCTTGCATGTTCTCCTTTCCTTATGTAAAATTGATGCTGTCAATGTACTTTTTGTAAAGACGCTTTGCTGCTCTCAGACACTTGGCACACTTTGATGTTGGCTGCTACCTTTGTATTGCAAGTGGTGCTGCTTTCTCAAGTTACCATACACTGCATTCCCAACAATTTAAGCAAATGCAAGAAAAAAACTTTCTTTGCTTTTGTTTGTATCTACCATGAAACAGTGCATGCAGGGGACTTTGTACATTCACCAACATTTCAGTATAGCTGCTTAAATCATATTTTTTCAATAAGGTACTCATTCATGGCCAAGTTGCATGTTTCATTCATCCTTCTGTCTTCAGAAAGAAGAGTTCTGTTCCGTATGGAATTTTCATACATTGTATGCTCTGCTGAATTTGTGAAAACTCTGAAAGCAGGCTGCTTCTCTCACAACTCACTCTGTCCACAGTTTGTGATCTCATGTGTTCTCCTTTCTACATGTCAGATTAATGATGACAGTATACTTTGTAATCCAAGTTCTTTGAAACCATTGCAGTGCAATATCATGTGGGTTTATACACCTTTTTTTAAGAAAACTGAAATAACTGGAGCACCGATAGTTTTTAGATTAGTCTAATAAATTATTACATGTATTGAAACAATATGAGTGATTTTAAGTTATTTTTTTCTGTGGTTATTGGATCATTGTCTGGGGGAAAGAGAAACAATTTACACAGAGAAAAGTGTGAGCTAGAGGAGGGAGACAGTGATTCACACATGGGTACCATCGTTCAATGTTGATGCTTGTGGCGGTAATCTGTTGTGTAAACATGTTTTCAGAAAAGAATTTTAGAGTTACAACAATATGGGCCTTTGTTGTGCACTAAATTAGCAAACACTAAGAAGGAACAGAAGCATGACATGCACACTGAGGAAATAAAGATTTTAAAGCACAATCCCAACTGGTGTTGGCCGCAACACTTCTAGTGTTTGCTTTTTCAGACATACAATATAAACCAGGGGTGAGCAATGTCAGTCCTGGAAAGCTACAGTGGCTGCAGGTTTTCGTTCCTTGCCAATAACAACTTATTTAATTTCATGGCCTGTTAGCGTTTGCCATGTTAGGTTGTTCTTATATCACAGATTTTTTAGAGTATAATGTAAATTATAGTATAAATAAATCAAAGTAAATAAAATTTGATCTGGCTTTTATATAAGTAACATATAAATGTTTCTTATGTAAAGACCATCACAAAACATAATCAGAAAAAGGACTTTGCACGATACGTTGGAGAGCTCTGTAAGCCGTGCTGCGTCATTGGAGGACAGGTGTGGGGCAGACTGACTGTCAGGATGACGCCCAATCCTCTTAGTGCATCCAAATGGTGCCATCTTTCGCCTTTACTCATAGTGCAGCTGTGTTCTTATATGTGAGTCGACATTTCTTGTCGGGGGTGCTTCTGTTCTCTTTCTCTGATGTAGCACCCTTGTCCTCATCAGAGTTCACTGCTGTTATAGCACGTCTTTATTTGAAAACAGCAGTGTCGGATCAGAGCGTCAACGCGACGGAGAGAATAAAACTGAATAAAAAAAAAATAAACGCTAACCTTTACATTTACACCGGCTGTTACAGACTGAAATCATATTTATGTTTTTTTTTGTAAAGTAGTAACAATAAGAGTAGCTCAGTACTTAAACAATTCATTTTGAGACACTGGGATGTTTGAACCGGCGACCCTTTGGACAGGAGTCAGCAATTCTTACCGCTGTACTACCACAGAAGTTGCGACAATAAGCCACACTAACCCAATTTCTTTTTCTTCGGTTATAGTCTTGAATAGAAGCACACTTGTTCAGTTCTACTTGTACCTTTTGTGAAAGTGTTTATTTGATATTTGGACTTCAGTCTTCACACATTATACGCTTCATGTCTACATTTTGTCGTTAGATGAAAAATGTTTGCCTTTTAGGTATGTGTTCGACATTTCTTGCATTTTCTGTCATCCTACACTTACATAGATCTTTGTAGACACGGAACCCCACGTGAAATACATGTGTTCCAAATAATGATACATTTTCCTACACAGCTCTAGGTACTACTTCACTCCCTGATAAACAAGGCTTGAGCTGGAAGAGCGATTTTTGCCGTTTCTGTGCCGGTGGGAAGATGTGATAGTAGGCTGCTTGCTGCTTTTGCTTATCGGCACATTCACAAGACAAAAGACGCTGACAGGTGTGAGCGGATTTAGGATGGGCTGGATTTACGAGTTTTTTCATAAGGTTTGGTAATTCTAATGTTAATATGTCACTGTGCTCTGTGCAAATATACTGTATTTTCTACTTACATGCACAGTTGACACAGAGCCAGATTTAGCTCAGGGTTTCGCCATATAAGAACTGCTAGGCAAGCATTATAAGACAAGACAGTTTGGGGCAACTGCAAAGTGAGCAGTCAGACTGAGGACTGTTGTATACTATTTTTGTCTGTCAAAGTCAGCATGAAATAGTATCCTGTTTTGCCTTGTTTGGAATGGCATAATTCACCTAAGTGGAGGCCTGCACATGAAGAAAGAGTATAAAGCCTTGGAACATTGCCGGCACACCTTTGAAGCCGACAGGCAGATGGAAGATAACGTCATCCAATCCTGAAGATCCTTCCAAAGCAGCTACAAAAATGGCAGGCTCTACACATCAGGCCCCCACTCCCGAACTGGGTTCTTGCTATTGGCTTCCTTCATCTGTTATGCAGCGTAAGCTGTCCTTAAACAAAGCTAAGTTGTTTCTCCTATGTGATTTCTTACCACCGTATCATTAAGGGAGGGGTATCCTTTTTTTATATTATATCCATATAGATTCGGGTTATGTAACATGCCACAATTACAAAATAACTCATTCCAACAAGTGAGTTAATGCCTCCTGCTGGATACACTCACACCCAGTCTTTTGTTGCATCATCAAAACCAAACTGACCAATCAGATTGCTCTGAGGGATGGGACACACAGAGGTTAATGTTTAGTAGATAATGAGGAAGCCATGTCCTCCGGGGTTGGTAGGAGAATCAACACAGTAGTTTACTGCAATATTTCTCATGGTGATATATCATCTATGCCAGAACAGTATAACTTTCTATGGACAATCTAAATTTTTAATAAGTTTATATAAGTGATTTGAGGTGTATTTACACATAGATTTAGCCTCCAAATATCCATACAAGTGTTATTCATTCAGATTGTACTGGGCTTATTGACTTCTGTATGATCTGAACAACAAAGTCTTTTGATTTGTAAAAGTCCAGAGAGGAAATTAAGTAACAGGGTTAGAGCTAAAGAATAAGGAATTGCCAGAACTTCCCATGTCTATAGTGGTAAAAAAAAGAAAGTGATAGCAGAAGAAACACATTGAAAATCTTGTTTAATAGGATAATAAATCAGGTCCCCACAGCATCTTCCTGCTGCTGTCAGTCTGGCTTCATGGTTTAGCATTTGAGTGTTGCTGTAATAGATGTATTCAAGCCTACCAACCTTTGGATATTTTCTCCAAACTAGAAGAAACAGAAAGAAAACTCCGTGGCAGAGAAGCTTGCCGCTTTCATGTTGTACCAGAGAATATTCTGGCATTGACATTAAGTTTCTTCTGCTGTTTGTACTTAACAAAAGAGACATGCATTAAAACTCAGTCATGATGTTCTCTAGTGTTAGTGTGTTTATCCTATGCCTGAAGGCCTAAAGCCAGACCAAAAAACAAAGCCATGCACACCTATCTCATAAAATACACGATACTGTTGCCAGTTTGGAAAGGTTACCAAGGATGATAGCTGTGCTGGTGCCTACCCTGATCATCATCCTTGACCTTGCGCTTAATCAAAGGTTCAAACAATCCATTTCTGCAGTCCTCTGTCTTCAATATCAGCACCTTCTCCTGTTCATTGCCTGACAAAATTGTTACTAGCCTCTATCTTGGTCTCTTTGTTTCCATTCTGTTCTCAAGAGCTGCTTTGTGTTCTTGGTGACAGGGACAGCCCCAATTTAATGCAGTATGTCCCAATAAATAACTGAATAATATGAAAATGTCTCTGATTTAAAAGGCTACCCATCTAATAAAATGTTGCTCTACCAAAAAAAATCCTTCCAATATATTTAGAACAGCACATACGAAATTCCAACCCTCATAAACCCACCTCTTCCCTCCTTCGATCTAATAAACTTATAATATTGAGATCAAAACTGTGATGGGGAAGCAAAATAAAGAACTATTGTTAAATCTGACTAGCATTGCAAGGATGACTAAGAAGCAGACAAACACAGACAGCACTGCCATTTATTTGTTTCCATTTTGGGCATTTTCTGCAACCTGTGTGCTTGTGAAAGTGCTTTTTGCATGTCCTGATCCCTCATTGATGATGATGAGATAAATCATCAATTAAACAAATGAGTAAGGGCTTTATGTGTGGACATACATGCTACACAAATGTCTAGGTTTGGGACTTTATAAATCTCGTCACCCTATAATTTACCACCAGAGTGCCACATTCACCTGAAATCCGTAATGCCATACATTTCTGATATTCTTTTTGTCATAACTGAATAACTTTGCAGGTCACATTTCATGAACATTATCATGGCCAGACCTGCTCAAGCACAAAAGGATTAGGTGCAAAAGTGTTTTATTTATTTATTTTTGATTGTTAACTGGAAGTTGCAAATTGTCCCTGTGTAAGAATATAATGGTTTTGGTTTACACGTTTGTGTGTGTGTGAGTGAAAGTGGTCCCTGTGATGGACTAGATTCCTATCCAGGCCCAATCCTGGTGAGATAGCCTTTGGCACTAGCAACTCTGAAATGGATGGGGAAAGCTCTAGAGCGAACTTACTAAACTCCGTCCATTGAGGGCTACTCTGCCTGCACAGTCCTGGAACGAACCTGACTATATATTTTGTAACTTGTTTTGTTCACTATTGATCTTCTGAAGCTTTTTGTCTGTCCTCAAGAATTACAAAGTATATTTATTATTGTACAAGGCCTGCTAATTGATGGCCTTTATGATCATCTGCATCCAGATCTGAAATATTTCTAACTTATTTATTATTATTTTCTTAGAAAGATTCAAATAGTCATATAAAAGGGTTTAAACAATTTTGTATCAAATATTGTCTTAAACTGTTATCCATGATGAGCAAATCTTGAATAAACAGCAGGCGATCTTCTCATTTTACCCCCCCTAGTTAGATGCATGCGTATATTATATATCACCTCTCATTATTCTTCATGACATAGTTCTTGCCTAAACCATATGATATATCAATCAGTTTATTCACTTTTATCTGAAGATACCAAGCTCTATACGAAGACCACTCCTGGAATGAACCTGCTTTATAGCACATCAGTCTACCATCATCCTATAGCAAGGCACAGATAAATATGTAGTGATAATTACAATAGTGAGATCACCAGGGGACTCGTGCATAACGGCATGCATAGAATTCGCGCTAAGACATGGATAACAGACAAAAGTGGAAATGTGCATATGCACAAAAAATCCAGATGCATAAATTTGTGCGTACGCCAACTTCTACGTTCTTCCGCTACATAAATCCCGGTCTACACGAAATGTAACGCTCGTGCACATGCCTGCCGCCCCTCCCAGACTCCACACAGAATTATGTCTCTTTGAATATGCAAAGCAATATAAATAGTCCCTTATGTTTTGCGTTCTGTGAAAAGACAGTGGCAAAAGCAGGGGGAAAAAAGAATTTCAGTGAACAGCAAATAGAGGCAAGGAGAAACTTCCTTTTTGTTGGTTGAAGCAGTGATATAAATATCAAAAGGAAGTTGATTGAGTGACAGAGTGGCGGAGAAGTTCGAAAGATCAAGTTCAGAAAGTCACACAGTGCCCAAAATAAGAAGTGGTCAGATATCAAAGTTGCTGTGAAAAAGCAAGTCTTAGCCCACTGTCTGAGTGTGGAAGCATATTAAGAGTACAGAGAAAAGGAAAAACTGGTTCACAGTGGGGGAAAAAAAGTTTGAAATTTCCACTTTAGTCATGTAGTTTATTTTGTCATTAAAGTAGAACGTCATAAACTTCATCTTAAAATCATTTAATTTAATAGTTTCTCAAATCCCATCGTAACTAAAGTAGCACGTTAAGTGCTTCGTATTGTATATGTTATTCTATGTAGTCTATGTTTGCTTCTTAAACAGGCTTTCTCTTCTGCCGACAGGACACAGAATACATTACATTCATGATATTACAGCTCTCTGAACAATTTAAATATTAAGATGTATACGTGATATCATTTTCATAATGACAACAATTAAAACGTATTAAACACAGGGACACGGTAGCGCAGTATTAGCGATTAGCTGGCACCCTGTCCAGAGAGTGATCCTGCCTCCCTCAAGATGCTTGCCGCACCGTGCGCGACCTTTGATGAAATAATTTACAACAACAGTACTATCTCTCTCAAACATACTAACCAAGTCCTGTTCATGCTTTTCTTTCTCCAAGTAACTCATCGCCACACGATCAGCTCTGTAACAGATGCCAAGCCATCTGTAAGGTTATAACACAGATTCTTCAAAACTTTATGGAACATTGAAATATCTTCGTAGTACATGTTTAATTATTCCATCCATCTATCCATCCAGGGTCTCTCCAATCCTAGCAAGCATACAGCACGAGGCAGGAACAATCCCTGAACGGTTTGCCAGCTCATCGCCACCACTGTTCACCATGTCCTCACATGTTTAATTATTAACAATATACATTATTTTAATGAACTTTAAAACTTCTCTGTATCATGTAATAAACATGCTTTACTGCATTTCATCTTAAAAATGATATCAAGAGCTCCAAGAAGATAGCATTTGAAATCTAAATCGACTTAAAAGCCAGTCATCATCATATGTAAATACGTGCTTTATAAAGTGGCACAGGTTGTGCAGTATTATAGTGCAAGTTTACAGTGAGGTGATTGCACTTATAAGTTCAAACAGTTCTACCAGGAACACTTGATGTATTACTTGAGTGTGTTTATAGTTCTTTGGAGGAAACTGTTTCTGAAGCACGAGGTCCCTACAGGAAAGGCTCTGAAGCATTTGCCAGACTGTATGGAAGCTGTTCAAATAGAATGTACGCATGCCAAACTGGAACAATAGCACTGCTTTGCCGCTGGGTGTCGCCAGTTTGCAAAACTGAGCGGAGAACTTGCATATGCCAGGGATTGAGCTGGCGTGAAAATGTGCATGGCTTTATGGCAAGTTTAGTTTTTATACATCGCGATGTGAGAGTGGAAACGGGCATACACAACATTTTTGTGCATATGCACCGTTTATACATGAGACCCCAGCTCCTCTAAAGAAGCGTGACTTCTTCCCAGTTAAGTTTATTTATTTCATAGTGCTAAGTCAATAGCCATGGAGCAGTACTGGATCGTCATCATCAGGCTTTATGTTTCACATCTTTGTATAAATTATCACTGACCTAAAAAAAATTATTTTGACCTTGTTTTAGGAATTTTAGTATTCAGAATATCTCATGGGCATATTTATTTGGGTGCTTGATACGTTTTTTACAATGTTGAAAATTAGTAGTGTTCATTTGCTATTCCTTTTTTTTTTAAAAATGGGTGCCAGCATTTTAAGAAGTTCTTATTGACAGTTGCTATTTAATCTAAAAACATATCTGCATTCATTCTTTGTTTTAGAGTTCTATGTTACAAATATTATTGCTCTGCTTTTTGACTCTAATTTGGGTTTTTAATTTAATATTGGGCCTGTTTCCTTTTAATTTTTTGGTTAGCAAACTTTCCCACACTGTTTTTCTAACTACAGTTCTTAAAACATTTCCTGAATAGTGTTGATTAGTGAATTTCGTCAAAGCATTGTCTAATTTTCTTTGTTCGCATTCTCCCTTCTTCATCAAATTATTTACTGATAATTCGACTGGTTTAGGAGAACTGTTTTCCCCAGAGCCCCATAATGCTTTGTGCATCATCCCCTGGAGCTGTAACAACCAACATTGGATGGGATCGACCCTGGGTATAAAAGGCTGATTATTTGCATTACAGACTCTTAGTTAGTGGTAGAATAGATAAGTAAATAATGCAGGTTCTTAAAATTGTAAACGAAGGAACCTGACACACCCCCATACAGGAGACTCTATGTAATGAAAGATGTATTACTATTTACAAGATGTTTCTAGCAGAAAAGTGCAAAGCTTCTGTACAGACAGTTTGGAAAGCCCTCCGTGAGACTTTTAAAAAAAATAGAACGAGCCAGCACCTTCAATTATGACATGCCACTTTGAATTTTCTGCCTTTAGAAAACCTACATATTTTTTTCTGACTTTTCTTTAGGATTTCAGCATTTCTACTTTGTTTTGATTAAATATATGATTGCACATCTCTGACTGTGTTCTTTCTTCTTTGATCTCACTGAGGCACGGTGGTGCTGCTGTCTCACAGCTCTGGTCACCTTATTGGCCACAATAATCAGTCCAGTTTTGTTGACAGATGTTTCCCTAGCCCTTAGGGACACTTGGAAAAGATGATTGTACCCTTATAACTTCTTTCAGTTAGTCCTTCCCCATTGACTTCAATGCATTTTGCCAAATTCCACGATATTCGTGAATATTTCTCCAAAGTCGAGATGAAGAGAAGACCGTAGAGTTCGGTCGTCACTAGTCCTGAGCACTGTTTGCCCAAATGTTTGTTTTTTTTGGCCTCTGACACTTTTTTGACCTACTGACATCTCCTGATTCCTATTCCTGTCAAAGCCCCTGCAATCTCATGCAGTCAGTAAATTGGACAGCATTCTGGACTTTCTCAAAAAAGTGAAAGATATTCTGAATGAAACATTGCCAGTGCTTGACTCTGTCAGTCACACTTTTATCTACCTAAAGTACCTTCCATAATATTTGGGACAAAGACCCATTTCTCCTTGATCCCCACCCCCCATGCTCCACAGTTTTAAATTTCAAATCAAACAATTCAGGTGTGATTAAACTGTACATTGCAGACTTTCATTTAAGTGGACTTGCAGACATTTCTGTCACGCCATGTAGAAATGGCAACACTTTTTCTGCATGTCCCCCCATTTTAGGGCACCATAATGTTTTGGTCATGGCAATGGCAGGTCTGTTAAAGTCATCAGGTTTAGGACTTTGTCTCCAATCCCTTGCATGCAATGTCTGCTTGAAGTCTGTGATTCATAGACACCACCAGGTGCTGAGGATCTTCTCTGGTGATGCACTGCTAAGGCTTTAAAGCAGCCATCTTCAGCTTCTGCTTGTTTCAGGGGCTTGTCCTTTTAAAGTTTTCTTTTCAGCATATGGAAGGCCTGCTGAATTGATTGAAAGCGGATGACTGGTCTGGCCATTCAAGAATTTTCTTTTTTTTTTTTTTTGAAGTTTTATTAATTTTATTGCAATCATTCCATTCAAATCAATCAATTTTTACAAAAAGTAAAATTGAGTTAAGAACAAGTCGACCCCCACCCCTGAGAGAGAGAGCAAGAAAAACGGCATAAAATTTAAGGCTTATAAACATACCCAAGAATTTTCCATTTTTTAGCTTTGAAAAACTCCTTTGTTGTGCTAGCAGTATGTTTGGATCATTATCTTGTTGTAGGGTTATGAAGCGCCATCCAGTAAGTTTTGAGGCATTTCCTGGAACTTGAGCAGTTCAGATGCTTCTGTACACCTCAGAATTCACTATGCCACTGCTGTCAGCAGTTCCACAATCAATGAAGACTAGTGTTCAAGTATCTGTAGCAGCCATACATGTTTAACAGATGAGGTGTTCTGCTTTTTATCTTTTTTTGGACTTTTTTATCTCCACACTTTGTTCTTGCCATCACTCTGATGCAGGTTCATCTTAGTCTTGTCTGTCCACAAGACCTTTTTACAGAATTCAGCAGGCTCTTTGAAGCCCTTTTTAGCAAACTGTAATCTGTCTGTCCTCTTTTTGTGTTTAACTAGTGGTTTGCATTTTGCAGTGTGGCCTCTGTGTTTCTGTTCGCAAAGTCTTCTGTGGATAGTCATCTCTGAAACATCCAAATCTGCCTCCTGAAGACTGTTTCTTGTCTGTTGGACAAACAATTTGGGCTTTTGCTTTACCATAGTGAGGATTCTTCTGTCATGACCAGTGGATTCTTTCTTCTTAATGATTTTCCAGAGAGTTGATTTAGGTCATCCTAAGGTTTTATTGACATATCTAATGGTTTCATTCTTGTTTATTAGCCTCATAATAGCTTCTTTGACTTTCATTGGCACAGCTCTTGTCCTCATGTTGAACAATGGCAACTGCAGAATTCACAGGGTAGAAGCAAGCCGAGGAATCTTACGAAGCCATGAAACACACCTGAGGAATCTCAAACACCTGGGGCGCCAATTATTGTGCCATGAAATGGGGAACCATATAAACAATGTGTCATTTCATTATGGCGTGACTGAAATGTATACAAATCCCAACTTAATTAAAAATCTGCAATATGCACTTTAATCACATCTAAATTGGAGCAAAGGGGCAAATCACAGAGAAATGTGTCTTTGACCCAAGCATTATGAATATCTATCTATCTATCTATCTATCTATCTATCTATCTATCTATCTATCTATCTATCTATCTATCTATCTATCTATCTATCAAAAAGCCAAGCAAAATGACACCTTTTATTGGCTATCTATCTATGTGTTTGTTTATGTTATTCCTGTGAATTTTATTGTTTTGATTTTTCTGGCATTATTTTTATTCCTGTCTGATTAGTTTGATGCCAGGACAAAGGAATGACTTATTGGTTTAGAGTGGGGTTGTTTTTAGTGTCAGTTATACATTGTCACTTAGAGCGACTCAGATGCTGGGTGCTTTCTTGTTGCACAGCCAACCACGTTTTGTTCAACTGCTGGATTCCAACAATGAAAGATGCTGAATTTTATGTTTGGCTTTTGTATTCACTGTGAAAGGCACTACATAAAATTAAGCTTTGTAAAGAATCTGGTGGTATTTTGAACATCCCAGTATACTTAAAGTGTTGTTAACTTTGCTATGCTTATGCTAACCATGGATGGTTCCATTTAAATGAAGTAATGATTGTGTGACAGTCAAATTAAAGCTATTGCTTTTATAACTTGTTGTCATTATAATTTTAAGGAAAGATCTGCATGGTGAGGAAGCAGTTAAGGAGCTGAGCGTTGATGAAATTGTTGTATTTATAACAGGATCAGCTCATTTTTTGAACCTTTGTTTAGGTAGGTTACTTAAGGACGGGTTTAGCCTTAGCTATATGAGTCACTGTGACTTTATTATCCATTCAGATGTCACATACACATCAGCCTCTCTCCCTTGTGTTTAGCGGATGAGAATTTCATCAAATTGTGTTTGTCCTGCAGGGTAAATCTACACAACCATTTGCACCATTGCTGTACTGGAAAGATGCCTTTTCTCAATCTAGTTCTATTAGCACCCCAGTGGTCATGTCTGGTATTAGATGTAGATTTTTGCTGGCAGCAAGTCTTTTCAATTACTGACACATGTATAGATACTGGTGCCAGAGAAGCTTCCAGAAACATTTGCCAATGAAAACTTTTTGTGCATCTTGAGTGTCAACCTCCTGCCTTTTCTGGAGCCAACTCGCTACTTGTTTAGAGGGTTTTATTTTAGCAGAAAAACAACAAGATGGAAAGTTCAAGAAAGTTCAAATCTCTAACTGTTTTTATTTGAATCTTTAATTATGTGTATCCCTGTATGCGAATTGATCTTTGTGTTGTATGCAAAGCATAATCATCCATCAGTCTGTTTTGTTAGATTACTTATCCCACTTGTTATAGCTAAAAGCCAAAGCCTAAATGTATAATTATGAAAATAAATAAAGTCGTAAGGACCTTTAGCCTAGTCATTTATGAAGTAAGACCTGGCAAGTTTCCCTTTTTATTTTCCCAACAGGATTATGTTTCCTGTTCTCATTTGCCCCTCGTTTTCCGTTAGCATTTTGATGTGGTGTATTTGTCTTTAGCCTCTTCATTTAAATAATATAGTTTGGTATGCTAATAAAATTCTTAAAATGGCCTTAGTCACTTTTAGCCTTTCTGTCTAATATATGAAGTTCCCTTTTTACTTTGTGACAAAGATAAAGCATTCACCACTAACAAACATGAATAATTTCTACTGCTATGCAGTAGGTGGTACTGTATAGACCCATACTTCTGCATTTATTTATGTGCATCTTCTTCTGCTTTAAATGCTTCCCAAATGGCTGGATGTGATATCTGATCAAACCTGAAAACTAAAAAAACAACCTTGTTTATGGTGCAGTTTGTAACCTAAGAAGAAGAGGTTAAATAGTATTTGCCACCAGCTACATTTCTGATACTCTGCATGCTGTTAAACTATCTCATGTTGGTGAGAAGCCACACTGGCACATTTATTATGGAACTGTTTACACACTTAGTGTATGTCTGTAACATATGGGGAGAACAAAGAAGATTGAAAATAAAAGAATATCTGCAAACAAGAAATCGGAACAGAGTGTATTTAATTAATACTCATTATTATTTTTTTATAGTAATGGTATTTCTTTACAAAGCCCTAAGTAATGATTTATTTTGAAGTACACTTACTCGTTCCTCTACTCAAGCAAGCACAGCCAGCTTGCACATTTCTATACTTAAACGTTGGTTGTAAAATCCGGTAAGTTGATCCAGGGCTCTCAGTCGTGTTTCCTGGGGTTGAAGGCATTCTTGTCTCTTCATAAAGTTGTTTTTTTTTTTTTGTTTTGTTTTTTTTAAAGATGTGTGGGCTGTTAGAGAAGATGAGTAGGGGAAAAAATATAAGGTGATGTGTTCTCAGACTTAAGTTTATTGCAAGTTTGAATTGACATTAAAGTAGCTTGTGAAAATGAAGTAGAGCCAAATTGTCTTCCATTGAATGTAAACTTCAGAATTCTGTCTATTTTTGCAGGTGCATTTGCAAGACCAAATTGGGTGAAATGTCCACCCTGACACAGCACACTGTGGTTAAGTACTTGCCAGGCATTACCATATTTTAGGAAAATGCTCAAAGACTAGAGAAAAATTATTTGAACTTAGCATAATAAAAGGTACTTAAGACATACATTCTGAAAAAGTTGAAGTGCAAGTTTGCGTTTCTATGAATACTTTAATTTTGCTCCAGCGGGATTGCGCTGTGTGATGCTGGCAGCAGGGTAGATGTGTGTTCAGGAAATGCCTGCTGGACTTTGCATGTGCCTAGTCAAAGAGTGAATGCCCTCATAGCCACCTACCACTGCAAAGTAACAATGAATGCATTAGCTCCAAGAAAGGGTATCCTGAGATAAACTATCTATAGGAAGTTCAGGGAACATATTGGCTTGTCCGGCTGAAGCATGTTGAGGGTGCTCTCATGCACACACGAGGTTACCTTGCAGTTTGATGCAGGCTTTGCACAGGTTGGGCGTAGCACGTACGTGTGACATGCCTCGTTGTCTAGAATTGGAGGAAGGGAGTCTGCGTATACTGGGTTCATGTCCAAATGTCTGTTAATGATGTTTTCATTGGATATCCACGTTTAAGCCAGTTCTATGGCACTATTAGTATTAGTCTTGTATTTTACTTGCACTGAGTCTCATTTAAATGTGTATCCGGTCAAACTTGTGTGTGTAAATCAGAGACCGTGGGTCCTTTCTTCTGACCACATTGTGATGTTCCTGTACACAGGATGTATGGCGAGTGTTTTTGATGTCTGCCTCATGTTTACAGTCGGGCATGAATCATATGGTATTCTGTAAACCACATTCTGTGTCTCTGCTGCTGTTTTCTTGAATTTAGCATTAAAAAGGACTGTGCAGAAAGTGTTTGTAGGCCTGTTCGCTACTTTGAAGCCTGCTCTGGACAGGATATGTGCTGTACCTTGTGATACCCCATGATGATAAGGAAGTGTGTACCAGGTGGGATGGGAGGTCAGGTTAGAGTAGGTTGTTTGCTTGGGTCCCTAGTGTCTCCTATATAAGCATTGTCTGATGAATGTGTTTGGGTAGCTGTTTGATGTGAACAGTTGGTAAAGATAGCACCTTTCATTCTCTTTAGTCTTCTTGGTATTATAATGTGTATGACCTCTTTTGAATAGTGTTTTAACAGAGCTCCATTTATGTGATGACGGGTGATTGCAAGCAAAGTGTAATATTTTGTCTATATATCTTTTCTTACAATAAACACCTGTAATATGGGTGGCATCGTTCCCTCTTTAAATGTATATGTCCAAGAAATTGATATGTCAATTTATTTCTTTTTCCATAGAAAACTGGATCGCAGAGAATATTGTGTTAATGTGGTTATGTAAATTGTTCAGCTGTTCACTTTTTAATATGATGAATGTGTCGTCAACATAGCGTATCCAAAGTTTGGGTGTATACTGAGTTAGAGCTATGCTTTCAAATCGCTGCATTACTAGTTCCTCTAAGAGTCTTTATCATTGTGATCCCATTGTCATACCTTCTTTTTGTTTGTAGTATTTCCCATTAAAATGAAAGTGATATTTCTGGCATAGTGAAACTGAGTGCATTACATTGTTCATGCCGTTATGTTGGGGTCGTTATTTAGCTTTGTTTGTAGAGTTTCTGTGGCCAGATGAGCTGGAATTATGGTATACAGTGACACATTATCAAATAAAGACCATGATCTCATCTTCAGCGATGAATACATTTTTCAGACGCTGCAATGCCATCTCAGCGCTATTAACAAAGTATTCTGAATTGTATGTTAAATGTTTGGACATTTGAAAAAGTCCTTCAGATAAGTTACAAGTTGGGCCACCTTTTAGGCTGATAACCAGTCTAAATTTAACACTAGAATTGCCAAAGCCTACGAAAAAACTCGTAAATCCGGCCCACCTTAAATCCCTTCACACTTCTCAGTCAGCATTTTTTGTCTTGTAAATGTGCTGATCAAGACAAGCAGTAATTAGCCTATTATTACATCCCCCACTGCCTCAGAATGGACACAAAGTTCTCCCTATTCCAGCCTTCATTATCTGGGAGTGAAGTGCTGGAGTTTTAGAATGGAAATAATAGATTCTTATTTAGAACGCCTGAATTTCCTGTGTGTTCCGTTTCTACAATAATCTGTGTAAGCACATCGTTTAAACAGAAAAATGTTTCATATTTTAGTAATAAATGACAAAATGTGGACATAAACTATATAATGTGTGAAGCCTGAAGTGCAATGATCAAATAACACATAGGTACTGTATATATGCTATTTGGAATTATTCATTTTATGACCTGTATAGTACATTTCGGAAACATTGTGGCATGGATGAAATATTGTTCATACTGTATTATTCATATTCATTCGCGTTCCTCCTTGCGCTTGTAATCAGTGACCGTGTTTTTTTTTTTTTCCCCCCGATCTTGCCTAGTCTGCACAGGTCTCTAGGACATGCAGAGGAAAGAATATTCCTCTGCAAGGTGAGCCATGAACGCTCTTCTTTTCTCAGTGGTCCCCGTACATGCCTTACACAGTACATGTGCGTTGATCACTGCCAAGTCAAGCTTGTTATGGCACAAGCAACCGGCCACCTGTGTGCTTCTGCTCGCACTGAATAATGTCATCGCAGCAGAGGGAAAAAAAGAAAGAGACAAATATATGTGACATTTTGAAGAAATCATTTTATAACCTGAATAGTACCAATCAGAAAACATCATTGCACTAATGCAATATGATTTGAAAACGAACAGATAGGGTATAAATTTATGTTACTTGTAAAAGTTAGCTTTTTTCAGTTTTATTCTCTGTCATGTTCATGCTCTCCCTCCCCTTCTGATCTGACCCTAACTAACAGCGCCAGCATAAATTTACACTCGATCTGACTGTGTTCGTTTTCAAATAATATTGAATTAGTGTGATGATGTTTTCTGATTGGTACTATTCAGGTTGTTGTTATTCTGGAGCTTATTCAGAGTGGTGTTGACTCAGTTAAAGGTGGTTTTAGTTGGGTTGCTTGTTACTTATTGTTAGTAAGTAGTGATGTCCAAGAGCATTTCTACTTTTACTATGATATATTGTTCTTTGTCTAATACAACTGTTGCACCTCCTTTGTCAACTGGTGTGATAACAATGGTGTTATCATTTTGTAGAGACCTTAAAGCCTTCTGCTTTATTTTTTATAGAGAAACCTGTACCATTGGACATCTTGCATTTATGTGGCTGGCCACGACACACCTTATTTCTTGTGCTTTGTCTGATGGTATCTTTTCGGTTTGTTATATGTGTTCCAGGGAGCCTAGCAAGTTATGTTGGATGCGTCATTGTGATTAGCTTTAGACCTCTGGTGAGAATGGTTTGTTTTGTGGTGGACAGCTCTCTGCTGAAGAAATTGTATACCCTGGATTGTGGTTTATTAGTATTCATATTCTCAGTGTGTGTATTCCATTTTTTAAGTTTATTCCATTGATATTTTGAATTTTTGTTACTTTTGTAAGCTTTGTCCTGGATGTACATAGCCTATTCCCTATTCATCTGTAACCATCTGTCCACATGTTGTAAGAAATATGGATCATTGTTTCAAATTTGTACATTGTTAGTTTGCGGTGTGTTTCTGTTATCAAACACTTGCTACAAGAATACAGGAACACTGCAATGCGGTTAGAAAAAAAGGACCTATGGTTTCAGATTTACAAACATACAAGTTTGACCAGACGTACATTAAATGGTATTCAGCTCAAGTAAAATTCAAGGCTGATACTAAAAGTGCAAGAGAACTGGCTGAAACATGGCTATCCAATGAAAATGCCATTAACAAACATTTAGATATGAACCCAGCATAAAGTATGCAGGCTTGGAAAGAAGAACATACACATATAAATGAGGCCCTGTCCACACCGGCGTTCAGATCTTGGTTAAATGAATACGCCCTCAGCGACCAATGTAGGTTGCGTTTTGTATTGGAGCTTAATTAACTTCAGTATGACGTTACATTTGCATTCATTTGCCTCTGGTAAACATTAGCCTGCAGTCCAGATTGTAGTTTTGTGTGTTTTGTTATGGGGGCAGTTATCAGGGGGCAATGTCAGGCAGTTCAGAGTGTTGTTAACCTTTGGGGTTCAAGGTTCATCGTGTGTATAATCTATGAAGAAATACTACGATTTCTGCCTCAGTTCTTCAAATCCTATCGGATGTCAGTTTTGAGTTTTAATTGCCTGCAGCAGCTGGTACAAAACCTTATTACACACCGGTCGACCAATATGCAAATCAGTGTTAGCCCTGAAGAGATGTCTGTCACCTTGAAGTAAGCATATATACAAACAGTACACTCGTATATTAATAATCCATAGTAGCGTCATTAACACAAACCTACAAACTGTTTCATGTTCGCCATTATTTTTATGATAATGTATGTAAATGTGTGTCTATGTGTGTGTATATACACATATACACATGTATGTATGTAGATATGTATGCATACTCTCACCACATGAGACCGGGCATTGTCGTGTATCAGGAGGAACCTAGGACCAACTACACCAGCATAGGGTCTGACAATGAGTCCAAGGATTTCATCTCAATACCTAATGGCAGTCAAGGTTCCGTTGTCTAGCCTGTAGAGGTCTCTGCGTCCCTCCATGAATATGCCTCCCCAGACCATCACTGACGCACCACCAAACCGGTCATGCTGAACGATGTTACAGGCAGAATGACATTCTCCACGGCTTCTCCAGACCCTTTCACGTCTGTCACATATGCTCAGTGTGAACCTGTTCTTATCTGTAAAAAGCACAGGGCGCCAGTGGTATTCTATGGCAAATGCCAATCGAGCTCCACGGTGCCTGGCAGTGAGTACAGAGCCCACTAGAGGACGCATTCATTGTTACTTTCCACCCTCGTGAAGTCTGTTTCTGATTGTTTGGCCAGAGACATTCACACCGTTGGCCTGCTGGTAGTCATTTTGTAGGGTTCTGGCAGTGCTCATCCTGTTCCTTCTTGCCCAAAGGAGCAGATTCCAGTTCTGCTGATGGGTTAAGGACCATCTATGGCCCTGTCCAGTAACTGCCTGTCTCCTGGAATCTCCTCCATGTCCTTGAGACTGTGTTGAGAGACGCAGCAAACCTTCTGGCAAGGGCACATATTGAAATCATTCAGTCAGTCATTGCATCAGAAAAAAAAAAAATTTAAATGTAGAGATGTCCGGTAATTGAAAGGAACTACTCTGGGTATTTCTCTCCTAGGAGTTTTGTTTTGCCAATGTGCTCGCATCGTTTGTGCATTAGCAGCTAAATGACTGTCTTTGTTCAGAGGTTTCTGTATATGTGTGTGTGTGTATATGTATGTATGAATGTATGTATATATATATATATATATATATATATATATATATATATATATATATATATATATATATATATATATATATATATATACATATAAATATATAAAATATATATATATATATATATAAAATATACAGTTAGGTCCATAAATATTTGGACAGAGACAACTTTTTTCTAATTTTGGTTCTCTACATTACCACAATGAATTTTAAATGAAACAACTCAGGTGCAGTTGGTGCAGACTTTCAGTTTTAATTCAGTGGGTTGAACAAAAAGATTGCATAAAAATGTGAGGCAACTAAAGCATTTTTTTTAACACAATCCCTTCCTTTCTGGGGCTCAAAAGTAATTGGACAATTGACTCAAATGCTATTTCATGGGCAGGTGTGGGCAAGTCCGTCATTATGTCATTATCAATTAAGCAGATAAAAGGCCTGGAGTTGATTTGAGGTGTATATATATATATATATATATATATATATATATATATATATAAATTATATATAATGTGGCGAGTCGCTGGGGCTATGACGTCAGAGGGAGCACCTGGAACACATCTGGGGGAGAATAAAAGGGCCCGCCTTCCAACAGTCGGGGAGACAGAGTCGGGAGTGGGAGCAGGACAAGGCTCCCATAGAGAGAGGAAAGGCGGTCCAAGGGAGAGTGAGAAAGGCCCAGTATTAAGGTGATTGGGGCAAGAAGGCCCAGTGGACTGTGTGGGACTGAGTTGTGTGAATTATGGAGGAGAAAATAAAAGACCTTTTCATAAAGATGCAGTGTCTGTCTGATGGTGTTCTGGTATGTCTCACAATATATATATATATATATATTTATATATATATATATATATATATACACACACACACACACACATACACAGGTAAAATTCTGTTACAGCG